>NW_028288861.1:4244000-4598000 GCF_059628265.1 Tinamus guttatus
TATACTGTACCTGCAAATCATACATCTTATCCTGGGTGACTTGGAATCAGTTTGGTCTCTTACTTTCATAGGTTAGGAAAACCGCTCATACCAGCCTAAACATGGGACAGTCAAATAAATTGAAGAGCAGAGTTGGACAGGATATTGCTAGACTGTCAAAATCAATCCTATTTGGGGCCTATACACTCTTCCCAAGCCAGATATGTAAACCCCCACCTTGCAATCCCACCAGTGGATCTTCTTGACTTCAATTTCTTCCTAGATTTTTTGTAAGTCTCTTCCTGCACTAAAACTGCATGTGAATAGTGGACTAAGTCTACTAAATTAACTTGATAGTTGAATAAACTTGGTAAATTGAATATTGTCTGAAAACCAGGGGGCATAAGACAGGGTCCCTGCAGAAGGAATTGGTATACAGAGTGCCAGTGGGTTCATGGGCAATTTTTGAAGTATGGAAGAATGTTTGGTCCACTCATTCACTCCCCACCTCCACTTCCTCCCCCCACTGAATAAAACTATTGCTGGCTGCAGTGCCAATTTGTGTCCTCTTGAGAAAAATAAGGAGGGCTATATTGGAAATCAGCCAAGAGAGAGAGAAGATTTCCTTATTTGTTATTAGAGGTGCTTGTTGAGAAGAATTAGAGGTGGAAGCGAGCCATGAAGGCACAAATTAAAACAGGTTCAGGAATCTGGTTAAGGGAGAGCACTATGTTCAAGGAATCTGATAACTCTGTGTTCATAAAGCTTTTGATTTTTATTTTTTATCTGATAACTGCTTTGGAACAGATGATTTGTCATATTTCAGAGAGAAAGGCACTTAGTTTGAATAAATGTACCCTTGTGGTAGACTTTTGGGGCAGCTCTAGGTATATATTTGGGGCTACATAAATTCAGATACATCTTTCTTACTGTCTTGTTTTCTCTCTAAATATCTAATAACCACTCTTTATAAAAAAGTTACTGTGGAAGATGACGTGTGTAAATTGCCTCATACAGAATTGGCAGACAGAATTCGAGACAGAACTGCTCTCATGAAACTTAGAGCTCAGTCTTTCTGCCACTGGATCACTATAAAATCTTGTTCATGCCAGTTTTTTCAGTATCTGCAGTGTGGCTTGGTCCTCTCGCCACTTCTCTCTGCTAATGCTGGCCTTACAAAACTTCGTGAAAACAGTTCATCTCCATCACTGCACCATGTTTTGTGTGTTGTCCACAAGGAACCTAGTAACTCCGGCTGCCATGAATCAAAAGGATAATTGTCTTCTGAGTTTCTTGCTACTGCTGCCTTTTAAAGTATTAAACATAATAGGCAATTTGCTTTCTCCCTCAGAAATATTTCAAGTGAAAAGTCCTTTTTGGTCATCATTTTAAACCAAGTGTATCCTTTCAGGAAGGAGGATTTATGTTAGTTATATAGTTGATATATGCCTGTGTGTGTACAGATGGATTTAGCTATGACTTTGGACTCCTTATATTTGAAGTTATGATCCTGATTCCCCTTAAGAGAGAAAAATAGCTAGCGCTGTTAGCTCTGTTACGCATTTGTCTGTTTCCCTGCTTGTTTCCGCTCACTGTAAGAGCAGTCCAAAAGAGTAGCTGAGAGGCAGGCCTTAGCGTAGCAGACAGAGGGATCCCAATCGGCAAATTCCGTGCTGTTACAAGAGTCTAATAACATGGGGCGGCATGACTGTGTATTCTATGCTTCAGCAATGATACCTCCTCCTAAAGGCCAGAGTCCGGGAGTGTCCAAGCCTTTCCTGTTGCAAATTTAAATTTTCTGTCAGTGGAACCAAAAACTTCTGTTGTGGTACCAGAACCCCAAAACTTCAGTATCGCCAAAGAGGTTAGGTCACAGCTCCAACAAAGTGGGTGGCACCTGTTTGAGAGAATGTTGTGTTCTTGATAATGTAAATACATTTCACAGAAATATCTCTTAGATCAATGCTTCTGGGCCAGGATACAGACTTCTGAAGTTTAACTTTCCCAAGATTCCACCTCATCAGTTCAGTGGGTCGCTTTAATCAACATTTAAAATGTAAGCAGTGACTTCTAGAAGAACAAGGAAAGTTCTTCTAACGAACAGTGAGTCTGTCTGGGGCAATATTCCTTACTGTAAGAAGTAGTTAGAATTACACTTGGTGAAAACCCAGGAAGAATATCCTGTATCATCTACAAGGTTTATATGAACCACATGTTTATATGGCAGGAGAAGAAAAGGCCTGAGACCTAGTTATAGTTGGACAGAGAGTGAGACTAATGCAGCAGAGCATCCCTGTTGATAATTAGAACCAGGCAAAGTAATTTGAGTAAGGTAAAATGTTTATGAGCTTTCTATATCTGAAAGGTTTTAGATGTGAAAATATGCAATAGATGAAGGGTATGTGACTACAAGGAATTTTCAAGGTAGAGGCTGTCTTTATTATTTAAATAAAGAATACCTAAGGCTATATCATAATTAATGCTATTTTTTATGTTGAACTGAAGTGTTTGAACCTACATGAACAAAAACATAAACTTTTTTGTATTAAACTGCTGAAACCTTTCCAAACTCACCCTCAATGTTTTTTTTTTCTTATACAAAGATGTATCTGTCAAGTTCATGATTACTAAATGCAATTCTGTTGCATTAAAAAAAAATGTATCTGTGACAAAGATGAGATGACTGTGAACAAGGTCAGTGACACTGAGCTACAGCAGGACAGAATAAAACAGAAGGTTTGATAATGAGAGATTACACTTTCCAGCTATTCTTGAGGACCAGAGGGAGGGAATTACTCGGTTTATGCTGGCAGCAATTTCCCTCAGCCATGTGAGATGGCATACCTCAAGCTGTTGCAAATGTAGGCAGAACAACCACAAGCCATGCCTCTTGGTTGGATCTAGATTCCCTGGGGCATGAAATATATTGAAAAGACTCCTAAATAGGGACTGATCACTTCATTTGGCTGTTTGAATAAAAAGTCTCACATATTCTTCAATCACTAACAAAGGTTCACAGCTCTGCTGAAGCTTAATAATCACTTTTGATTTTTTTTAAATTAGATTAGCTGCTTGTTGTTACAGTTTTATAACTGTAACATATCAAATGTGTTAAAAAGCTCTTACTGTCCCCTTCTCTAGATTTTGTAAGTAAAGCTACAGTGAGGTTCCTGGTACATTTAAGGTGCCTATAGGTCAGTTCCAATAAACTGTTTCTTCAGAAATGTACGGTGGCCACATTAATTACTAGCCCTTGAAAACTGAAACCAGGCTTCCCCAACAAATATTTGAAAATAGAAAAATGTGTGTTAGTGAACTAGAAGCACCTTTGTCTTTATCAAAATAGAAAAAAAAAATCTATTCTTAAATAAATTCTATCAGAGATGTATGTATGACTCTTTCTGCCATTCCTCTATTGATTCTGACTATTAGCCTAAAATATATGAAAAATCACAGTGCTAAGAAAAAAATATTTTCATAATGTCAAATACTGTAAAGTTTATTGTATAAGCTACTTTTCAACTACATCTACTGTATTTCAATTTAAATCCAGTCAGGGGGTTCTGCAGTGGTAGTACACCTGAGAGAAGTGAGGCATTTGTACTAAAATATTTAATGACTTTATCCACCTGTGTTTAGATAGATAAACATGTAAGTGGGTGTTTGTGTGCCTGTTTGTGTGGGTATCATACAGATCATTTATAAATTCCCATAAAGATTAGCCACCAATTAGCTGCTACTGTATATTATTTTTTAAAAGACACAGATAGAGGATACATTGGCAAACATTCAGGCCATCTTTATGTTATTATATCTAATTGTAAACATCAACACAATTAATTATCATGTAAGCATGTACAATTATGTCATTACTTTGTAAACATACATGAAAGGTTATGTATCACTGCCATGTATTATGAAACATTAGTAATATAATGAAAGACAACCATACCAAACTTCTTCCACAATATTTGGTTCATTCATCATTTGAGAAATTTGCAGCAATGAGGTTACTAACATCAGAGATATTTCATTCTGATTGAGAATACAATATTGAGAGTTTCTGTATTATCTTTTTTCTTAGCTTCTGTTGAAGTTATTTATACCAGATTTTGTATCCTTGACATGTCAAGTATTGCACATCCCATCACATATGATGGAAACAAATATCTATTTTCCTTTCTTAAGAGGCCATATAAAACTAACTGACATATCTTTAAAGGGATAGGGAAAAGAATCATAAAAATCATAAAAATTAAATTGTGCTTTTTAATTTGGTCAAATGCAGGTAAGAGGTAGGCTTAGAAAAATATGGTAGTTTTTTTTTTCATTTTACATATGTTCCTACACATAAAGATACTGATTTTAGCTAGTCTCTAGACTTCCATTTGTCTAACATTTTGCAACTTTAACTTTGACTTGCATTCACATTTGCTACATTTTAAAACTTTGATTCGGAATTCTTGTGTCAGGTTTTGGGTACTGAATTTGTGTTACAGATTTACCAATATTATAAAAGCCTTATAGCATTTCATAAGGAGTTCTTAATCCATTTTTCTTTGGAGAAGAGACCTCAATTTTGTCCAGTCAAATGCAGCCAAGTTATCAACCCACAGATACAACAGTCTATCCTGTTCTAAAGAATATTGCATAGAACATAGTAAGAACTTTTTAGATTTGAACAATAGAATTTCCTGAATGACGATGAGCTCTGGGAATGCTTCAGCAGCTCTACCCCACATCTGCTAATGTCATGTAATGCTATTTGAAGAGACCAGCTCAAGTACAAAAATTATATAGGACTGTCAAGTTGGATCTACTCTAATAAACCTACTAATTCCATTGTTTCATTAGCTAAAATGCAGCAGTCTGCTAACATAGGTGCACTGTTTCACATTTAATTACTCCAGATTTTTTTTTTGCTGTGAAAAAATACTGCTGAAGTACACTGAGAAAATGAGAGCGATGTCAACTGAAAGACAATAGTGTACTGCTTATTGACATCTATCTTGCTAGTTATAGCAGTAAAGATACGTGCTGATGATTTTGCACAAGACCAACATGGGTATAAAATGCATCTATTTTTTTCTGTTTGTTTTCTGAAAAAAAGAAGTGCAGAAAAGAATAATCCTTTTCTAAGTTAGAAATTCAAAATTTAGGAAATAAAAAATTAAGTTTGATTCGGACCTCATACATATGTTTTATGGTGACTATTTGCCTGTTCCTACAAGAATTTTTCCAGGTTTTGCCTTTTTGAATGGACTACACCGTATTCTGAGAGGATATCAAGGATGAATTGTGAAGAATAATGACCAAAAAAAAACCTTGATTCATCCATTATGTAACAAGGAAAGTCTGTAGGAACAGAGAATGCCAGGAAGTGATAGGTGAGGGAGGAGGAATCAGAATGGTGACAGTGAGAACTGAATCTACCACAAAGTTCTAATGTGATGGTAATCGAGACACTTAAACCAAATTTTTCACATATGGCTGCTAATGGCTGCTAAAAATGGCCACATTTTCTGGGTACCTATTTGAGTCATTCTTGGCAGATATGTAGAAGTGCCAAATGTTCACAGCTGTGACTAAAATGAGTTGGATCTATGCTAGTTATTTAAAATGTTCTCAAAAATCAGGCCCAAACTGTTTCAAATGTGCTAAATATTAGTTAATTCTTCATCATTTTAACCATTATTTCTTCTATAGACTTTCTTAATTCCAATAGGATTATTTTACAAGTTGTCTTACAGTTTTAGCTTATAAGCTTTTAGTTGATTTGATGTAGACGAACATAGGTGGAGCATTAGATTCAGATGACCTGAATTCCAACAAAATTTACCTAATGTTAAATTCAGAAATGGCATGACATTAATGCTCTCAATACTGTTTTCACTTGCAATGAGGCAGTTTAGCCTATTAATTAAATTAGCACTTTCAGGTGGCATAAAGACCAGCTATTGTATCATGCAGGGTGTTCACTTCTCTTTTGTCTTTGCTGTCCTTCCAGATATTGGAAATACAGATTGTCTTCCCCATTTTCAGAAACTTTTACACAGCACCATTGAAGAACGTGTGTTGCACACTGGGAAAATCAAACATACATCAAGGATTTCAATTTCTGACATCTGCACTACTTCTGAACTAGGTTTTATCTGAGTTGTGGGTTTTTTTGGTTTTTAATTAATTACATTAATTCATTTATTAATTAACAGGTTTATATCCTTATCGTATAGGATCATATTTATAAGCAGGATATATAAAGATCAACTTCATACTTTTGATTCCAATTTTGCAGCAGTCTGTTACAGAAAACTGTGGCTCGCTGCAGCTAGCAGAAACCCAGGAGTATCACTATATTAATATCTGTATCTGAGTTAGCATTTATTTATACATATGTGCTATTTCCTTCTCAAATTGCTTAAAAATCCTCCCTGCTAAATAGTTATGCTGTTATAATATAACAAGGATGAGTATTCACTAGTATTAATTGACCTGTAACCCACTCCTGGGACTACCGGTTTCTTAACTTGAATGCAAATTAGATACAGTACCTTCCAAATGTGATAACCCTAACTAATGTCAAATAATAGAAGGAATAATTAAAAATTTGGAGGAAAGTCGCAATAATTTTACCCATGGAAGCAGTGTTTTTATACCTCTTCATCTCCTGTGCAGATCTAAACTGCTCTTTTTCTTCTCTGACGTGCTGAGACTGTAAAGATGTAATAGCATGCCTAAATTTAATAGATTTTTATTTCTGTAGAATTACATTCTGTGAATTCATTTCCATTTTTAATCACTACGTAGGCTTATTCTATTATTGCAAAAGAGATGGTATTTGTGTTCTGAGAATAAATATCTTCTGCAGTATTGTTAAATATCATCTGTTCTTTCTGAACACCTAATCTTTGAATAGTTATAAGGCATTACTGTGAGGTTGTCAGTTATTTTCTTTTAAAATAGAGCATAATTTCCAAGTTATAGTATGGAAAAGTGTATTCTGTTATTGCTCAGGTCGTGTTTCCTGGGGAATAAGTTTTTTGTTGCTGCTTGTTATCTTTTGCCCAAGACCGTACCAGAATTTGGTAATAAACACTATGTCCTTCTGCCTACAAATCTGTGAAATACTGATTGTGGTGAAATATTGTGGAACATCCTGTGAGCATTAAGTAGAAGGCTGGGGAGAAAGAAGAGATAATAAAGTCCATTTCTAACACAGGTAACCTCCCTGCATACAAAATTGATTGCTACCTTTGCAACCCTATGGTCAAGACCTTTTTAGTCAGAAGGAGGTAGTGGGAGATCAGGGGTATGCATGGGTGAGGTGGAGGGTATGGTGAGGGTCGTACTGTCATAAAGGAAGAAGAGTTTTCAAACACAAGAAGTTTCTGATCTTGGAAAGGAATGTAGGGAAAGAAGGGGAGAAGAAAAGTGCCATACTCTAAACCTGAAAGTGGCAGGTGATGGGATTTTCACCCCAAAATGTTCATGTTGGTTCTGAGTGCACAATGGTAAATAGGAGGAGGAAGGAAATCATAGTATTAAGCTAAACTGGGGAGTATTTCTGAAGAGATATCAACAGTTCTCTTAGAGCTCTTAAGTTAATTATAAGAAATTCTGGGTTAAGAGGTGGTTGTCAAAACTCAGTTCAGAAAAAGCAAAATAAATCATGAATAGACTTGGTGGCATGCATGTTGATATAAGAGGGTAAGACTTGAGCTAGATTTGAATGATTGAGATTGAGACTGGAGGAAACAGGCAAGAGGTGACACAGTTACAAAAAAAAATGCATCCCAACCTGTCCTTACTACAAAATGTCCCAGTTTTTTATTTTAGCACTGAAACTGAGATGGAGAATCCTTTTTTTTTTTTTCCTGGATTTCTGGCTAGCTTCCTTTTCCCTGTGCCAGAATATTTCCCTGAGAACCCCTGAACACAACACCCCAGTTTTTCGTGTTAAAAATATCTATAAGGAGAGTCCACAAGGAGATAGAATCAGCAGATTGCTACAGACTTATCATTTATTTTGGGCATCATTATCCACATGACCTGTCTTGGGAGGTATCTTAGCTCACATTATGAGTGATATTCTCAAATGGAGGTCATTCTTTAATGGCTGATTTTGCAGCAACTTCCAGTCTCATCATTTAGATCTAAGTTATAGAGGTAACATCTTGGCCTGATGCTTTTCATATACTTGTATTTTTTTCTCTCAGCAACACCAGTGTACATATGTACATTCAATTAAATGCCCCAACCTACTATTTTGAAATCTGGTCTACCCTATATTGGTCGATACTGGACAATAGAGGCTCAAATACAGATGGACTTTCAAGAACATGGTTAGTCCTTTGACAACCATCTACTTTCATCAGCAGAATGAATATTTAGCATACCTATCCTGACCCAAATCCAGTGCTCCTAGATGTAAATGTAGACTTTGAGTTTTGAGTATAGTAACTTGGTTCAGAAAGGGAGGAACAGGCTGTGAAAACTATGAATCTTTGGCAGAAAAGACCAAGTGGATTCTGACTTCCCTGTCACTACTGATCTGGGGATGATGAGAGATTTTCCTATTAGCTTAACTCCAATGGAGAGGAGACAACACAATCTGCATCTTCTTGGATTTTAAACATCTGCCATTCTACTGGAATGTCAGTGATTCTCCCTCTTTTTTTTTTTTTTTTTTTTTTTGGCAACAGAGGGATTTTAAAAGAATTTTCCTTATCCATTTGTGTCAGAGAATATGTTTCACTACCATTTAAAGTACAATTTTCCCCCATAATGACTAAGTCATAGTATTTAGCTTCCCGAAACAGCCTCTGGAAGAAAGTGCAATGTGTTCCAATACAGTTTGCTTTCACATGTGCAATTTGTTTGTGACTCACAAATCCCCATCAATATGCCTTCTGTAGAAGATGTTATAAATGCCATCATTCCTTTATTTGTATTTGAATCACATGTACCAGGCACTGAGATTTCATAAGATACCAAGCAGATTTTGAGAGGTCAGCAGTTTTCATATCCAGAGCGGAAAAAAGTCACTTATGTGCAAGATTTCAGTGAAAAGTCAGTGTGAAAGAGCAACAGAAATCCTTGACAAAGCTTCTCTCCCTTGTATGCCTCCCACTGCCTCTCTGTTTGCATCCTCCTTAAATATCACCTCTCCTTTCCATCAGGACTGGCACTCAGAGATACCAGATGGCAGCCTCAAGATTGTGACACCCTTTAATGTCCGCCCTTTACTGTCTGGCAAAAGTGTTGACATTTCTGCCTTCAATGAGAACTGAAAACATTTAAAAATATATTCAACATGAACAGTCAGTGTCTAAGATGTTGTTTACACACTGCTAATGGGCTTTGACTTTAATAGAATGATCCTGAGGTCTGCAGAACCTGCAATCAGGTGTGAACTGGGTATTTTCTTCTGTTATTTCTGTTACATTAGAGAAATACTCACCCTGTTCTGCCCATGGACTTATGAGCTGCACGTACTAATTCTGTCAGCAAATACGAAGACATTGTTACAAGTTTTCTTGAAGGCATTCCTAATCAACCAAGCTGAGAGCCCAGTCGTCTAGAATAACCCCTCCTAAGAAACTCTGCCTCCTCCTTTGGGAGGACTTGTTACATTTATTAGGAAGGGAGCAGGCCTCTAAATTTAAGGGATGGAAAGGAGGAGATCATGTCTTGACCAGTTGCTGGATTTAGATGCTCACCTTTGTGTGTTTTTGTTATGCACTGATGTTCAAGAGGTAAATTGGATAAATGCTTCTTCATCACTTGAAGTAAAATGATTTGGTTGGCTGAACTGAGCAGAGAAATAAGGGATGAATGTTGATTTTTAAGAGTAAGTTTCAGGAAAAACACACTGTCTTAAGTATTCAAAAGAGGGATCTAAATCCATAAAGCGATAGTCTCAACGTACAATAGAATTGAGGGCAGGAAGTCCTCAGCACGTCGCCGTCGCGGGCACTGGCTGAGCGCTCGGCTGCCCTGTGGGGCAGGAGCAGGAGCGCGGTGCTGCCTGCACCTCATGCATGGCGCGCTCTTATTGCCCTTGCATGTCCAGGAAATCTGTTGATCTCCAGTTCGTCGTGAGTTATTGGGTAGCTGCCGAAGTGAAATGAGCATCAGCTGATTTTAAACCAGTGTGTCCCATTTAAGGTTATTATGGATTCACAAATTACATACAAAAAACATGGATTCATTTCAGTAAATCTCTTTTTATCTTAATGACATTATCGATACTCAGGAGAAAAGGAAAACATTCCTATGGGACCTCAGTCCCTCTTTACATTATTAAAATACTTTACATTATTAAAATGGTAACATTATAACTCTTCCAATAATGCTTTGAGACAGCAAAATGTGAGAGACACATTTGCAGTTTCCTTTCTTTATTGTTCTTTTGTTTTTTAATTATTTCCAAGTGTTCACAGGCACAAATTTCCAATTAACATTTTACGTACAGTCTTAATCATCAGGTATGTGGAACAATTAGAGAGGTATAGGTAACAAAATGTAAGACTTAATTTATCAACAAATCCCTGGGATAATATACACTGCTTAAAGATTTAGCACGGAAAGACTAGAAGTGTCTGAGAAATGAATGCTACTTTCTGCTCGCAAACCCTGTATTTTGACAGGCCATATTGTCTCAAGATAGAACATCAGAGGAAGAATGAATAATTCAATCAGAAATGGATGAGACAAATAGTATAAGAGGCGGTACATGAATTTTCTTCTTGGAAGCTGAAGTCTACCCATGCCTCCTATGCCTTGCCATCCAGCCTATTCTAAAAGCTAAGCTGGTCAGAGATAACTTCTTTCCTCTTAGTTTCTAAATCCAATAGATAAAATATTTTGATTGCTAGCGGATGTGCTGAGTTGCACTGTGGTTTGAAGGGACATTTATCTTCTAGTGCCCTTATTAAAAAGAAGTCTGTAAAGTAATTTTGAGCTTATGCCTCCTCTCCAGTTTACATGACCTTTTAAAAAAACTTTTTTTTTTTCATTCATCAAAAAAGTGAAAACAGTAGTGATAATTTCAAATATTACGCAGGCTTACTTTGTTCACTGAAGCTTTTATCAGAAACAATATTTGATTTGTTATTTAATGCATCCAAAAATGGAATATCACTGTACTTCTGTAGGGATCTCCTTTCTCTTCCTCAGCAGCATTAAGAACTGTTGTTCACAGTTATTTTTAGATGGAGGGATCAGAATGAGAAAATCTGTGTCTTAAAAGGAAAAAATATATATTAAGAATTGAGTATGAAGCGTTTCATTAGATCAAAAGGGGTGGATAAGCATGGGAGACACAAACAGCTGATGCCAAGGCATGCAGTTTCTGCATTTTGTTACTCTTCTTTCATATTTTAAATGCTGTTTTGTTTCACCTTCACGTTAGAACATGCTGAGTGATAGGGTTAGAGTGAGCTGGTGTTTTAAAAATGACATGATCTGAGTGGTGGTTTTTGGTATTTTGATGACATCTAGTGGTGACAAAGCTGCTAGCAAATGTTAAATCCCAGGCTGATGTAGCAGAATGATGAAGAACGCAGGTAGCCGGGTGCAAGGCTGGGATTTTGCAAGCTGCAGAAGCAAGGGATCAGCAACAGCTCTGGGCAGAGAGAATTTCTGGTGCTTTCGAGTATAAAGAAACTAATATTCTTGTAGGTTATTTTAAGATTTCAAAATTAGTTTCCACTGATACTGTCAAAAGTGGTAAGAAAAGAGAAAACAAGAATCAGGGTTAGATAATGCCACAGGGAAACCTTTATACCAAGTCTGCTTCAATCTCCTCTCCCTGCGGATGAGATAAACATAAATAAATTGTACCAACTGTAAGTGCTTGTGATATAGTAATGCGATAAGGTAATACCTGCTGCTGACAGAAAGGGGCAGAAAACATAGTGTTTAAGACATGTTTAAAAGAAAAAGAACTAATCTCCTCTGCCTTGGTTGAATATGAGGCCAGTTGTACATATTTACATGGTTGCCTTTGTTAGCATTTGCAGGCAGATCTGTGAAACCAGGCCTGGGCCTGGTTTGTGCAGTAATGTGCAAACAGAAACCAAGCTGTGAGAATTCTCTTTCTTCTCCCTCAGAGAATTAGTGGTGAATGGAGGCACTTTGGTTGAACAGCCCTATTTTCAACAACACAAATATTTTATTTTTAATAAATATTTATGAGGCATTAGTGGGGAAGGAAGAGGTTATATTTTGTTGATTAGAAAAAAAAAACAGTGATTCGAAAAATGACATTCAGCCCCAGGTTCTTCTGCTTTTGTTTCACTACTGTGAAAATGTAGTGAGAGTTTTTGTGTGCGCGTGCACCCGTGTGCGTGTGTTTGGAAGGGAGAAAGAGCGCGTGTGAGACAGGTGGCACTGGGGTTGCTATAGCAATTCCCTGTCACTAATGATAGGAGGGTAATTACTGCAGCAAATTCCCACATAGCTATTCAGCACATAAGTTAGATTGTTTCCCATCCTAAAATATTCCTTCTGTATTTGCAAGATTATCATTCTGCTCAGATGGCTGCAGGCTGTGTTTATAACATTTGCAATAGAGTAAATCCAGAGTAAATCCTTTAATTTTAGTGTCACTGGATTCAGAATACAGTCATCCCATCCATTTTCAAAGAGAGCATACAGAAGTTTTGACTTGTGAGGTTTACTTTTCTCACAGATACACTGACAAAATGGATTTTCAGAAAGTTTTTTATAATCTCAGTGTCAAAAATATGTTGAGGTTGCTTTCAGTTTTACATTAGAGTAATTGAGATTAATATTTGATTGAGTCAGACTCCTCAGTTGTGAGGATGTAAATGAGGTTTTCTGCAGTTAACTAAATAAAATGAGGTTCTTAATAACTGTTCAAACAAACCACAAATCAGGCCATGTTTGAAGGAAAAGAGACAGAGGTACTGAGAGTTATTTATGGTGCAGTGCCTTCTTTTTTTCTTTCAGATATTATTAAAAAAAAAAAGAGAGAGAGAGAGTAGCATATCCAAGACACTTTCAGATATGTTCACTAATATATTTTCTAGTTTCCTCTGCCAGCACTCTGTAGCTTAACAGCAGCATAAACCCTCATGCAAATCAGAAAAAAAAAATCTACTTTGTGCTTCATCTTTAAGCTACTTCATTCTGCTGTGTTTAAATCATTTCTAGAGGAATAAATATAGATGTATTTCATGGCTAAAATATGTAATGGAAATGCTTGTTAGGTACTAGAGTGATCATCGTCACTGTCTGCAAGGTCTCAAAAGGTATATAGCTTCTTTTCACAAAACATGGTGTTACCTTGGCTACAGTATTTTTAATGACTCTCTTTTCTTTTATCAATTAACCTGCCTTTTAGTAATGAAAATGTGGATTACGGACATTACCTTTTAATTAATTGATGGCAAATATGTGGAATTACAAGCAGCTTTAGAGAATTTATATTTTTCCCCCCAGGTGGTTGGACTGTGATGATTTGAGGGCATGCACTATAATTTCTGTTTTTCAAGATGAAGTAGAAGTAATAGATTTCATAACTATGGACTGGAAATATAACACCTATCCCTCAAAGGGATGAGATTGTCTATTTTACCATAATTAATGTTTGTTTGTTGCATTTCAGTTTTCCTTTTGCTTCATTTGTTATAAAGTCTCTGCATCTCTGCTGATCTGCTTACCTAGCCTTATTTCACTTTCCATTCGTAAGATAATTTACTGACAAATTAATTTTTCTGACTTTTGTTTCCCCAACATTACATTTAATTAAGGTAAAATCAAGATAATCATTATTTACTATGCTGATATAGCTAAAAAATATATAAAATACAGATATTTTGAGGGTTTTTTTAGTATAATTGAGTTATTTCAATTCATAGATAAAAGCAGGTTAATGTGTTTAAAATTAAAATCTACTTGCCAATTGCCGACCTTGTACAGTAATTAAGATAACATTTGATATAATAAAATGAATAATTGCATGTTTAAATAAGGTTTTTCACGATTTCCTTTCCCTTGTTTATGCCTCAGGTGAACATTTCATAAATAGAAAGGTTGATTTCTACTCTTCTTACGTGTGAATCGGTAAATCCGGTGAATCAGTTCCTCCTTGAAGACAGCACTTGAATTCCCAAGGATTTCATGAGAAGCACTTCCCTTTTTTCTCACTAAAAACATATAGCTTGAGGCCAATTAAAATTCAGTGCACAGGGTATCCAGTAACCCTGATAATCAGTAAAAACATGTCAGAGAGCAAGATGGTTTCTCTGACTGAATGGAAATCTCAACAAGCAGTTAACCTGCAATAGGGAAAAAACTCATTATTGGGATAGCTTGCTGCCTTACACTGTTTGAAAAGCTGATTAAAGAAGTAATAGCATAAAACTACATAAAATCCTGACAAGAGCTGTAAGGATGATAATGGCAGAAATTTTTACTTGCACCAATGCTTATTTTGACTCAGAACACAAGGAAAATTATAATCGGTCTGTTAAATCAGTTCTTGACATACTCGAACATTAATTTCTTTCCCCCAAAACCTGCGTCGTCGTTTTAATACTTTCAGCTCTTTGGCACTGGATGATTTGAGTTTAAGTCCCAAATGGACGTCTGATCAGTAGGGTAGCAGATTTCAGAATAAAGAGAGAGAGAAAATGTGTAAACTCGGTGAAGTGCTGCACAAGCTCCATCCGGCAAAGCTCCCGAGCAGCGATTGCAGCCCATCCAGCTCACACACTCTCACCTAATGCAAGTTGTGAAGAAATGTGTTTAAGTATAAATAGTCTCTCCTGGCTTCAGGAAGTAAAACTGTTCCCTTAGTTTAGTCAACACATTGCTTGCTGGGGAAGCTGAGAGGCCAATGTCCCAGGCTCACCAGTGATTTCTCCCTGTAAAATGAAAGTTAGCAATAATTGTGTGTATAATATTGTCTATTAGGTGGTGCATAAAGGCTTGCATTGTATGTACATACTGTAGTTGTATAGAAAACATTACAGAGTGAGCCTGCTTTTAGCTTGATGCCTCATACAGTGGTAATTAAGGAGAACAGTCTTTTGATTTGCTACTATTTGCAGTTCTGCGGGAAAAACTGAGTTTAGGCTATCTTGTGCTGTGCATTGTTGCCATGTTTAATCTTGATTCGCTAGGAACAATTACATGCGACACCTATGGGGAATTTAATTGCCTGGCTCCGGCTTCTACAGCAATTGTAATTATGGTGCGGTACTATTTGGAAAAAAAAAAAAAAAAGTGTGGTGTTTTTTAGAACATAGCACTGAATAATACCAAGATTAGATTTATACCACAGCATAGCTCAAAGAATTAGCTTCTAGAATTAACCCTGTGTTTCTTTTGATGAGGGGCCAGACAAAATAAAACATTGCTTATTGTAGTTATTCTCATATAAAGCTTTCTATTCAAGCCTATCCAATGCGTTTCTCCTCCCAACACATGTGGGAGTTAGCACAACTTTTTCATTCCTCTCCTTTTCCAGCTGAGGAAACTAAGGCACAGAAATGTGCTACATGATTTGTCTTTATGAAAAATCCAAAGGAGAGCAAATGAGTATGTGAAAAGTGTTGACTTTACAATGTTTCCAAGCTCCTTTTACTTTTCATAGATGCGGCTTTGAAAGAAACATAATGGGCAAGAGGCATGCCGTTTTAAGCTCCAAGACCTTAAAAGTTTCTCTGAAATGGAACTTAAATAAATAAATGAATAAATGTTGTTGGGCACTATTCTGCTGATAGCTCTTGCTGAGCAGGAGTGAAGGTGTCTGCCTGACTCATCCTGCATGAGACCAACAAAAGGGGGTTTCGGGATTGCATGCTGAAAATATTTCAAAGAGCCTTCGAAAAGAGCTACTGCATTGTGATGTCTTTTGTCTTTTTTTTTTTTTTTTTTCCTTATGGAAAAGAAGGAATGATTGTGTGCAGTAAGGCATTGCAAATATTTTTATTTCTATCATTATCTGGGTGATTTTCAAAACTGATCTTGGTGGCAATTCCTTTAGAAATTAAACTCCTCCACTGGCTTCATGATTTCACAGTCTTTTCACAGATCAAAATCAAGACCAATACTTCAGGAAACAGAGCCCATTCTGACTGAAGCACTCACGGCCTTCAACAACAGTGCTGAGAGGTTTTTGTCTCAAGTAAGCAGCAATCATACAGAAGTAAAATTCACTCACTGTGTTCCATAGGTTACCTGCTCGTCTTTAATATCTGCTATAGTCTCCTTTAAATGGTATGCAACATGGCCAAGCATGTGACCTATAGATAGCAAAAAGGCAACCCACTCCTTTGGTATAATTATACTGTACAAGTAATATATTTTTAAGTTAACTACCAGGTATTTCTCTTTGCAGCCTATCAGGCATAAGTTTAATCACGCCAGAAGAGGTTTAATGCCATAATTTGCTTGTATGAATCTTGGTAGCATTTAGACAATGGGCTGCAAAAGTAAAGGTGCACAGTATGTTCCCCTGCTGATCTGCTTCTGATTAACTTGAAAAATTGTGTGCGAGGGGGGAAAAATAACTAAGAGAAATATGTTTTCTTCATATAATTATTAACTTCTTTTGATACTGACATCAACAGAACTGACAAGATCTCTTTGAAAGTCAATATTATCTTTCTGGAAGCTTTGCATTCTTTGTCATTGAATGAAAGTCCTTACATTGACATTTTAAGCTTTTCCCAAGTTACATATTAAC
The DNA here is from genome assembly GCF_059628265.1 of Tinamus guttatus. Lineage (NCBI taxonomy): Eukaryota > Metazoa > Chordata > Aves > Tinamiformes > Tinamidae > Tinamus > Tinamus guttatus. Next base: position 4,260,700 of record NW_028288861.1, read on the forward strand.
AAAGAACTTGGATTTGATGGAAGATCCTTTGAAGCTCCTAACTATATTTAGCTAGGATAATAGCTAGTTGTTTCAGTCTGTTGGTTAGCCCCACATGTGAACTATCCATATGCATTTTCAGCACCTATTTAAAGATTTCTGGACTGTTAAAACAGCATGGTCAGGTTTTCCACTCAAAACATAATCTATGTATTCAAAGCAAATGTGATAGCCCAATAGACAAGTTAGAATATTGGAATGGTCATTTGAGGACTTGCATTTTGCCTCTGTCTGGCACAGTAACAATCCCTTGAAGCCTTTATACGCCAACTTTCTTGTTGGTAAAGCCAAGGTACTGTTAACCAATATTTGCAAATTGCTTTGTCAATGCTGTTGTAGGTTTAAAGTCACTCTTGTCTTTCCCGTACCTTAAAACCATGTTCTGACTTTGTTTCCTCCAGATTTACATGCCTAACCCTCAAATAACCTCAAATGGCATCCCTTGTTTTATAATATGAATAGTGTGAGCATAGTACAGAGGAGAAGAGACTCCAAACAGTGCATCTGAATGCACTTTTAAACATGCTTTTCCACTGGAGATATTTGCAAATGAAACCCTGTGATGCAGCATTCAATTCCCACGAGAATTGTTATTCTCATTATACCTTCTGTCTGTATACAAGCTTCTGCTGTGTTACTTGTATTGCCGTTTTCAGCAGGGACTCAGAAGAGAGAAAGGATAGAAACTCAAACTGAATTACTAAACTGTAACACAAAGATAATGAACTCTAATGCAACAGGACAGCAAATTAAAGGACTGGGAAGTTGTTAGCCCATGTAAAAATGGGAAGAAAAAGAGCTTTATTCCACACTTTTGAAGCATTCTTCAAAGCTCAGAGAGCCTGCTAAACGAAGCACCCCCGTTAATCTGCCTAGAACTCCTCAGTTCAGCTCTTTTTAGAAAAGAAATCCAACCAGACATTTTTAAGAGCAATTATTTTTTTATGAAAAGGAAATAACTAAGACCTAGAAAGGCACATTAGGGGCTAGAAGACACACCAATCAGGAAATACTTGATCTCCATTCAGCTCAATTTGTTTTAAAGCATTTCAAACCCCCTGAATACTGCAAATAGCCAAGTGGCTGGGAGACATGGTGCATATTGCCAAACAGATTTAAATGCAAAACCAAGACTCTTGTTTCCCAAAGCTGTGGAGGGTGATTATAACACTGTCTAGTCTTAAGGCAAAGCTAGTCTCTGTTGCTTTTATGTATTTCCCTACCAGAGCCCAAATGTTCCCCTTCTGTGCAAATACGCACAGAGAAGAACAAACCTATACACAAATTTGGGAGTTGCAAAAGTGACATGGAACTTGCAAAATCATGTCCTGGTTCATAGCACCATCAGCCAGAAGCTTTCAAACATCATATATCAGTCCCTATCCTTTGACCTAAGATCAAAAGTATAATAACTTAAATAATGTATCTAATAATAAATTGTAGGGTTTTATTTAATTTTAATTTTAAAACATTTTTTAAAATCTCAATTACATTTTAGTTTTCCTTTGAGAAACATGAAGTCTTGGGATGTGTATTTTTAATTGAAACAAACTGTAAGATTCTCGCATATCCAAATAATTCTAGCAGCTGAAACATATAGAAATGCCCCATGTATTACAAGACTGTGATAAAATCTGAAATTTCATAATGTTAGGTCCACGATTTCCAGTCTACTTTTATGGCTCCAGAAATTTATGGATACAGTTGCATGCCAGAGTATAAACTTTTTGTAATTCTGACTCTTTTGGGTAATGCATTTTGCAAATGTTCCAACACTTCGGCTCTGTGTGATTTGGGGATTTTTTCTTATTTTCTGGGAAAATTAAAAAAAAAAAAAAGTTAACCGAATCTCTCAGTGAGATCTGAGTCATCCGGAAAAAAAAAAAAAAAAAAAAAAAAAAAAAAAAAAAGGTACTAAAGGCAATATTTCCAAAATTTTGTGGACAAAAGCACTGTCAAAGAGAAATCAGATATTCAGCTATGCCTGTAGGCCATAGAAGGCTCTGACATAATCCTTGAGCCGTATAAAAGAGACTGGCAAAGCACTTTGCAAGGCTTGCAAGAGAGAATAATTCAGAAGACTTCTAACAAGACTATTGATTGCAGAAGGCACGTTTTCTTTCCATGTAACCACAATTCTGATTTTAAAGATCTGCACAATAATGGTGAGAATACAGAAATGAATAACTGGCAAAAGCTACATATGGAATACCTGAGATCTGATCAAAGATTGTCTGAGAAAATTTCATAAGCAACCAAAACTCTTTGAAGGGTAAATTAAAATTATCTACTGGCAGATAATATGTGGAATAATAATATGTGTGTTATAAACAAAAAAACAGAATAAGTGGACATTAAAACAGATCTCTTTCTAAGATATGTAGAAAGAATAGCAATATAACATCCAGATTTTCAGCAGAGAGATTAAGTGAAAAATGACCATGATCAAATTGCCTGTAATATGCCGGGAATATCAGTATTTACCACCATCAAGCAAGACTACGTAAGGACTGTTATGGAATAAAAACTTTAATTAGGTGCAGATAATTCTTCTAGGTACAAATGCTGTCTTCTAGATGAAAGCGTGTAAGACCTTCTTCTGCCTTCTTACTTGAATCATAGGTAATAGTTAAATGATTCATTCAAAGGTCCTAAGGATAACTCTTCATGTGTATCAATCTTGTCATAATCATTCCTGAGGACTGGCTCTGCAGCAAGCACAGAAGATAACTAAGCAAAACTAAGCCTGATAGTTTTTCATTTCCTTCAGGATATTCGGAATAGCAGCACCTATGGCCCTTCGCTAACATATTCTTACCTGCTCACTGGTAGCGGAAGTCATTGCATGGACAGCAGAGACGTGCCAGAGCCCAGGCTGAATTAATTGTTTATGGAATAAACCTCTGGGATTCAATATCTAAACCCTATCAACAAATGTCCAGTGAGATGCGGAATCACTTCTGCTTAAAGTTTGTCTGTCTCCCAAGGGTGCACTGCTAGTTGGGATTTATTGCTATTTTAAGTTGATATTATGTTTGTTTTATGTTTAATTGCCTTTCCAAAGGGAAATGGCAGTAAGAGCCAACATGACAGTGCATAGTGACCCTTGCTGTGTATTAGGACTAAGAACTTTTACTAAGCTCTTCCACAGTGAGGGCAGCAGAATAGTGCATAGCATGAGGATTAATATCTGGCAACCTTAGCACAATGGAGAAGATATTGGAATGAAATATATGGCTTAATAGAAAACAATAATCTAAACATATAGATGCGTATCGTATAGTTTTGTTCAAAAACAAATTAAATGAATTAAGCCAAATGAAATCTCAGCTCCGATATTCAAGCAGTTGTAGGTAGGTATTAAATTAAATGACTGAGCATTTCATTTGAGCCAGATTTTATATCCTTTTGTCATTATCATTTCTTATTCTTCAAAGAATGTTTCAAGAAAAATATTTATAAAAACCTCTTTTTGTTCTGCTAACCCTGCAAACGAAACATGTTCCATTTATTTTTAAATTAAGTGAAAATTAGCCAGGTGTGATAGATAAGCTTTCTATACACAGGTCTAAATATTGACAAAAGGAGACGTGTCACTGGAAAAATCATCAGTCTAGCAATTATCACGTTAGCATGTTAAGTGGAAAAAGATGTGAAACTTCCAAATGTGTCAATACAGATTATTTCATTTCCACCAGCTATCAGCTATACTGTGAACATCAGTGCCTTAATGTATACTCAGCAGCAGGTCAGCCTTTGCAAGCAAATTCTTTAACGTGGCATGCAGAATTGTCAGATCTGCATTCATATCCTCTTCATTTGAAGATATAAAGATATAAAGATATGAAGATATAAATCCTCTTCCATCAAATGAAGAACTGAAATCAAATGATTTGTGAAATCATTTATATCCTCTACAGAAATGAGCAACCAAACAAATATTGACCAGTTCTGTAGAGGGGGCCAGGCAATATAGGGATGGCCTAGAAGGGGCGAGGAAAAGCAGCTGTCCAGGACGGCCTCTCTCACAGAGTTGGCAGTGGCTTCCCATCCAAATCTGTGTGGAGAGGGAAGAGGAGAAGGAGCTGTCCACTGCTTTCCCAGAGAGGTGGAGCAGTGGGGAATGTGCTAAAAAGCTTTTTATTATTAAGCCCAGAAACCAGATGTGATCTTAACAGCTGGTTTTGCCAGACAAAATCCAATCCTCTCTACTAAACCTTTTCTTCACTTTCTCCCAACCTCTGCTAATTATTTCCAAACCCTACATATTAATAATCTTTCAGATGAGGACTGTATTTTCTATATTTGTCATTTAGTCAATGTAAAATGATTTGTAGCTTGGTTTAACCTTCACAATTTCTTCTGTCCATTGAAGAATTTTGCAAATGTTAAATTATGGTGCCTTCTCTATTGAGCAGCAGAGAAAGAAGTGAGGAAGAGAATAATCATTCATGCAGGTAAACAGGATGCAGTGTAAAAATATATTCTTATTTAGAATGTAAATATTTTAATTCATTCCAAGAGCCCTTGAAATCCCTGGTGTTTCGACTAGGTTTGAAACTCCTTCTTTGGGGAATAATAGAGCTGACAATTTTGTGGGAGCTCATGAGAGCCAGCATAATAGCGCTCAGGATACATAATTTGGGAAGGGAGTCTTCCAGGAAGTACTCACCACTGTGTAACCTAACAGCATGAGAAATCCCTTTTGAGAGCAGTTATGCTTTCTTTCAAGGATCTATATAATCTAAGATTCTTTTTATTTAATCCTTTTTTAAAAATTTACTTACAAAAAGCTGATACTATGTGATGTGTGCCCATAACAACATATTTAGCAATGATTAATCTGATATGTATAAATTAAACCTTAACAGCATGAGCAGTGCCTGGAACTGAAGTCTCTGGAGAGAATCCCACCAATTTCAATGACTTTTGGATCAGACTGTCAGTGACTCCATGCCACGTTGTGTACCTTCCTGGGATGCTTTTGTTAAGAATTACAATACATGGCTGTTTGTCTTCAGGGTGAATTTGGGCCGACCTTGGCAGACCCTTCTGGGAGGTCCTGTGGAAAATGTGTGGACAAGATAGTGTTCGTGATGCAGCTTGTTCACAGAAATCTAGTGACTGAGGTGCTGTGCTTGTTCTCAACAGGGTTCATTGTACCTTGGTCTAATAGCGATTTTGGGGTGAAGATAATGTTTTAAATTTTATTTGCAGTAATGCTTTCATTTTAAAAACATCCTTATTTGATATCTGGAGCAGCTTTTCCCTCAGAAGTGTATTATGCAGACTGCTGGTGGGATAATGAAAGTGTAATTCAAAGCTTGAAATTACTTCCTCTACAGAAACAAAACCCACTTATGCTACTTTTTAATATGTACTGCTATTTTTGAATCATTCAACGTTAAGATTATTGAGATGTCTTCTTTTCCTATTTCTTTCAGGAATTTTACTATTCCTTGACTTTTATGCGGGTCTCCCTAGAATACAAATGACAAAAAGATGTCATTTGGGTAAATATCACAATTAATATGTAAAACACTTCAGTGCACAAATAGGTTTTTCTTATTTTTCATTTTAAGAAGTTTGCACGATATTAAATTTAAAATATATCAATCATCTTCCTGTCAGAAAAAGCCAAGACCTCATACCCCCTTTTCTCTTTTTCAGCATACTAGAGAGTCCACCACTTTTAATCTCCCAAAAAATGAAGATGTATTTCAAGGTATAAATTCAAAAGCTAATGAGAAAGATACTTTAAGATTTTCCTTATGTTCTTTTTACTCTTCCTTGGTGCTCAGCATCACGCAAGATTTGGCCCCAAGTCATGGAGATTTCAGGCAATAGTTTCCCCATGCTTAAATTTTGAAAGTAGTTGCCATAGCAACTGCCAGACACAGCATATGGTGCGTCTGTTACCTCCAAGATAACAGAGCAATTTCTAAAGAATTTACTTTACAATATGTTACGAACCTTGTACTTTTTACAATTTTTCAAAGTGCAGTATAAGGTACTGTTGTTCCCTGACATTCGCTTCAAGTTGAATGCTCATTTTGCAACTCTCTGTTTCATATTAGGCAAATATTTTCCTCTCTTACTTGTCTTCTTATTCTTCCAATATTCAGCAAAACATGAAATCTCAAAGTGGGGAAAGGGAAACATCTATTAAGTTTTATATAAAGATTTTACCCAGTTTTGCTAGAATGTTGCTTTTCTTTCACAGTGACAATCCAAAAGATAAAAATTCAGGGAAAAAAAAAAGAATACAAAAAAGATACATGTCTTAGTAAACCTTCAAAAAATAGGTACTGAGCAGTCAGATATTTTCTAGAACTATACACAGTCTTCAGCATTTTGACTCCAATAACTGCCTAGGTTCTCCAATTAAAATTCTCCAATTAAATTCTCCAATTAACAATTAGTGCGTGAGCAAAGTGGCTTCAAACAAGAGGTACTCAGAAATACCTGCGACCTGTTGTGTGCCAGGTAGTACATGCTCCTTGGCTAGCAAAGACCTGTGTGGTAGGCCCTGTTCCAAAATGACCTGGTTCCTGTGTGCCAGCCCGCCCAAAGAACCCCCCAGGGCAGCTTGCGGGTGGGATTTCTCTCCTACCTTCCTCTGGACAGGGCAGCAGGTCCCACTGTCCAGCAGCGCTGCCCAGAGTGGTGCATGTCAGGGCTTACCTTCCTTTGCAGAACCATAGGCAGATTCAGGAAGGAAGAGAGGCCTTTCTTCTTCCCCGTGCCCCTGTGTGCTTGTACGGGCTGAGACAGGATTAGATGAATAGTTACTAGGATACATAATAACGTTCTGCTCTGTAATTCTCTGTCCCTCGAGTCCTTCATTCTGACAACTTTCTGCAGTTAAGTCACTTTCTGAATACATCTTCCAAAAAATTAAAAAATAAAGTTCCACCAAAACAGGGTATATGATTGCACATTTAATTCTACCCCTGAGGAGAGGCTAAGGAAGTGAACCGCTCAGTATGAATTTAGTTTAAAGCACAGCTACAAGGTGCTAACATTATCCTGGTGAAGAGAGTGTAAGAACAGGATAAAACGTTTTAAAGGAAACTTTGCATAGACGCGTAGATCTCTCTATTTATCATGATTACTTCTGAGGTAAGGAGTAACTGGAAACACTTGGCCAAACAATACAGCCATGTTTTACAAAGAAATACTTAAGTGTAATAAAAAGGCTGCAGTTCATTACATTGATATACAGTGTAGATACATTTTTGAAATCCCCCTTTTCTTCTTGGGGAAGGGGAAAAAGAGACCAAACAGCATAGTGGAAAGTACGATTTCTGGGCAAGAGTAGCTTTCAGTGAAAGCTAAATGACCGTGTTTTGGGAAAGACAGGACAGATTTTCTTTCTGTGTTTTTTTTTTTTCCTGATATAAGAGACTACTGACAGGACTTCTTTTTTTCTAGTAATTGCAGTTAAAATTAATTAATTACCACTATCACAGGAACAGCAATGTTAGTAACTGTACGTTTTAGCTGATAAATGGGAAGTGTCAGAAATAGAAGGAAGATGATATGTGAGTTTCAAATTATTGTCAAATTATTAGTCTGGAGCATTTAGAAAAAGAATATCACAGTATTCTGACTGGTTGAAGGATGGTATGGAAATACAATAAATATGTTAAATTAATAAAAGCATTATTGTACATAAGATAAAAGTTGTGATGAACTAGAAATTCGGTAAGTTGAAGAGAGAGTAGTCTATGCTTCACTTCTATTTGTGCTGTAGGTAACATCATAATATATAGATAGATAATGAGCTGAAGGACACTTCAATATCCTCAGCGTAATGTTCTCCTTAAGCTGTAATGTTATATGTTCCAAAGGCTTTGTTTTACTTGTAGTCTAAATAAAGATAATGGTATTATTTTTTTATAATAGAATACAGCTTCTAGGAAGGATAATTCATAAAGAGTTCCAAATTCTTTGAATGATCTTTAGCCATGAATAGACCATTTACAAAGTAGTACCTACTTCTGTGTGTAAAACAAGATGGCAAGAAGATTCAGTGTATGGATTGTTAGATCAAGTATCAAGTAAATAACATAATCTTAAACTGGATTTGATTTAATCACATGAAATTACAAATGGAACAGCTGTGAACAAATTATCTTGCTGCATAAAAGGTAAACATAGTGCTAGGATGCATAAACGGAGGTATAGCCCATGATAGTAGCAAAGAAATGGAACAGATTTCCCAGAGATGTGGAATAAACACATTTACAGATACTCAAAATCCAAGTGGACAAGTTTGTGATTAACCTAAATTTGTCCTGATCTGAGTGAGACCAGATGACCTCCAGAGGTCCCTTCAAGCCTAAATTATTTGATGAGTCTCTGATTCTGCTGAACTACAATTCAGCGAAGAGTCAACAGCCCAGTCAGCAGACCACATTTGTCACTGAAGAACTATAAATAAAAATCTGAGTATGCCTGGAAGAATAAATCTCTTTTAACTGAAAGAGCATAATTTATCAAAATGTATCTTGTGCCATGAGTGGCTGATATTTTTCTCTTTTGTATGAATTTTATTGTGGATCATATTGAATTTAGTAGAATTATTCTAAATAAATACTAATAACTCCTACATATGAATGCAGCAAAAGGAAAATAACTGGAAGTTTCTTTTTGGTATGGCTTATTCCATTTCAGGAAACATAGAAGCCAGAAAGTTATTTTCAAAATACCTCTACAATGAACTGTAAGTGAAATATATCGCTACGGTATATTTGTAACTCCATGTAAACATATTTTCTTCCTGAATGGTTATAAATAAACAGGCATGCCATAACCTCATTTTTAGCATTTCTCCACATTATAAATTCATTTTTCTCTCTGCAAAATGTCACTTTCTTTCCAGTAGGTTAATCCCAGGAGGTCTTGTAAGTACAATTACACCACTTAAATATTCCACATATCTGTCAAGACTCAAAAGAATTCTGTAGTGTCAGTTTTAATATAAATATATATAATTCTAGTTAATAATCATCACTTCAACTCTGTTATGAAAACTGTATTACTCATTCAGTGTGCGTGTGATGTTGTGTACATCTGCAACACTTATTGCAGCATTTTCATTGATTTATTGGTTAAAAAACAACTGTACTAACTGCAAAACATAATGATCTTATGCAGAAAACAATGCTCTTCAGAGGCAAACGTGTCAAAAAGATTTTTTTCTGTAGTGATTTGAGGAAAACAAAAAGCAGGAGTTACACAGCATTTTATGAGACAAATTTGAAATTTTATGTAAATATTATAGAAGAGAAGCTTAGCAAAATATATTTGATGTTTTTCCTTTCTGCATCAGTTCCATTTAAAACAAGCCTTTACACGACCAGGTTTTTTTTTTTTTTTTTTGGTTGAGGGGAGGAAGAGTTGATAACTCTTTTTTTTCACCTTATAAATAGCCTGAAAGACAGTAAAAAAGGAGCATCTTAATGACTTAGAAACTAAAATTGTAATGTTGATCCAAAACAGATGACAAAGTTTATTTTCTTTTAATAGAATGTGCTCTGCTTCCTTATGCTACTCAAACAGGCTTTGCAAGAGAGCGTAACTATTTTCCCAACAAAAGTTTAAAGAACTGGAATGAATATCCTTATGCCCAGCAACCACAACTAGTACCAATGAACAGCATTTCAAGGCTTTTAATCTCCATGACAACCCACCTCACATTCTTCAATAAAATGCCACTTTACATGCGCACAAACATACTCATTTATGCACACCTACCATGTGTTCATAAATATCACCAGGGCTGTGCATCTAAAAACCATATTTAGTTTCAGTGACTTGTTTCTCTTGGAAGATCAATCAGTGAGCACTTCAGCACAAAAATTAATTTGTATCTTTTGGCTTAAATTAACTGTCAAATAAACAAAAAGAGATACAGAAATATATCACAAAAAGTGGCTCGGGCCTATAAAGACATACCTTGAGTTCTGGCAACTGCCAGGAGAAATTCCTAGTGTATAAATAATTGGAAGCATTACTTCAAAAGTCTACATAACAGAATCACAGATTACATAGCACAATTTTTCATATTATTTTTATTTTCTCAGAAAGGAAATCGTTGACTTAAGAAAAAAAAAAGCAGAGCTTTCAAAAAGCTGAGTCAACAAGGATCTAATTAGTGATATGAGTCACGTATTGCTGTAAATGTGGTTCACACCTAATACTGGAAAAATAACAACTGTTCCAAGACCAAGGTTCAACTTAAGTCACTCCAGAAAATGGGGCAGTACAGAGCTCTGCCTATGTAAAGGAAACAGATATGCAATGCCTTTTGGCCAGCTTGTCTTACTGCAGTCACAAAATTCCCTAATGGTAACCAGTAATCCTCGCTTTTGAGGACTAATTCCCTGAACTCCCCAGGTTACCACAGCTGTGTAATACCTGTTAGGAGGAATGCACCGCTTGAGTGCAGAAACTGCCATTTTTACAAGTGAGAGAAGAAATGCAGTCACAGCTAGCAGTGGGGTCGCCAGACTTGCACCTGGAAAGGATGAGCAGAGCCCCGCTCACTGCTCCTGCAGCTTGTGGCTGCAGAAGACACCTCGTACCCTGGAGCTCTGCCCCAGCAAATCTAGCCAGCAATTCATGGCAACCCGTCTTAATGCTCTCTCAGACCTAAGCCCCAATGCCGCATGCCAAACACAACAGGCCCTGTCAGTTAGGCCTATATGTGCACCTTCCAAGTACTGTGTTGTCCCTGTTTTGTTACTCTATAAGGTAATGGGTGATGACTGGAGTAGCTCCGTATCTTCTAGAATGTGTCAAAGGGCAGCCTATCCATTAGCATCAGTGATGGGAAAAGTGCTTTTCCCCCATGCACAAGAAGAGAAAAGCCAGTGAGAAGCAGCTTAGGAATAGCCTCTTTGGTGACATCTTGGGCTATTGGCACTTTTCCTGTGTGACTGCTTGTCACAACACCTTCTACCCTTTTTGTAATGACAGTGCACAGCAGGTGACACAAAACTCCAGTGGCCCACATGTAGCTGATTTCCAGCATCGAAACCCAGATGTGAAACGTGACAGAGTGGGGTCTGAAATCCTGCCAGCTGCGTCATGTAGCCATCTCCTTTTGTCCTTTCTACCCTCCCCGCACAGATCTCTGCTGCAGAACATGTGTTTATCGAAGAGTAGAGGCCACTTCTCCATACCTGGTGTTGCATGGAGGGGCTTAAGAGCTTAGAAAGGGCTTGGAGGACTGGAGGAAGATCCTGTAAGTTAGGCCATCAGTGCGGGTTTGGATGAATTTGCCCTTCCCAAAATCTCAGAAGGCATTAAACATTCAGCCTAGTTCTCTGTGATTCACCAATAGTAATATTTGCCAAAAGATATGTTACAGAAGAGTGCTTCAGAAGATATGCTTGTATGCTATGTATTTCAATTAGACGTTTGTATTACCTCTAAATCTGGCTAAAGGACAGACTGGCTAAAAGGCCAAAATTGATTTTTTTTGCTAAAGAAAACTTAAAGACTTTTCTCTTGGTGAGGTAGAGTTCCGAGGTAACAAGGGTATACACTGATATGAATTTGGAAGGTAAAATTCCTTCTTTCAAAAACATCCAACCAAAAAAATTCCAACCTTCCTTCAAAAGAATTCTTTGAGAAGGCTTCCTGTTCTAGCCTTCCTTCCCTGAAGGGCAGTCTCTTCGCTTCTAAATTCTCATTATCCTCCCTCCATTCATATGACTTTTTAAGTTACCAAAAGAGACTATGATATATATATTTGCTTTCATCTATGCTAAGGGCTACGTGCAGCATCAACAGATTAATCCTTCATTTACTGTCTAAATGTCATATCTAGAGCTTCCCTCATATGCTTTGTAATCTATTGCTGATGTTGCCGAAAAGAGCTAAGTTGCATTCCCTAGATATTCATTACATAAACATCATAAAAGGTTGGAGTTATCAAAGGTCCTACATGGAATTAGTAGCTCCTTTAGACTTTCAAGACCCCAATGTAGGTAATAAAAGATCTAGCTGTGCAACACAAAATGAATCAGGACCTTCTTATTTATTGTGCTATTTATTGTGTTAAATCTTGTTTGTTGTGCTTATTTATTGTGTTAAATCAATGATTCGCTTAAAAAAAAAGTTGATATGGTCATTTTACGATGACTGCATCCTGCAGTTAATTTTCAAGTCAAAAATACTGTTTGTGCAGGATCCTGGTATTTATAATACCTACAGTTAAATAAACAACATTCTTTCTTTACCATCTCTCAGTGCCTCGTCCCTATAAAAATTACATACTGTACTTCTACAGGAATGCATCTCTTTCTGTAATTTGTTATCTACAGAGAAAAAGTTTTAGGTATCTTTTTATGCCTTGTAGCTGTAGTTTCTAAACTATATATAATTACTTTCAATGAAAAAAGAAACCTATAATGGGAATAGCTTATTGTCATATTTTTGCTAGTGGGTGTAAGAAGTGATTTAACGTACAGGTACTGATTATTTAATTGCATTGATATAGCACATACAGCCTCCCCTGAGCAGTGAATCATTCAGAATGACAAGAGGAGGTGTAAAAATTTTACTTGCTTCTGTTCTGCCACATCCTCCTAGTTTTAAAAAGGATAAAGCTTTATTCACAGGTGGGGGTTAGTAACTTCTTGATAACAGCTATGAATGCATAAAGCAAACACATCAATTCCATATAGTATAATTTTGAATAGTGAAACAAACTATTCCAGGAAATGACTGTCGTCATATACACAGTATAGCTAGCTGAGCCTACATGTGGTTTAAAAATAATCTCTTTGTAAATTTACCAGTATTAAGCTTATGTACAAGTTACTTACCTAATGTGCTCCATTTCATTTCTTAGTGTGTAACCTTTATGCAGTGTAATTGTTGCAGAAACACATTTGCTTGTTTAGATGTGAAAAGACACAACAAACTATTAAAGTCTTTGCTGCATCATTAGCTATCAAAGTAATTATATTGTATATTTTTAAATGTGTAGCCCTGCAACAGCAGTTGATTAAAAGAACATGAATTCAGTGTGTAAAAATAATTGTACTTTGGACAATACTTGACCAAATTTAATTAGTAGAATACAGGTAAATTCTTAGTCTAGTTTTCAGCAACTTGAATAGAAAAATCTCTTTACTGCATATAGATTCCCTTGAATATGACTATTTAAGTCTCGCAGTACAGGAATAACAGGGCTAAGATTTTAGATACTCAACAAACTTCTGACTGAAGTCTCTGTTTTTCTTTCCTTCCTCACTAGTTCTGACTATATTTTTTCACTAAATACGAGATGAAGTAAGGCAGTAAGAGTTTCACATAAATCTCTTTATTTATTTTAAATATATCTTTTTACAGTAGATAATTAATGACATGGTATGGGTTTTCTTTAGATAGCTACATCTTGGTAGCATGGAACGATATCTTTTGAAGCTACAATTTTCTCAACATTTTTCCTATAATATTTAAACTATGTATCTTTTTCACTGTATATTATACATGCCCAAGATTGTTATCTTTAATTTGCAACATCATTAATAATTACTTTATCAGTATAAGTTAATGTTCTAAGAACCTCGGTAAAGTAATATGCTGAAAACTTTAATTTGCTTGCTAACTGAAATATTACGAGATTTTTCTTTGTATTACTCTATTAGACAGGGAAAAAAAAAAGAAAAGAAAGGAAAAAATAGCTGAGTTAGGAAAGATCCAATGTTGGTAACAGAGCTGTGAACTAGTGATTATATTTGCTAAATACTGAAAGAGTTTCCCTTTAGAGTACTGCCACGCGTTTGTTTTGCCAGAAATGAAGTGGTTTTCTTCAACAAATCATTAAAAATCTGTCCAGCACTTGTAGTCCAAGAAGAGCAATGTTGTTGAAGGGAAATCTTTTCTCCCTTTTTTGTTTTGTACAAAAGATAACCATAATGGGTCTGCCTGCAGGGCAGAAAGCTTAGAAAAAATGATGAGCCTGAGAATGGTTTTATATTTTGCACAACTTCAGAAGTGACATGTTAATAAAAGTCCATGGGAAGAAAGCTGTCACATCTCAAGAATTCTTTGGTGAAAACAAGTTAGATTTAATGGAATAAAAATGAATGATATTTTTGGCTGGCTAGCTAGGTAGCTATCTTCAGATAAGGAAGAAAGGGAGCTACACTCTTTTCTAAGTAATGTATCATGAAGAAAATTACTAGAATTTCACTTATGATGACACTTGAGCTGAAGATAATCCTGGTCTAAGATGACGTTTACAGATCCTGACAGAAGAATCTTTGTGCTTGTGAACGTATCACATCTTGTAACTACCGGGATTTCGTGATTTTTGATCATTTCCAAGTTGCTTTTCAGAACAGTACATAACAGTAGAGCTATAGTTTCATGTAGTAGTGAAATGAAAAATGTGAGTGTGATAGTTCACCTAATTTCTTTATCCTTTAAAAAGGATGAAGCCAGCAGAAGGTGAATTGCCCTTTGAAATAACAGAAATAAAGCAAATCACAACCCTCTTGTTTTTAACAGCAGCTTACAAGGCTGAGTAGGGAATTTGAGCATTGAGATCGAATGTTGTAAGTTTCATAAAGATTTCCATTAAAATATTGTTAGTCTGCATCAAGTTGTAAAAACTATTTTAAATGAGGTGAAAAATTAATAGATTTTTAAAGCTTAAGGAAGAACAGATAATGCAATTATAACAAGACACAGGTGAGCTACTTAAATTATCATATTCCACTTAACTCAAACAGTGATCATAATCATTTTGCAACTCTGTATTATATACAGATCTAAGAAGAATAATTTAGAAAATCATTAACTCCATCTAGTGGTGATTGTAATTTTCACTTTCAATTGTGCAACTATACTCCAAGCTTTGATTCTAATTTGTTACACTTCAAGAAATAACAAGAGATAACAACAGCAATTCAATTGATTGATGTAGGAATTCTTTTGAAGTTTTAACAGTATGAGTTAAATCAGTTTCTAAAACTATGCTTAAGAGTTTAGTTTTTATTCTTATGGAACTCCATTGATAGTAATGCCCAGATCTCTTTAAAACGGTGCTCAAAATATCTTGCAAAGAAAATCAACATCACGCACTGCAGATTGGTAAACCGAGAGGAAAATGAAACAATTTTGGCCAATGCCAGAATGAGGGAAAGAACCAAGATCTCCCAGGTTGCTCAGCTCAGTGTTCAGACCACAGGGAACCAGGGCCAGGGAGGCAGAAATCTTCTCCTTGGAGGTCTTTGGCTCAAATGAAGAACAAAGAACAACAGTTGACTGATGGTCTGTAGAGACATATGAAATTAAATGAATTCTCTTTTTGTAACTGAGAGGATAGAGCCATATCAATGCATCTTAGCTAGTACAAGAACTTGATATGCTAACTCAGTCCCTACTAGGGTACAGTTGAATAAAAGTGGCAGCTGGGCATGAAATAATTTACTCTGCTACTGCCCAGTGTCATGCCCTATTCTATAGAGGGGGGGGGGGAAAAAAAAAAAAAAAAAAAGCAGGTCAAGTCTCCAGGGCAGTAACTGCCATTCTTCGAAAGCTTTTAATCCAAACGAAGTCACTTTGGATATTCTTGTTTATATGACTGCTAGAATGTAAGCCCTGCCTGTGAAGTTTTGGAGACTTGGAAAGCAGTATGTAGCACATTGCTGCATGTTTATTCAGGGTGAGTTATCCCAACAGTGATTGTAACATTGTGAAGGTTTAGGTCTTTGCGGGAATGTGGACATTAAACAAGGTTTAATTTTTATTTCTATTTCACAACAATAGTGTTCATGCACTCCTCAGGAAGGAGATCCAATATTCACCTTCAGATTTTCAATGACAGGACAACAAAAATATCTCAGAAACTGTTTTATTTTATTTAACAACAAAGACAGGTCCATAGCTAGGAGAAGATTATTAATTATTGACAGCAATAAGCATCACTCCATAACCAGGATAATACCAGTTCAAGTCTAGCTTGATCTGACTCATCATTACTGTGTAAATTGTAATCTCTTCACATGAAAATCTGGAACACTGAGCAAAGAATTAGGACTGTACTGTGCTTTCAGATCTTACAGTCTTGGTTAAACTGTCTAAAATTTGGATGCTGAAAGTGTTCACAGGAGAAATTATCCAGAGATTATTTTGAGTGAGAAAACTTGGCAAGCAGAGTGCCCTTCTAAAGAAAAAGGTATAAATAGTAGACATCAATAAGAGGCTCCTTTACTCTCTGTTGGTTTTAATCAACCACAGTTGATTCACAGAATCTGTACAGCCAAGCCCTCTCCCACTCAAACCTGTCTTCCTTTGACAAGAGTACTAATGAAAATTCACTGGATTTCTTAGCAGTTAGCACTCTTTCTCCCACGTGTTCAGTACATTTTTTTTAGGAGGACAAAGTAATACTCTACATGCTGTAGTTATCTGTTGATGAATACAACATTATTAAATAATTCTTTAGACAGTTGAGAGTGACTTGGCAGATAAACAGTTAAAATGCAATTTCATAGGGTCATAGATCTGTTTCAAAGGAGGAAAGGGAGGAAGGAAGGAAGGAAGGAAGGAAGGAAGGAAGGAAGGAAGGAAGGAAGGAAGGAAGGAAGGAAGGAAGGAAGGAAGGAAGGAAGGAAGGAAGGAAGGAAGGAAGGAAGGAAGGAAGGAAGGAAGGAAGGAAGGAAGGAAGGAAGGAAGGAAGGAAGGAAGGAAGGAAGGAAGGAAAAGGGGGAAAAAAAGTGAGAAAAGTGCAAGGTTGCCAATTTTAAAGTGATGAAGACACAGGATGACTTGGTCTTCATACATGGCCCAACTGCGACCTAGCAAGAGACTGTGACCTAGCAAGAGATTGATCCTTGTGGATATACTGAATGCTCTGTCCCCCCAGCACACAGTTCTAGTATTGTGTTCTTATACCTGTGTATTGGAATCTTCTCCTATTACACTCGTACCTCAGAAAGACAAAAAATGCCTGAGCAGAACAGGCAGGGTTTTCTTGTCATTAAAAATAATTACTGTTTGAAAAGATACTGCTGCTGGTTGTTTGCATCTTAATCAAATACTTCACTAAGCAGCATTGCCCACAATCTGCAATTAAGGACTCTACAAAATACTTTCTACAAGGCAAGTATCACTGACATTTCAAACATAAAACAAAACATAAACTATTAAGAAAAGCAGAACATTTACACCTACAGGCTAGAGTTTGTTTAAATAGAATGGGCATTGATAAGTAAGTATGTGATAAGTAAATATGTGATTTTTGCTTTTCTGTCTAGGGCCATGCCTAGGTGCAGTTGGCTTCCCTTAGCGGAGCGCTGACCATTACTCGCTGTTCAGATCTACGGAAAGAGAAGGACCATTTAAACTTTCGGCTCAGGAGGGGAAAATCCTAGGCCGTTTAGCCAAGGTCCCGTCTGAAAGGCCGAAGAGCGGGACGAGGAGCGGGACGAAGCGCTGTTGGTGTGCGCCATGGCCTGGAGCCGCCAGGGCAGCCCGGCCCGGACGGCTCCCGCAGCGCCCGGCAGCGCCGCAGCCGGGGCAGCAGCACGAGCACGAGCAGGAGCAGCAGCGGCCGCAGCAGCAGCAGCCACAGCAGCAGCAGCAGCTTCGCTCGCAGCACCCGGCTGCTCGGCCCCGGCACCTCGAAGTGCCGCTTGGCGCGGGCGCTCGCGCGGCCGGGGGACGGGGGGTGTTCGGGATTTTTGCGTGTAAAAGACGCGGGGAACAATCAGGAGAGACTTCACTCGCGGCGATAATAGGAGAGGGCTGGGGGGAGAAGGGGAGAATACCGTGTTTTGCGGTAAATAGTGACCTAATACTTTTCCAAGGGACATGAAAAAAAGGAAAGTAACAATGTTGATGGTTAAAAAAATACAAAGTAGGTTGTCCATCTTTCTGCTTTTTTTCTTTCCTATAAACAATTAAAGAATAAGACTAGTTTAACTTTGCTGAATACGCAGCCAGGCGCATCGGGTGTCAACGGCAGCCCGCAGGGCTACGCCTGAGAGCGGGGACCTGGACGGGGATCGGCACCGGCACCGGCACCGGCACCGGCATCAACACCGGCACCGGCACCGACCGCGAGGGGCAGCAGCGCCCTGTCCCTAGGCACCCCCAGCCGAGCGCCGAGCTCCCTCGGCTCCTCCCGGCGGAGCGCGGCAGGAATGGCCGAGCGCCGATGTGGCGGATGCGGCCGCTTCCGGGACGCCGGCGGATGTTGCCGTTTGAATCGCGCATCAGTTGGCGCGGGCGCGCGGCGGTGGCGGTGGGTGTTGTCGGGTGAGTGGCTCTTTCGGCGGCCCGGAGCCTCCCTGTCCCTCCGGCCGCAGCCCTGGCGGGGTGGCGCCTGGGCAGGCGGCCCTTCCCGGCGTGTCGCGCTCGGGTCTTTAAGCGCTCCGGGTGTCGTGGCCCCCCGGGGGAGCCGCGCTGCGAGCGGCCGTGCGGGTGGCCGTCCCCTGGGCAGGCCGCTCCCTTGCGTGCAGGTCGCGGGCCCGCTGGGAAGAGAGCGCGAGCGGCGCGGGGGCCCGGCGCGTTCGCGTGGAGATGGCGGGAGTGTGCGGGCGCTCCGCGGCCTGTGTCCGCGGGGATGTGGAAACAGCTACTCGGGGGTTACCGCCGGCGTTGGCGCTTTTTCTCCATGCTCCTAATAAAACCTCCCAAAATAGCTTGCATTTGGCGGCAGTAAAATGGCAGTTTTCCAGAACTTCTAAGCCGTGCCACACTCTGAGGACTTGCTTAGCTTCTTCAGGAACGCTGTTTGCGCTTTAGTTCAGTAAACACTGGGTGATAATGTGTGCTTGTCTTGCAAATAGACTGACAGAGAACTGCTGTGCTCCCAGTGAGCACAGCAGCACTTATGCATGCAGCCCCTGCCGTGGTGCTCACAGGCTCTTTAACTTGTAAATTTGGACTCCAGGACCCAATATCCTGATGCAGTTTGAGAATGGATCTGGGGGGGAGGGTAGTATTTTCTTCTGTCTTGCTGGAACTGGGAGAGGGGGGGAGGGGAGTTTGGTCATTCACAGCCAAACATGCGCTTTGTCCATCCTATCTCATGTCAGCACTTGCTGAAATGAGGTTTCAGTCTGCTGTGTTTACGTGGATGTTTATAGTCTGTTTTTTTGTCTGTTTGTTTTTGTTTTTAGAAAAGGAGAAGCTTGTATCTGAATTCTCATTTCGCTGTCTTATTGGACTTCGTGCAATATGTGTTCTTAACATTCTCCTCACTTGAACTGGTTGCAGTATTGTTTGGTTTCTTTTAGAGTGTCTTCTGGCAACAATCTTCTGTTCATGTAGCAACTCTGATTTCCTTTAAAGAAGTGCGATTGCACAGAGTGATGTCCTTATGCCTGGAAGTTCTGTCTCTCTATTTTTCTCTCTCTTCCTTGCTCTTTGGCAAAAGCTCTTTTCTAAAACTCTATAATCAGATGACTGTAATGCTCTATGTGCAGTAATTTGGGTTAGCTAGAGAGCTGCTCCTGAGGCCATACCTGACAGTCATCTAGTCTGTAAGCACCGAAGTTTTAATAGCAGAGAGTCTGGGAGACTTCCCATTTGGAGGCTGAGCTTGCTGCCTCTTCCCTGCTTTCAAGGTTTATCAAGCAAGTTGTTTATCTGCTTGCAAGGTCAAGCGTGGATCTGCAGGCAGTGATCCCATAACTCTTGTCATCTGAACTCCTTGTAATGTTTCCTCTTTCGTCCTAAGAAGGACAAGCCAAAGATCTTCAGGTACGTTTCTAGGAGGGTTCTGTTGCACTGTTAAAGGATAATCATATTGGTGCTGTGGTGAAGAAATGTGGTTTGTTTGGCTGTTTTTTAGGTGGGAAGTGTGGTGCTGCAGATTTAATTTTTAGGTGCATGTATTGTTGGAAAGCAATTTGGGTTTGACAGATGTTTCTAAACAGATTATTCTCCCCTTTAGAATATAGTTGTAAACAGCGTACAGCCCCCTATGTTTCCTTGTCTTGCATTGCTCACTACTTTCTGTAGACCTGGCTGTGCTTTGCTTCTTCAAATAGGCCAGGATCTGGGATTTTCTTCAAGCAATGGAGAACTTTGTTGTTCTCGTTAAATTACTCGTGTTAATAAAATCTTTCATTTGATCAGAAGTCACTGCCTTGGTTGTTCTTGGATCATTATTTTCAGTTTTGAAAATATTAAATATAAGCCTTATATATTTCATATGATTCCTCTTTTGTGATAGGCAGAAGAATTCACTAGAATGAATGAGAACAGGCACTTTGATCTTCAAAGTCCACGTAAGTAAGGCTTATATCATATTCATTTACATCTTTAGTACCAGTTAGACACCATTACGTAACTTACAGCTCATTATTATTATTATTTTGGTTTCAAAGAATGGGTGAATTTTCAACAGTTAAGTTATGTTGATACAACTTAATTATTGTGAATTTCTTGGATTTGTTTATGCAGTCTTTTCTGCAGATGTTTTATAAATACTAATCTTGGGAATTCAGCTGCCCAGTTGCTCATAGCTGGGTGTGAGATTTAACATTCAAAACTCTCTTAGGTTAAAGCACTATCTCTTTTCTCCTTGCAACTATGGCTGCTCTTGCTGCTAGAGAATTGAAAATACTTCTAGACTTTAAAAAAAAAAAAAAAAAACACTGTGTGCTCTAAAAGGAAGATAGATACACAGTGTCTGTAGAAGTATGTTGGTGGGATAGAACATGCAGAAATTGGGATATACACAAGGTTTTGGTTGACTCCAAGCTTGTCTCACATCCTTGAATGTTTTTAAACTACTATACATTTTAAAAGTGCTTAAGCCTGTCACTAAGCATCCTAAAACATGATTCTGTATTTTAGCCTGTGTTCTTTGTGGACGGACAGATGATTGCCCTGAAAAATATGGAGAAAAAAGTACCTATGTGGGATACAATCTCACTGTTCATTATTACTGTCTGGTATGTATTTGGTATTGATGCTGGAGCTCATCTGCTTTGCTCAAGGGAAAAAGTAAATGCAATATTTGGTGTTTGGACAAGTAATTACTATTTAGTTCATTGGTGGAAATTTGAAACCGTCCACTTTAACTTGCAGGCCTGAAGGTTGTACCTGTCAAGTACAGCAAACTAAGTAGATAAGTCCTGGTGAGCTTTTATTCAGAGAGGTTAGTTATTTAGGGAGTACTCCCAGCCAATCTCAGGAACTGAGGTATGTCTTAAAAGAAAGCAAGCAATTTGTGTTGGAAAATTCTGCCTCTGTGGAAAAATGTAGAGAAGAGCTTTTATATTTATTCACATTTATCGTTGATTCTTTGATGGTGAGGTATTCTTTGACATTACATAGTACATCATAAAACTATAGATGCAATCCTAT
This sequence comes from Tinamus guttatus, assembly GCF_059628265.1. Classification (NCBI taxonomy): domain Eukaryota; kingdom Metazoa; phylum Chordata; class Aves; order Tinamiformes; family Tinamidae; genus Tinamus; species Tinamus guttatus. The sequence goes on from NW_028288861.1 coordinate 4,282,093, forward strand.
TCTTCAGTTTAGTGATATGAGACCTACTGATAACTTACAGCTACGATAGGTGAAAATTTAATAAATGTTGGGCGAATCTGTGGTCATAAACTATACCTAAGAACTTTGATTATCACACTTGATGATTTCTGATGTTCACATTTTACTTAAACTATCCTTCAAACTGTAAGCTTTGAATTTTTCTTTAAAACAAAATTATTTTACAAACAAGTTTTGCAAACATTTTTTTCCTCCAATTTGGTTAATAGAGGGTCACAAAGATGATTTTTTTGTGGAAAGAGCTTGGACCATTTAGCCTAGAGAAAAGAAGATTGAGGGAGGGAAATGTTACCAATACATGTAAATATCTGCAGGGAGGATGTAAAGGGGACAGGGCGAAATGTTACCAATACATGTAAATATCTGCAGGGAGGATGTAAAGGGGACAGGGCCAGACTCTTCTCAGTGGTGCCTAGTGGTGGGGTGAGAGGCAATGGACACAAAATAGAACATGGGAAGTTCTGTTGCAGCATAAGGAAAAGCTTTCTTACTGTGAGGATGATTAAGCCCTGGCACAGGTCGCCCAGCTAGGTTGTGGAGTCTCCAGGCATGGAAATCTTCAAAAGCTGTCTGCCCTTCCTTGACCAGAGGGCTTGGACTAGGGGTCCCTTCCAACCTCAACCGGTCTGTGATTCTGTTATTCTGTGAAAAATGTATGGAGTACAGCTTCAATTTGGGTCTTTTTGCCCCAATTTTACCTCCTCCCCACTTTTTTAAAAATTTGTTTTTCTTTTGTTTTTAATTGTATGTATCTGTAAATAGGAATAGATTACATGGTCATTTAGTAATGTTATGCTCCAGAGTCCTTAGATACTATAAAGTTCTCAGGAATGTAAATAAGCCATGACAGACTCCAGCAGTGATTTTAATATTACTGTGCTTGGAGCCAGAAAGAGCCTGTTCTACTCAATGGTTAAAGCTATCTTGAAACACTTCTGTTTCTTACATACATGGCACAGGTAGTCTTAGTGCTTTATGTAGTTGAGTTATTTAAAATATTTAATGTTTTATCGTAGTTGATGTCAAGTGGCATTTGGCAACGAGGAAAAGAAGATGAAGGTGTATATGGCTTTTTAATCACAGATATAAGAAAAGAAGTAAATAGAGCTGCAAAACTGGTAAGAATTAAGTCTTTGTTTTACGAAAAAAAAAAAAAAAAGAGTAGCTCGTAATTCCTGTCATCTTTAAGTGGTTTTTTTGTTTTCCAGTGGGCAGTGCTGAACACCTATACCAGCACTTGAATTTAACAGTTAAATAACATGTGTATTGGGTTTCTGTGAAGCAGCAAGGGACAGTAAAACAAAAACTATGAAAGTTCCCAATGTTCTTTATAGTGCAGAAAAATGGATGAGAGCAGATTAAATGTGCATATTGCCTCATGACATATGTTCAGTCTCAGACTGAGATGTAGTTGTAGGTGTAATTGAAGTGTAGCTATCAGTACAATATTTTGCATTTCAGGTTACATGTCATGTTACATGCATAAAAAGTAACTCATAATGAAAAATTCTCTAAAATAGGTATATATTTTCAATGTTTGAAATGCAAAATGAAAAAGCAAACCAAAAGCTTTGCAAACAAAGCAAATCTTCATTCCAACTGACTGTCTAACAGTTTGTGTTACTGATATTTTATTTCTTGCATGCTTTTTCCTATTTTCTTTGTTTATATTCTTGTAATTGTATCTGGTCTTAATTCTTCTATTTCTTAAAAAAATTTAACAGAAATGTAATATCTGTAAGAAAAAGGGCGCTTCAATTGGATGTGTAGCTCCCAAGTGCAAGCGAAGTTACCATTTTCCTTGTGGGATCCAAAAAGAATGTATCTTCCAGTTCATGGAAGACTTTAGGTAAGTGTTTTTGGGGAGAAGGGGCAATGGTTGCTACTTTCTAACTTTCCTAACAGTGATACCATTTTGTTAAACAAGATATGGTTTGTTTTTCACATGACTTCTTTTTGTATTAAACTGTTTTTTTTTTTTTTTTTAATATTTGAAGTATAAAGGATGTATGGATTGTCATGATGGTCAAACAGTTACATTACATACCAAATATATATAAATGGTGCTTTTAAAGGTATAATTTCATGCCTCTACAAATAGTTAAATTGTCTATAAAACTGTGTGTTCAATCTTGAATGTAACTGCAAAATATTTACGATTTCCCCCCATGCCCTGATTTGTGTGTTTCTGTATTTGCTGAAATGGCAAGTAAAAACCTTTTGCTCCTCTCCTTCCTTCCCATGGTCTGGCTGCCTCTGAGCAGGCAAAACAGTCTGTATGCCGTTCCGCTGTGTTTCAAAACATACAACTTTTGGAAGTCCTTATCAGAGACAGATTACAGGAAAAATGGGCTTGATATCATACATAGAGGAGAGGTTATTTTCTTTTACTACCATCTTTGTGGCATTCTGATGGTAGTCAAAATAGCTTTGAGTGCATTTGATAATACATTTTTATTCTCTCTTCTACAAGTTGAGTTTGAAGGGCTGGTACATGGAAGTTTGGGAGGCAGTTGTTTCACTTAGCATAAAAACATGAGTCATAGTTGAGTTAAACATGTAAAAATAATGCATTTTCAAAAGAGCTTTTAAAATTGAACTTAATTTCCCTTTTGTCTTTTTTTTTTACTTTGAAAATGTGCACAGTTTTAAAATTTATCGTGCTACCTACACTTTGCAGAATCAGTGGGCAAACTCAAAATGGCCTTTTAACGTCATTGTCACATATTGAAACGTAGGAAGAACCTGAGATTCTGTGAATAAGAAATACATTATTTGGACCAGAAGAAATATTTGAGGGAATCTAGGTATATGATCTCCACAATGCACCATAAATCAGTTGGTAACATGCTGCTTTCTTACTGCTGTTCTGTTGACTTGATCCATTAGGTACATAAGTAGTTTGCCCTTGTTTGCCTTGCCACTTTGTCCCAAAGTGTTTACTCATGAAAAGCAAATAACAGGATATTAATTTTATCTTATTTTTTTATGATGAAAATTTTTATTAAAAAATACTATTTTTAGGTCATACTGTTGGGAACATAAACCAGTCCAAAAGTTTTCAGTTAAGGAATCTAGAGAATCCTCGCAGTGTATAATATGCCTGGAATTGGTTGAACACCTTCCACTCTACAGTGTACTAAAAAGTCCTTGCTGTAGAAATGCTTGGTTTCATCGAGAATGCTTGCAGGTAATGCAGGTTCTTTTTTTCTTCTTCTATGCGTCCATATAGATCATATTTTTGTTACTTACTTGAAATAATAGAACAGCTACTTAAAGCTAGGTGAAGTTACTTGGGAATAATTTTGGCAATAGGCATGGAAATAAACTTGCTTAGACAGATAATGTTAAAATTGTGATTTGTAAGGCGGTGCCTCAGAAGAAGGGGATTCTGTCTTCCTGTTTGTGTGTGGAGGGGGGTGTGGGTTTTTTTTTTTTTTTTCTCCATGTTTTTATATGTGTGATACACCTCATGGCTTTAGTTATTCTCGGGAACTTGAGAAAAAGTCCAATCTAGGCAGCTACTTTCTTCTAGATCCCAATGTGCAAAATCTAAATGCCAAAAATGTCATTTGTGCATAATCAATGCTTTTTGCTCAAGTCCATCATTGGAAAAAAAAATAGATAGTTCTTGTTATAAATGTAAATTCCCAGATCCGTAGAAGATGTCTGAAAAGGATCATGGTTTTGTTTATGAACCTGATTCTTGGGTGTGAACTGAGTCTCTTATATGCACTAAGGAAACAGAAAATACTCAACATTTGCTTCGAAGTCAAGTAGTTGACTCCAGCTAAAACATTCGTGAATGTAATGCTTAGATAGGGAAGCATTATTTGTTGGTATCTTAAGAGTAATGATAATTCAATAATTGGTTTGGTTTTTGTTTTATCTTTTCCTGGCACAGTATCACGCGTTGAGTGCTGGGGTGTTTTTCTTTAGGTGTTCAGTATGTAATAACAAGGATACATTTCAGAAGGAAATGTTGAGAATGGGCATACACATTCCAGAAAAGTAAGTAATTCGTTTGTAAATAATCCATGTTTCTATGTCCTATGCGTGCACACACACACATATATATGTGTGTGTGTGTATATATATATATATATATATACATATATATAGAGAGAGAGAGAGACTTTGATAAGGTAGGAAATCATTTTTTGTTTATTCTATGCAGTTGCATCTACAAGTGCATTAAACTTCAGCACTATAGTTAGTGGTAGGACTGTTTGCTTTGGTAAGAAGTATCCTATTTCCTCTTGGTTAAACAATCCAGACTGTAGAAGATCAAACTGGACGTCTCAAACACAAAGCACTAAGGTTTTTGAAATGTCATTTTCAATGCAATTATTTAGCCAGGGACACATTTAAAAAATCAGAACACCTTTTAAATAATGATCTATTCACACTAACACAGGAAGTTGATGAGCAGTGTATTTCTTTTCTCTATACTTTTTTTTAATGACCGCCTTTAAATTACGTATCTGAATTTCTGTCCATCCACTGTTACCTTTCCCTGATTACTTATCTATTCAATCTTCTCCCAAGGGATTGTAAGGATGTATCTAATAACACCTTCCAAAATTATAAGATGATTTTACAATAGTTTCTGCTCTTTAGTGGTGCTCAAAATAAGACCAAAAATATTCAGTGATGTTTAACTGTTTATAATTTAATAGCTATCACTCTCCAGAGATTAATTTCCTCTTGAGACAGCCATCCAAGATTTTGGAAAAAAAAACAGTCAAAATACTAGCAATATTATGCCATACTGGAATGGCAAATAATGAGTTGTCTTTCAAAATACTGTTTTTGGTGGTAATTGCATTAGATTGCCAAAATTAATATTCTAGTCTGCTAAAAGAAAGCATAAGATGAGATGGGAAAAACGAACAATAAGATGACGCAAAAATAATAAATGCTTTAATCAAATTACTCATACAATAAAAATTCTGGCAATGTACATCTTAAGGTGGCATTTTCTTTCCTACTTCAGGACTTCCTTGGAGAGCAGGAAATAAAAACACCGTGTAGCTGATATGGGGATCCAAAGACATAACAAAGGGAGTTTTGCATGTACCTTATTGGTAGCGGGTGGGATTGGGAGAGCGGGGCAGGGGAACACACACCTTCACAGTGATTTCTTAGGATAGATATTATCATGATACCCAGGAATATTGAGGGGAAAAAAAAAAAAGCTTTGAGATTAGTTTGAGGGCTATCTTGTTAAGATAGTTAAAATTATCTTTTGTCTTGCAAGATTATTTTTTCCTAGTTTTCCTTTTTTTTTTTTCTCATTTTTCTCTCATTTGTCTAGGAGATCAGTGATTGTGTTTGAATGAACATAATTTGATTCCTGTTGCAACATCTTCATGTGGCTAATTATATAATGTGTATGTTGCTGTCAGTGGCATGTTTGAACAGTCAGAACACTGTTGTATTACGTGGTTGTATTACACAGATCTTGCTCATTGTCGTTGTTTATAGGGATGCGTCATGGGAACTTGAAGAGAATGCATATCAAGAGCTACTGCAGTGTTATCAGCACTGCGATGTTAGAAGATGTCTCTGCAAAAAAGGAAGAGACTATAATGAACCTGATAGGTATGACAGTCTGGTTTAAAAAAAAAAAAAAATCCATGCCGAGTTACGTATCCCTACATTCGGTAAGGCTTCTCAACATCAGGTTTTTAAGCCAAGATACTATTTCCAAATAAAATGTTAATTTGTGATAAGCCAAGAGAACAAGTCCACTATCACTTATCCCTGTTTTCATTTGACATAGAGCTGCAATGGAGTTTGTACATCAACATCACAGAATGGTTCAGGTTGGAGGGGACCTCTGGAGACCTTCTAGTCCTATCCCTACCCTCTGCTCCCCCTTATTTCCCACAGACAGAAATGTTAACTTATTTTTTTGGTACAGATTTGGCCAAGCATCATTGGGTACATTCTTCTTGGTACTTATTTGTCTCAGGATTTAAGATCTGTAGCTTTGGCTTTCAGTGTTTGGACTAGCATCTGTCACATTATTATAATGTTCTTAAGCAAAATGTAATACAACTAGACAAGTAATCTAACAGATATTTAAGTACTGTCATTAATAAGGAATCTTTTTTCAGAATGTGTCAGAATAATCTGCTTATCACTTTACAAAATTTTGCTCTTGGAAATGCTGGAGAGTGGTTAAAATAATCGAATGCTGGAGAGAAGGGATGCTGCTGGTTAGCAGCATGTCGACAAGATGCTAGCTGCAAGTCGTTGTCATTGGGGGCACATGGTGACTTCTAGCTTCTTTCAGTACAAGGTGCTAGAACATGGGTGGCTTTTTTTTACCCCTGTAGCCTGGAATGGTGACTGCATCTTATCTGAAGAAAATTTCGCTTGGTTTTAAAAATATGTCTTTGTTAAGTTTAGAGACTGCATCCGATATAAATATTCTAATTTTATTAGTATTGGTTTTATGTCTAAATCTAAATACATGAGTCTTTTAATTTTAGTAAATGGGAAATAAAGCGTTGTCAGTGTTGCGGTTCCCGTGGAACTCACCTGGCCTGCTCATCCATGAAATCGTGGGAGCAAAACTGGGAGTGCGTGGAGTGCAGAAGTATCTTTGCAAAATCAGGTAATATTATAAATGTTACAGTGACTTCTTCAAACAGTATATTTTAGTAATGTGTTAAATTCCTAGCGAACTCATTTAATGGTGTGTATTTAATTGTCCAGGGAAATATAGCAAGCAGCAAAAGCGTTCTTTGGCTAACTCTGAGAAGGCAGGTGGGACAACCTGTTTGTTGGAAGAGCCTTCTCCCAAGTGCCCTCGACCATCATCTGGATCTCAACACGGCTTTCTTCTCCAGTGTGTAAATCTTTGTTTTCAAAGTGAAACAGATGACAACATAAAATAATATTTTATCATGAAGGAGGTGATAACTTATTGTGAAGGAAAGCTTACTTGTAATGAGTAGCAAATTGAGTAAAACTTGAGTTTAGTTATTGAAGTTTTGAGAGTGAGCAGAAAGTTTTGTGTAAATTTAATCTAGGCTAAACAAATTCACACTGAATTACATCTAAACAAGCTTTTTGCTGTCAAGTAAAATCACATCTTTTAAAAAGTAATCTAAATATTTAGAGGAAACTTTGAATATACAAATGATGAATCTTCAAGATGAGCTTGCTTACCAGTATTTTCTGTTAGGTTTAACTTTTTTTTTTTTAATTACACAGTAAGTAGAAAACTTACTGTATTGGTCAGGATTTCCATTCCTTAGGTAGGATGCAATTAAATGCAGACCCCAAACCCGTGACATAATGAAAACTCTGAATTACTCTCTCTAAAACTCTTGTTCAGCTACATATAAATGAACATGCAAATAAGATTTAATACCAAACAGAGATGGTAATGTATTTCTGTCTTCAAATATGAAGCATTTATGCATTCTTCAGTAGCAGCTTCTCTTAAATATTTTTTTCACTTGTAGGTCACCAAAGATAATGTGCCAGAGCAACGTGACTCCCTGCTCACGCCTGGAATTTCCAGCATCCAACCGAATGACAATGTCCTTGTCTCCACGGATGGCAAACGGGAGCTTGTCACTGCGGAAAAAGTATTTTATTTTTCTTACATTGAAAAATGCTCTGGCACTTTTATGTCATGTTTTCTACAGGATGTAGCAAAATCATATTGCACCTAAAAATAATAATTTTGTCACTAGAAAAATGGAATAGCTGTTCTTAAGAACTGGAGTCATAAGTTTATAAATGCTTTTGTTTCTAATTGCCAAGGGGATGAGAAGAAATATTGAAACTTTGTTGAAATTTTTGAGGCAGTGAAAAGATCGAAAACCTGGAACTTATATTTTTTTTCTTTCTTTAATTCTGATGAGGGAGTTACTTCTAGTAGACAGTGTTTCTAAACACTTTTTTTGAGAGTTAGAAAATGAACAAATTCAGTTTTGCGTGGGTCCTATTTTTTTGTTTGCTTTTTAAATGCAAACTACAACACTTCACTCAAATTTAGGGATTATTATGACAAAGAAATATTACTGAATAATTGGCAGGCCCTGCTAGGGTATTTTAATATGGTTGAAAAACATCTCTTAAACACAAACGTGATGAGGTCTTCCATTTTTCATTTGTTTCACATTATTCAAATGTAGAATGACAGTGCAAGAATTATGTGGGATCTTAGGCAATAGTTCAATTAAGAAAATGGCTATTCTTGTTGCACCAAAGTAATTCTATTTTCTTCCCCTCTGCCTACCCCTCCAATTCTTAGAGTCATTTTAGCATAATTTATTTTCCTAGTACAGCTTTAAAATAAAAACAAAATCTATATGAAATGTTTTATTGGTATATTTTAGATAGCATCTGAAGGTACCAACATGTTCAAGCAATTTTTTTTCCTCATAAAAGAATTTCAGTGTTAGTGTTAAGTGTCAATATAAATTGTTAATCACGAGTCATCAGGAAATATATGCAACTTTCTTGTAGGTGTCTAAGGCAGCAAAGGAGGGAAGTGTCTAATATACTGAAGGAATTAAAGCTGCAAGTTAATACAAAAACTACAAGGCTTAACATCAATACAGAAAATATCTGGAAAAGTGCTTTGAAGGGATTTAGGCAGCGCAGCTTCAGTCCTACAAACACCATTGAAATAAAGTTCACAGGCTGCAGAAACAGGCTGGAGAGAGAAACCTCTGATGGATCAAAATACCGTTTCTTCAAATTATTAATGCTTAATCTTCAGAACTCATCACTGTTTGAGGGCTCTTCTGTAAAGAATCTGACCCTTGATTCTCAAGGTAAATGCTTTTTTCAAAAACAAATGGATGTAAGTATGTAATTTTAATCACTTTAAGAATTACATTGTGATTGTTAGTTGAAGATTATAACTCTGAAAGATATAAGCTATTTTTGTAAATCATTTTGCTTTTCATTTTTAATTTTTTTATAACAAACATATTTAAACTATCTTTTCTTTAAATATATGTTGGAAAAGTTGATAAGCAATAGAAAAATGTAAGCATACCATTAGTTTTGAAAATTATATATTTATTCTCTGCAAATTCTTCTATTCTGATTCTCTGCTACTTATTTTGTTTTCTTGTATTTATTAAAAAAATATATATATATCTGAAAGCACACTCCCCAGAGATCCAAAGCAAGGATTTTTGAGTTCTTATACCTGAGAATAAAATGTGTATCGGATACATGTCCAATAGGAAGATGTATCTCCTCCTAAATCTCAATATTACTGGAAGAGCTTAATAGCTGCTACTTCCATTATCAGTAAATATTATCAGGTAAAAATGATCAGTATTGTTTCAGCCAACAGGAGATGGCAAAGTTTTCATATGTTGTTTCTCCTAAAGGGAGAATTAATTGTGTTATGAGATTTTGGTTTACAAATTCATCAGGGTCACACTGGTTTTCTACATGTGCTTTATTTTCTTTGCAGCTCTAAAAGAAAATTTGTATTTTGAAGCTGGCAGAATGATTGCAGTTTCTCTGGTTCATGGTGGCCCATCTCTTGGTTTCTTTTCTAAGACCTTGTTCGATTGTCTTGTCTATGGTCCAGAGAATGTGAAACCAGCTTTGGAAGATGTTGCTGATGTTGGTGTAGCACAAACAATAAAGACGGTACATAAGCTAAACTTACAAGTACATTTTTGGTTTTGAACCTTAAAATATTAGTTTGATAGCTGTAATTTGGAGTATTCGTGGTTTAGAATTTTAAGTCTGTTGAGCAGAATTGTATGAATTGCCTCGGCCATAAATAGCCTTTAAAATCTTTTATCTCATTAGTGATCAGTAATTAAAACTGACTAATGCCACACCTCTTTCCATAGTTTGTTTTGCTTTTGGTGGAAATTCTACAAGTAATATCAGCCATAGACCTTTTGTGTTAGCGTAACTTACGTTACCTGGTAGGATAATCTAGTTCAGCAGCGGGGCTTTTTCACAGCTACCTCTGCTTTTGTATTAAAACTGTTTTGATAGCTATTTTGAATAAAAGGAATGTTTGGCTTTTTGTTTGTTTATTTGTTTCTGTTTTATACTTCAAAGAAAGAGCAAAAGTAGTTCAGGTCTATAAAGAATGGCTTATTCAATATAATTTCAGTTAAAATAAACTGCTTTTATATGTACATGCAATAAACATTTATAACTCTTATGTTCTTATGCAGATAAAATATTCAAATAGTCTATCCAGCCTACAGTCAACTGTACATGACTGCTATGAATTTCTTGCTGCTGCTGGGTGTTTAAGACCTGTAACAACTTTGTGTGATAAGAATATGCTGGCGAATGACCTATTGATCTATCATGTTATCAAGAGAATTATTTCACCATTGGAAAGGTTTGTTTTGTTTGTGAAGCTTCAAATTTTCTGGACTTTTCTGAACTAAAATACAAAATAAGATGTTGCTAAAACTAAATCACACACATTCATACTTATCTGGCATTTAAACCAATGAAAAATACTTTAACTTTCAATGGATTAAATGGTGATTGTTAATTTAATTCAAGTTAATTTAACTGGAAGAAGAAAACATTTTTCTATCTTTCTGTTCAAGTTTTATCTTTCGTGTCTGGTATCTGATCAGTTGATCTTTTCCTGTAATACATTATTGTATTTTTAACATTACAAAGAGGGGAGGACTGACAGTTGTAAATTGTAATCTCATAAAGACCTTTGCAAAAAAAAAAAAAAAAGTCTCCATATTTTGTTTTAATTCAGAGTTGCTCAAAGTGAGAATCTTTTAAGTGTTAAAAATATTTTTAGACATTAATTGAATTTTTCAGAGTTCTAGCTATGGAGCTGGTGTGTGCCCCTGTAATAGTGATTGATGCACAGGTGCAGGTTGGCCTGCTTTGCTCCTCTGAAAAGTTTAAAAACAGTGTGTCAACTATTTCCGTTTTTCTCAAATCGGCATTTTCATGAGGTGGTGATGACTTCAGATAGCTAAACAGGTTGCAGTTGTTAACCAATTTATTTGCTGTCTGCCCTGACTTTAATCTGAATTAATCATTGACTCAGTTAAAAAATGAAATTTTTCCAGCAAATATGATTGAATTTATTCTTCATGCATTTATGGTGTTACATTGGACAAATTTGAATTGACTAAATCTCCCAAAGAGCAGGAAGGCTAATTCTTTTTTTTTTTTTTTTTTTATTCCTAGCAATGGACTTGAGAGTAAATAGTGTAATTAGTCTTTCAAGGAAGACCTTTGTAGCATGCTTGACCACTCTATTGCCACTATGGTGAACTAATCATTTAAAAAAAGAAATGCAATAATTAGCTTTTTTATGCAGAAGATTTAGATATTTTTGGGGTGGGCTTAAAATATGCAAAGGTGAGTAGAGGGAAGATTTGCATTTGATTATCAAGGTCTCAATTCAAGTAAAGAGCAAGTTAGTCTATTTGACCGTTAACGTTGTGTACCATTGATTGTATAAATCCCCACATGGGTTTGTTCTGAATTTTACTGCTTCAGCCTTTTGATAAGGCTTTTGATATTTCTTTTATCTAAGAAATAAAGAGTAGACAGCTTACATAAAATTTTAATTTAGAATATGGTAGTTGAGCACTTTTTCAAATTGGCTCTGCAGTTTATCTAGCATATATAAATATTGATAATAGTTTGAATCTGCACCGCTGTTACTAAAAATGTAGGTAAGTAATATCATACTAACTCGTGCAGACTGCAGAAGACAAGTGAAGTCTGGCTTTTAAGAGACTTAGTCTTGCCTGAAAACAAAGATTTTAGACTGTTTTCTAAAAGGAGCTATTTCTAACAGAAGAGTTCAGTATGTTCTCCCATAAAAACTAATAATAAGCCATGTTCCTCATACAACAGAGAAATGAAAGTTAATTTTTGCATATTGCTTCTCAACTTCCCAAAAGACTCCACAGTGATAACTAGATTGTTAAAATATGAGCTAACTAATCTAAATTAGTTTTCCAAGATGGAAATAAAATGGTCTACATACACCTTACTGACAAGATTTGGACGTTGCAGCACAGATTTAGAAACTTTACCTCATCTTGCAACTTCATAAAACACAGAGTAGAGTTAACTACTTATAATTTAATAATTTTAAATAACTTTTTTTTTTCCTGCTAGTTTTAGGCAAGGTTTGAAAACTCTTGGTGTGCTAGAGAAAATGCAGACACATCCAGATGCATTCTCCAGTATATTTTGTCGTGAACCTGAAAGACTTTCAGCAGAAACTCTTTGTGATCTCTTCACAATCCATTGCTCATCAGATATAAATAAAGTTGAAGGTGCTGATTTTTGGATGGGTTATTTGCAGGATGTGGAAAGTAAGTAACTTATTTTTTTCTTGTGTTGTTTGAGGCGTTTGGGAGCTGGTATATGTGCGGGATTTTCTTTTTTTAGCATTTTGTGTAGTAAATAAATTTTTGAGTTTACTACAGTTTTACTACAGTTCATACTCCTTTTTCCTCTTCCTTCCCTTTCATTCAGAAATGAATTCAAAAATTCAGTTTCAGAAAGTTTCTGAAACTATTGCCCAGTTGCGACCAAATTTGAGCATGGTAAATACCTGAAAGATTGGTACTAGCACTCCTGTCACTTTTAGAAAATAAGTTAGGTGGCAAAAAAAAAGAAATCCTTTTAATATCCTTATTTTGTCTCTGCTTATAAGCTCTTTCCTAATGAGTCTCAGAATAAAGAGTGATAGAAAACAGGTTCACTGGTCTCCCTTCTCGCAGAAGAGATTTTTCTATTCATTTTTAGTTTTTCCTGCACTGACTCAGCTGTTTTTTCTGCAGATTCATTCAGCGCGTTGAGGTGGGTTTGGCAGCTTCACTGGCACTTTTTTGAGTTGTGTTTGTTTTGTTTTGCCTCTATTTTTGTATCTATAATGTAGAGTTTAGTTTATGAGTAACGGCAAATGATGAAATAACGATTGTGTTTTATAGGTGGCGAATCTGTAGTGACACTGGAGGACATTCTGCTCTTTGCCACAGGCTGTTCTTCTGTACCACCCATCGGTTTTGATCCTGAACCCACTGTTAAATTTTTGCCTGTAAAGTATCCTGTTGGAAACAAACTCCATAATTGCCTAGAGCTCCCACTAACAAACACATATGAGCAGTTTAAAAACAAAATGGAGTTCACCATCAGAAACACACTAAAAGTAGAAAGAGAATAAATGTTTTTGTTACTAAACTGGATGCTGGAAGTTTTCAGTTTCTCTGTGGGAATGTCTGCTTGCAATTTGCTGTCGCATTTTCAGACAGCATGCTGTCTGCCTCTTCCCCATGTTCCCCTGAAAACGTGCCAAAAGAGGTAATTGTTCAAGATGGAAATCATTTTGCAAAAGGAAATTGGATGTTTTCTGTTGAATCATCTTCCTGTTTGAAGCTGGCTTCAGGAACCAGCAGTCTTATGCAGCACAGTCCTTAAAAACTGGCCCTCTGGCTGTGACAGATGTGAAATGCTACACATCTCTGTAGCGTTTTGGTTATTTACAAGACCTAAATATGTATATGTATTACATACTTTAGTGACTTATTTATCAAAGTCAAATCAGGTGCGTTTTTAGATAACTGCTGTAGAGCTTTGTCTCTTAAGTAGAATAGTATGCAGTTTTTCTAGTTGTTCCATATATGTTTTCAGTAACATTTTTATTGGTGATTCGTTTACATTTTGAAGATTCCTTTCCTGGAGAAAGCCTAGACAAAATGATTAAGTGCAAAAACAAAATCTGGTTTTAACTCGTTTTTGCTGTTAAATAAAATCTTTGGCATTTGCACACGTTTCTGCATTCTACTATTTTAAGTGTTAATTTTATATATAGCCAAAACAATAAAAGCTAGTGTAAATCCTTAATATGCAAAAATAAGTGGGTTTTTTTCCCCCCCCAAAAAAATGAAAATCATTTAGATGAAAGTTATGCATAAGATGTTGTTGATCGTAGCATGATGCTGTTTCTTGTGGGGAAGTTAGTATTTTTGTAATATGTACTAAAACTTTGATTTGTTAAAGTACAATGTGTCAGCCATCACACTTTTTGTGAGTGCTTGACATTTTTCTAGCTTTTGCTCCAAACTCCTTTTCAACTTTTCATTATGAATAACTTCAACCGCATAAAATACAGGGCAATTCTGCAGTATTGGTATAAACAACATTAAGCTATGAAAAATCAATATGTCTGCAGGTGTCTGGAACAGCAAATATGTGGCCTTAATGGATATTCAGTGTTTACCAGTGCTAATATTCTTATATGGCAGCACCTTGTACTATGAAACTGTAAGGATATTTAAGTGCACTTTTTTTTTTTATAACGGATGCAAGACTTGCGAAATTACTTTTTTCTGTATTACTTTCATCATCTATACTATGTCCCAAACAAAAATCAATCTGTATGGATAATCTAGTCATGTTCCTCAAAATACTGAAAAGTAAGTAGTCATCCACTTCTATTGATAAATCTAGTATCTAATTGAAGATACAAGCAGGATTATTTTCATTTTGAATGTCTTGACAGGAAAGCACATCCACATGAAATCATAGAGTGGAGAGGAGCATTAAGAGAAGCACAAACTATTCCCGTTTCAGATTCTGATTTCTTAGTAGGAGCTATCTGCACTATTTTTTTTCTCATTTAAAAAAAAATTTGTATTACTAAATAGTAATTAAGGAGCAACAGAAGAATTGTGGGAAGCAGTAGACATGACTTTCATTATTTGATTCCATGCTATGAAAAAGATGAAAGACAGCTGATAAATATTTGACTTGTATGGTTCGCTTCAATTATGTAGGTATTTTGAAAACTTTCTTCAGCCGTTACAGCTTCTTTATTCTTTCTTAATTTGGGGGAAGGTGCTATTTTTTCACACCTATTTCTGGAAGAGTGTAGCAATAGTGTGTATAATATTTGCTTTCGAGTTTTAAAGTTTTCATTTTTTTTCCAAAGTTTAAGTTAGACTTCTTTTACATTTCTCAGGAGATTATATTTAGCTACTTTGTAAGCAGTTGCGCTCTCATCAGTGTTTAGATTATTTTAATGAAAGACAAGTTGAGTGGTGTATTTTGTGGTTCTGAGCTAATTCCCTATTAGGGTCCCTTTAAAATAAACTTAAGTCTGTAGAGATCTTCTAATAGGTTTGAAGAAAATGTCATTTGATTTGTTTATAATTTAAGTATTTCTCATTCTGCTTTTTTTCCCCTCCTGTAATACCCCATACTCACCTTTTGAATGTCATACTGCCGATAATTTCTTTATAGCCTTATTTGCCTTTAGAATAGTCTTGTTGTAACAAAGATAACCTGTTGCAGACTGATGGTCATGTCGTTTAAACTACGCACCAAGGTTCCTGCAGAGAGAGTGCTCTACTTTAAGGTGCAGTGTGAGGGCAGTATTCTCTTTTCTTGCCTAGTTAGAGATCAGTGTCCTCTGTGATGTTATGTCACATTTCTGCACTAACAGAAGTAGCAAGCAGTGTGGGAATAATTTTCAAGAGAAGTTGTTGAATTTTCTGGTACTTGGAATTGCAAGGGGAATGGTTTAGAACTTGGAGCTAAATAAACTGCTTTTTAAGAACTTCAGTGGAGGAAGTTGGTCATGCCTCTATTAGGCTTCACAAAGAACCTTAGATAAAAATAGGGTTCATGCCTTTCACATTGTCTCAGTTTGACATTGGGCCATTACGCATTTATATAAAGGTAGAGCAAACTTATTTTTGTAACTGTAAAATGATCTTTGTTTTTCAAAGTATGCTCTACAGTGCTATTGCAAAAAAATGGAACTGATAAAATAGAACAGCCTTTAATACTGCTTGCAAAGATTTTTCTGGAGCAAAACTTTCTGGAGCTAAGTGTACTAAAATACACTTCCAAGACAAAATTATCTCCTCCTTTCTTTTAGACCTTTGTTTAGCTCTATCCAGACATTCTAAAATGGACCTTGATATATTCAAGTTGTATTCCTAAATGCTTCCGTGGAAGAGATTAACTTGTCTTTTCTGCTCATTTTCAGCATTTATTTATAGATGCCAATCTTAGTTTTGCTTGAATCGTTCATTAAAATTATTATTGCTTTGAATAAGCTTCCAGTCTGTGAAAATACAGAACAGTCAGGTTTTCAGGTGACCCAATAGGTAGGTCACCTAAGTGCAATATTCTCAGGTAATGTCCTCATTTTACATAAAGCACAGCTGGAAATTAGGGAAGGTGCTTATTTTGATATCAATATTTCTATAACATGGGAGTAGTAATAGCATTTACAGTAGCTTTTGCGAGTTAGATATATTTTTATAGAAATTACATTTTTATGGTAAGATTTGTCATTAAGGCCGCAAGAGACTATTACAAACCTCTTCTGTTATTGCCTGGCCAAAGAACTTCACCCACTAGTGTTTGCATCAAAACCTAAAATTCCATTTGGAATTGGTGTCTGATAAGCTATTTATTTTTTTTATAGAGCAATCACTTCCTAGTAAACGATACTAGAGTAGTATTAGTATTTTTTTTTTTAGTATGGTCTCTTTGAGCATATGTAACTTAAGAAAAAAAAAATAGATCTGTGTTTAAAGAAAAAAAGGGGATAAGAGTTTTCCGTGACCCAGATAAAGCATGCCTGCTAGCAGCCATAGTAACAATGGGAATAAAGTAATTTCAATTTGTACTTTAGAGTTTAAGTGTTGTTGCATTTCTGATTTCATTGTCTTCAGCCTTAAAAACAGAGGACTTAAGGATTTTGAGAGATATATTTAAAATACACAGCAGAGTATAGAGGGGTGTCAAAAATTCTCAACTGCATTCTGCTCGTGTGTTTTGAAAATAGTATCAAAACATAAAAAGTTTTTACTTTTTCTGGTAGAGGAAAATGCAACTCTGGAAGTTAGTAAATGTGCTTGTAAAGTTTATCTTGTTTTAAAATGTTCTACCACGAAGTATAGAATTGTTAAGTTTTATTGACTTAGTTTGCGTTAAGGGAACTGCTACTTGGATAAAATGAAAAATTATCTCTGGATGTGTCAAACATCTCTATTGTGTACAGAAAATGAAGCATTGCCAAAATACTGGTTTGGTGTAAAAACAATGCTCCCCTAAGTAACTTTGTAATGTATAAAAAAAAAAATGCATGTTTTTAAAGCTATGGTAATTAGAATGTTGTTGTACGAGAAGATATAACTTTGTACGTAAGTTTAGCTCTAAGGTGGTGCGTGGCCCGGTCGGTGGCCGGGCCGTCGCGGCTCGGAGCAGCATTGTGCTGGGCAGGTGTAGCATCAGCGTTCCCGTGTGTCGTGGGAGATAACTGTCACGTGTGTGTTCAAAGTGCAATAAAGGATTAAACTACTCCTTTCGGTTATGCATGCCGTGTTTCTTTCAAAAGCCTCTCGACTTCTCATGTTTCACAGCTCTACAAACTACCACTCATTACTGTAGTCGGTATCGCACGTGATGTCCAGCATCACCCGCAGCCTGTGGGCTTCGCTTAGGGGTTTGTCTGCCTCTTCCACCCCCTCTCCCCTGATCCCTTCTGTGGCCGTTTTGGACATAGCCGACACCTTCCCCCGGGCCGGGTTCAGGAGGCCTTTGCTCCAGCAGCCGAGGTGCAGAGTCCCTCAGCTGCACCAAGGCCGCCTCCTTCCCTCATGGCGCGGCCTTCTCCAGCTGCGTCCCTGGCTGGGCCGTTACCCGCGGGGCGCAAAGCCGGCGGCGGAGCGGGCCGGGCCCCCCGGCGGGCGGCGCCCAGGTGGGCGCGCGGAGGGCGCCGCCCGCCGGGGGGCCCGGCCCGCTCCGCCCGCTGCCCGCGCGGCCGCCACGTCGCCCGGCGCCTGCGCACGCGGCGCGGGGCGGAACGCCGCTCGCCTCCGCGCCCGGGCGGCGGCGGAAAATGGCGGCCGGCATTCGGGAGAAGCAGACGGGTGAGCGGCTGCGCGCGGCGGGGGGCTCCCCCTCCGGCCCTTCCTTCCCCACGGGCCCTCCGCCCGGCGGCGGCCGCCCCGGCCTCGGGGCGGGCTGTGGGCTGCCCCACCGGGGGGTTCTCCCCCCTCTCGGTGCGCGCGCGAGGAGATGGCGGCGGAGGGTCGCGGCGCCCAACGGCCGCGGGCGGAAAGCGAGAGGTGCCGCCTGCCCCCGCGCTCCCCGCGTTTGGGGTCGCTGCTGGCCGCGACGGGAACCAGGGTGCTGCCGTTGGAGGCCTTGGAAAGGGGGAGTTACCGGGGCCGTCAGTGGTGCGGGGGCAAAGGGGGCAGTTTCGTGCCCGGCGCCCCAGATCGCCCGCTCCCCTGCCTCCTGCGGGCTTCTCTTCTGCTGCGCAGAGAGCAGCCCGCGGCCTCCCTGCGCGTGCGGTCGGGGTAGGGACTCGGGCTGAGGTGATCTTAGTTGTGACCAGGGCCACCCCCGAGCAGCTGGAGGAGGAAGGGGGCTGCTCCGCGGGGCTTGGGCCACCCCTCTGAGGACTCTCAAAGGGCGCGTGTCGCTCTGACACCCTGTTTAGTTCCCTCGCCGCAGAAGTTGTCCATGATTCGCACTGCTGTCTTGTCGTCCATTCCTTGACAGAAAGGCAGTGCCTTTCTGGGGGTTAGAGGTTTCTGGGCACGGCTGTTTAACGTGCAGTTTGCAAAAGCATCCACTGAAGAGTCTCAGTTTCTGTGTTGGCTTTAAGCACTTGCTAGTACTGTCAGCCACCTTTCTGTATCCTAAATCCACTTGCTATAGTCTCTACTTTGGTCGGCTGCCACCAACAGTGCTATTTGATGTTCCTTTACTGCGCTTTACTTTTGTTCACTCTGGTACCTCTCTGATTAAGCACCCTGGAGTCCTTGAGTCTTTATTTCACACAACTTTGTTCTGTTCTTCCCTGTTTCCTTCTCCTTAGCGCCTGATTATTTCCATCATTCTTCACTACTGAATCCATATTGTCCGTTGGTAATTTGTCGGGGGAGGTAATTTGTTTCTTGGGACATAATTTGTAAGAAAACTGTTTGAACTGCTAGAGGATGCTCAGGCAGAGACCTGAAGTGGTGTATTATGGTTTAGTATTTTTTATAACCAGACATGTACACCAGCTGCTGTGACCGTGGTCCTGCTCCCTGGCCTGTCAGAGCAAGTCATCATGCAAACAAAGCACAAACCTGATACATGCTCCAGGGCATGTTCAGCCTAAACAGAAATTAAATGACAAGGTGAATATATATATTAAAAAAAAGAAACGTAAATGATGAAAGGATAATGTTTGCCATGATAGTCACAGCACAGTGGTAGTCTGATTGCTGTCTTCTTTTATAGAGTTTTACTTTAAATGGTGAACTCTACAAAGAAGCTGCTTCTCTCCAGCCTCAGCTTTGTACAGAATTGCTCCTCTGGCTGTGGGATACAGAGGATGTCGTCAGTAGGGAGGAGGGAAGCTTGAGCGTCCCATTTGTAATCAGCTCCCGGAGGTCCAGGGTTTAAAAAACATCAGAGGGTAGGGCTGGGTCCAGAGTGATGCAGTGCTCGCTGCCAGTGCCAAGGGTGAGTGTGGCAGCAGTTTTGTTACTGGTTATGATGTGTTTTGAAAATGCAGTATACGGGATGTAGGGGCAGCGTGTGAAGGAAGACTTCAGGCCTGGGCATGTGCATGTGATGTTAGGAAAGCCAGAGTTCAGCTGGGCTTGAGATTTGCAAGGGTTGCAAAGAGTAGTGAAAAGAGCTGCTGCTGCACTGGTGGTGCAAGGAAACAGGTGAGACTGCTGGGGTGAGTGATCAGTGCCAGTGGCGAAGGCTGAGAAACTGGATTTCTTCTTCAGCAGGGTTTTCCAGGCCCTTTGGGAAGTGTTCAAAGAGAATTACTAGGAGTGAATGAGGGCTGGAACAAGGATTATTTGAGAGAACTTGACATGTATGAGTCCCTTGGACCTGATGAGCTACATCCAGCAGCGCTGAAAGATGTAGCTGATGTAGCTTGCAGGGCCACCTCCATCATCTTCGAAAGGTCGTGCTGACCAGGAGTGGTCCCTGATAACTAGAGAGAAGTGAATATTGCACCCATCTTCAAGAGAGCAAAAGGACAATCCAGGGAATAACAGCCTAGTTAGCCTCACCTGATTCCCGTGAAATTCCTGAACCATGTCCAAACCTTCCAACATGAGCTACCCAGTGATCCCAGGAACTCCATAGGAGCTGCACTTAGTACTCAGAGTAGCTTCAGTGTGAACCATTTCCACTAATGTTTCAATATGTGCATCAAAGTTGTTGTCAAGCAAACAGGTGTTTTTGGCTTATGTATATAGTGCTGATCCAGTTTGCTGGGACACGCAGAGCACGCTAGTTCTTAATCTACGGAATGTCCCGTGTCGCCTTTGGAAAGAGACTGCAAGTACTTTTAACGCACTGTAGCAGAATACAGCCCATATGATAAAGAAGAGACATTCTTTCTTAATGTGTTGCGACTTGCGTTTCTTCCTTTTGCAATGTTTCTCTGTGTCCATAAATTCTGTCTGACGTGTGACACTTGTCAGCCAAAAGTTGCCTAAAAATAAGACAATGTGGCTTGTTGTATTTATATTTTGTGGGGGTTTTCCTCTCAAATGAACCATATCATAAAGGCCTGTTACTGTGTTTTGGTTGTGCCAAATAGTATAGCTGTAAAGAGAATAAATCGTTATTCACCTTACTTTGCAGCGGCTTTGAAACGTATGTTGAACTTCAATGTTCCTCCGGTTAAAAACAGCACAGGAGAACCTGTATGGAAGGTAAGTACTTGAGCTAGAACAGCAGAGTTTTTCAGTGCTCTAGAAAGTTTAGATTTAGCTAAATTAAGTTTACTCTAATGTTCTTAACTTGCACAGATCTTTTTTTCCAGTTAAGAATATATAGAAATTGTATGTTAAAATTTCTGGAAATTATATATATTTGAAAGATGGATTACTTAGAGAGACAAAGACTAACAGATTCTGTAGGCAGATATTTTAATGAGCAGCTGGGGAGAATGTTTTAGAATGTGCTTAGGTCTCATTGATATCTATTGGCATAAATTCAGGTGAGAATTATAGGTGAACTCAAAAAGTCACAAAGAGACCTACAGAAAGGGAAATAATTGAAAACTTTAAATTTAGGACAAGTTGATATCAAGGAATCTTCATTAGCTTTAAAGAATTAAATAACTTGATTCTGAGGAATTTTTTGCCACCAGAAATATTCTGTGTCTTCATCTGTTCTGTTGTCTTATGTTACTTCTCCCTCTGTTTCCTCCCAAA
Source organism: Tinamus guttatus (assembly GCF_059628265.1). Classification (NCBI taxonomy): domain Eukaryota; kingdom Metazoa; phylum Chordata; class Aves; order Tinamiformes; family Tinamidae; genus Tinamus; species Tinamus guttatus. The sequence goes on from NW_028288861.1 coordinate 4,303,353, forward strand.
TATAGTCGGAGAAATTCTGCCCATTTGATAAATAACAAATTACCGACAACCCCTGATCTGACTGACATTTTTTTCAGAAGGAAGTGATGATTTTTTTTCCATTTATCTTTGAGCTTTTTTTTTTTTTTTTTCTTTTTGGTCCTAGTAAGCACAAATGTACAGGTAGTTTGCGACAAATTAATGATTTATTATAAATGGATAAAGGTTTAACATATGCAAGATCATGGCAGTAGTTCCTGAAACGTGAACTACTTCATCCACTTTCCTTACTGCTGTGTAAGAAGGTGTGTATCTTTACAGCCATATCTGTGTTACAGGTTCTTATTTATGACAGATTTGGCCAAGATATAATCTCACCGTTGCTGTCAGTGAAAGAGTTGAGAGATATGGGGATCACTTTGCATCTGTAAGTACTTTAAAAAAAAAAAGGAGGGGGGGGTTGTTTTTTTATTTGTTTAAGTAGTTTACCTAATATTCCAAACAAGTTATGACAATACATGTAAAATCATTTAAAGAACAAGTGCTAAAATAAATATTATATCTTATTTTCCTAAAGTCAAATGACATTATTAAGAATCAGGGTCTGATGAAATGATATTCTTCAGCAGCATATTCTACTCAGTATAGGAGGCCCTTGTTCAAACATAAAAATTATCCAGTAAGGTTTTTTTGAATATCTCTTTGTACAAATCTCTCATATTTCATACATGTTAAGATTTTCGGGCTCAAATGGTTTGTTGGGATTGTGTAGACTCCTTGCATGCATTTTTACATACAAACTTTAATTTTATCTTATCAAAGTTACAATATATTTAAATATTATTTTAAGAGATTTTCAACTTATCTTTAAGTTGTTTTTAGTTTGCTGTTGCTTGGTAGCAACGGCACAGAAGTATTTTGAACCTGCCTTTAGGTTTTTCAAAAGTTTATTAACTTTTGCTAAGTTAAGGCTAGGATTGAAACACAATTTCATCTATTGACACATCAGCAGAAATGAAATAGAAACGTGTTAGCATCTTGCCTGTCCTTGCTTAGAGGAGCAGGTTACTAGTATAAGTTAAACTTTTTTGATGTTGTCATGCTTTAAATTAGCCAACAAGTTGTATTTCATATATAAGCTTTTTTGAATGTTGTATTTTAGTTTCATGTAGATGGAATAATCAAGATTCGAGATTTTTGAAGTCCTTTCTTAATTTTCAAATAAAATTTCAAGATTGCCATTGACATATTTAGCTACTGAAAAAAAGGAGGTTTTTTGCTTTTTTTTTTGTGTTACATTCTTGCTAAAATCTAAGTAAATAAATTGTCAGGAGATGTTCTAGGGAATTAGATTGTTCCTTACAGAAGTGGTTTCTTTAGTGTTACAATGTTGCACAACTCTGAACAAGGACACCTTAGAGATTTAGTTTTCTTTCTTTCAGGCTCTTGCATTCGGATCGGGATGCTATTCCAGACGTTCCAGCTGTTTATTTTGTAATGCCAACAGAAGAAAATATTGACAGAATGTGCCAGGTAATTTGTTTGCTTGATCTCCAAAATGAGTAGATACAACACAGAGAGAGTGTGTTAAGTAATCTTGTCCCAAAGGGAATGTCACTATTCTGCATGCAGTTCTTGTGCGTGTATGAATACACCTTTGCTTGTGTTTTATTACTAAGAAATCTTTGTCATATAATATGTTTCTCCAAAATTTTATGTGGAAAACTTCTGTTTTTCAGAGAGTAGAAGAGTAAATGTGTAATGGAGTTTTGGAGAGTGAGTTCTGGGAATGAGGGGACAAGCAGGCACAAATTAACATACATAGAAATTCTATTTAAACATAAAACAAACAAACACCTCTTTTATAATGTGAGAATGGTCACCCAGTGGAACAGGTTGCCCAGAGGTTGTGGACGCTTCATCCTTGGACATGTTCAAAAACTGGCTGAGTTTTGCCTGAGCAACCTGCTCTGGTTGGACTGATCTGGGCATGGGATAGGACTAGGTGATCTCCAGAGGTCCTGTTCAGCCTCAACAGTTGATTCAGTGGGAGGAGCTGACTGAAGTTGTCATCTTTACCAGAGGAAGAAAAAGTAGCAAAGAGTAATTGTAGTCTGTAATAATGTGTAAAAGACAGGTTATTTCTTAATTTATTTAATTTCCTGGCTGTTCTGAGAATTTTGTTTACTAATTTAAGTCAAAACACTATGTACAAGGGTGTATGAATCAGGCAGAAATGGTAATTTGCCTATGATATTGTACCACCTTGTAAAAGTGTTTATATTTTTAATTATTCCAAAATATATTAGTATTTATTCAGGAAAAAGGTTTTGTCTTCCTTACTTTTAGGATCTTCGAAATCAACTTTACGAATCGTATTATTTAAACTTTATTTCTGCCATTTCAAGAAGTAAACTGGAAGATATTGCAAATGCTGCCATAGGTGCTAATGCAGTAACACAAGTGGCTAAGGTAAGAAAATCACACGGTCTCTGTGTTAAAGATACTATTGCTGCAGGTGTTCTGGTAGTCTTTTTTGGCCACTTGTATGGCACATGTGGCTTTTTTGAAGAAGAAAATGAACAGATTTCTTTCTATTTTGTATAGTTTGACTCAGTGACAGCGTGGATTTACTGGGGAAAATAAGGGCATTACAGTCATCTCAGTAATCCTGCTTACCACTAAACTTATCTTAGAAGTCCGAGTGCTGCAAGGCCTTTGTGGTGAATGATAAGGGAGAAAGTGGCTTCAGAGGCATTCCCAATCTCATCAACTCAGTAACTGCATCCAATCATATTTAATGGTGTGGAGGTTTTAGCTTATAATACATGAAAAAGTTTGTATGAATGCAGTTGTCATTTTAAATGGTGTTCAGTAGTGAGTGATCCGTACATACGCACCGTGGTACTGGACACTTGTAGACCTTTAAAGACCAGTGGACTTGCCAGGACTCAGTCTCTTGTTTTTAGTTTAATACTACATATTATTAATTAATGCCAAAACTACATATTATTAGTTATTTTCATATGCATTTAAATACATTTGTTTTTTCTCAGTCCTGTTGGGGATAACTACTGGAGTGAGAGAAGGAAACAGTTGGGAATTTAAATGAAAAACTAATGATGCTTTTTAAAGCCCTAGATATTCAACAGGGGTAAATTGGTGTAGTGCTGTTGACTAATTTTATCGTACGTATTCATCCCATTCACAATTTATGCTATAGAGGTTTCACTTTTTTTCTGAATGTGCAAGTATTTTACAGAAAGTTTGGAACTGTGTGAAATATAGTCTCCTATTCAATATGTATTACCCTCTCTTTTGTCTCTCCTGGCTGAAAACTGTCTGTATTGTAGTTCTTCATATTAGTAGTACAGTATAATGGTAGTATAGTAATAAAAAATAAGTCTATATTATTACACTGTTTTCCATATATATTGATGTTTAACTACTAAAAGTTCATCCACAGAAATCTCTAAAGTTGGTTTGTTTTCTTTTAGCACTCTTCAGGAGTGCTCTAGTATTCCGCACTCAGCGTTTACAAAGACTTTTCTCATTTGTACAATATGTCTTACATTTATGTCTTCTAAAAGGTAGCTCTATAACACTGAGGTTCAAACAGAAGTGCCAGTAAATCACAAACAGATGTTTTGTACTTCATTATGGACTGTTCTGAATATTGTTCCTTGATTTCCAGGTATTTGATCAGTATCTCAATTTTATTACTTTGGAAGATGATATGTTTATATTGTGTAACCAAAACAAAGAGCTTGTTTCATATCGTGGTAAGTTGGGCAAAAAATATACTGGAATGTTTACTTTTGAAGTTGTATTTAATATCTAACAATGTTTCTATTTGACTTTTCATTTTAAGATTCTCTAAAGTGTTAATATGTAGATTGCATGCACATATCTCTGCATCTATGTATGTTTTTTCACCTTTGACCTCTTCAGACATCAGGATAGCCTGCTAGGTGTGTAGATTAAAATCATGAAGAAAGAAGTTCTTAAGTCTTGAATACACCATTTTTACCATATGACTATTGTAATAGTGAAATGTAAATACGTATTTTCATTTAAGAAAAGAATTAAGATTAAAATATAGTTGTGTTGAACACCTAATTATAGTTTAAATTTTCACGATTTAAAATTTAGCCAAGGGAAATTGTAGCATAGATTTATATATGGATAGTAAGGCTTTTTATGAATGGAGTTATTTAGGAATCATTTCTCCTTACTTACACATACACAGAAACCCTGTGGTGGCTGCTGTGTGCAGGCACTCTTGTTTAGTCATGAGCTCTTCTGTGGTTCTTAAGGGATTAAATACTTTGTGAATGTGAATGCAAATGGTCTGTTATAAAGTTGCCTATAGGCAAAGTAACACAAGAAAAATGACTTTGAATTGATGAAGAGTTGTCCGGACCTTCTAGGCATTAACCAGGCAGTGCCTGTCTTTCCCAGTCAGGATGTGAAAACAGGGGTGCAGACACGTGGGGAGATGGTTGAGCCCAGGGGCTGCAGCAGAGCAGGGAAGAGCCTGGGGAGGAAGAGCACAGAAAGTAGGAACTGCCAGTGCACTCCAAGCACCTGAGCCAGGGAGCTGTTCGTCAGCTTCTCCAGGAAGTCTCAGAGCTGCAAGTGAAATGGGCCTGGGGGAACTGCTTTGTTTTTAGCTCTCTTGAGGCTTCTGTCAGGGCTGTTTTGGAACATAGCAGGAAAGTTATGGAGCTGCTTCCGCCAGCCTTAGCTCAGTCACCGGTAGGCTGCAGTGCAGTCTAAGGCAGTGTCTGTACTGGCTGTCAGCAGCAACCACCTGGATTTTTGTGCTTCTCTGAGCCATTAGTATGCTGAGCTGAGTGAAAACTGTCACCCGCTCACCACTGCCCCCCTTACTCTCATGGCCGGCTACTAGGTGGTGGTGTGGTTTGATGCGAGGGGAAAAATTTGGTAAGAGATGAATCCCCTTGCATTCCAGCCAATCCTCAAAGGTTAGAGGGACTGGAGGCAGCTGGGCTCATCTCTTCATAGGGATGATACCAAATACTATGATAGCTATAGGCCTGACTCTGGCAGTATCAGGTCCATGAACAGCGTGTTGACTGTAGATGCAATCACCTTCAAAACAAGTAGTCAAGTAGCACAATTTATTCAAATGCAACATCTACAAAGCAGTTTTTGGTTCTCATTACGGGAAATTCTCTGCTACAGTGTGGAGTTCTTAGGCAGTTCCTAGGGTACAAATGTGCAATCATCCCTCACCTCAGAAGATGGGAGAGGGCTCTCAGCCTCGATGAGTCTCCTCAGGCAGGGTCCTGACCCAAGGGGAGGAAACAGGTTCAGCCCGTTGACTGATCCAGAAGTTATGGTGGAGTCTGCCCTCTCCCATCTTCCCTCTTCCTTCTTTTTTTCTTCCTTCTTTTTTTCTTCCTTCTTTTTTTCTTCCTTCTTTTTTTCTTCCTTCTTTTTTTCTTCCTTCTTTTTTTCTTCCTTCTTTTTTTCTTCCTTCTTTTTTTCTTCCTTCTTTTTTTCTTCCTTCTTTTTTTCTTCCTTCTTTTTTTCTTCCTTCTTTTTTTCTTCCTTCTTTTTTTCTTCCTTCTTTTTTTCTTCCTTCTTTTTTTCTTCCTTCTTTTTTTCTTCCTTCTTTTTTTCTTCCTTCTTTTTTTCTTCCTTCTTTTTTTCTTCCTTCTTTTTTTCTTCCTTCTTTTTTTCTTCCTTCTTTTTTTCTTCCTTCTTTCTCTATATATCCCTCCTTAGTTCACCTTTTCTTTTACATTTAGCTGGAGCTTGAGTGACTCTAGTCATACTTACTCTTGTTATTTATTGGTTTAAAAAGTCTCTCGAGTTAATTGAAAATCCAGAGAGCATGCTCAGCGAGGAGTGGTTGTTCCTTGGAAGCGGTTAACTTCTGGGATGGGGGTGTGTGTTGGTATTATAATGAGATTAGAATGAGGAGAAGTTTGAGCAAAGTCCATCATAAATCCATCTGCCACCCTTGTTGGCCCAGCACCAGACATCTTATTGTACTGTGTAGCTTATCAGCTGCGTGGTGCGACCAGGTCGCCACGTCTGCAGGGAGCACAACAGAGTTTGGCCGTGGTGTCTTCACTCGGCTCCACCCTCCGTTCGCTCACCAGCTGCCCGGCACCGTCAGGTCACCACCTCCACAGGGAATCCCACACAGGTTGGCCATGGTGTCTCTGTTCTGCTCCACTCTTCCTTTACTCTTATTAGTGTGTGCTGGGAGGGCAGATCGTGTTGCCGAGGAAATCCTTGGCACATACCAACCACACTGGAAGAGGTAACTGTCTCTCACCTCAAGCAAGCCTCTGTAATGCCAGAACTTCTGTTAGGCCCTAGTTTTTCGCTAATTTCCCCTTTCTCAAGCAATTCTCCCACAGGCGGCAGGAGCTAACATGGCAAATGTAGGCTGATTTTCAGTTAACTGATTTGCTGGCGCCGTGACTGTGTTCATGGAGAAGTAGCATGAGAACAATAAGCATGATAACACTTTTCAGTTACGTCAAAGTCTTTCAGAGAGAGAAAAGAGGTAGGAATTGGGTAGGCACAGAAATACACAGGTTTAGCACTTCTTTGGGCAAGGGGGCAGACTGGGTGATCCCTTAGCCTCCTTCAGGATCTTTCAGTAACTGTTCGTAGAAGGAAGAGTAACTAATATTGGTATAACATGGAAGTTCTTGGAGGTTGATATGCAAATGTTATATACCCATACATTTATACACAACTGTATCCATTTGGTAAAAAAAAAAAAAAAAAGGTACTGTAATAAAAATAATCTTTTTTCCCTCCCCTGTGAACTGGGAGACCATTAGTTGGAAGTTAACTACAGGAACTGATACCCCCAGTTAATGTCAAAATTTTGACATTACAAGAAAATACAGAATTAGGAGCAGTCTGATGATTAAGAAAAATGAGCATGGAATAAAAAAGGTGCTGAGGGGAGCACTTCTATTGCTGTTGTCTTTCTAATAGCCTAATAATAAGTTTGACTTGTGAAGTCTAGCTACTGATAAAAACTGCTAATATAATCAATCTCTGTAAAGTTTTCAGAGGACAAAAGTAGGGAGAAAAAATATCATCCTTAAATTAGAGAGTGATTTTGGCTGACCATGCATAAATTTGGGATGGAAAGCTTAATAGTGCTCTGAGCAATGAAGTTCCTGTTTGAGGTAAGGAGATAAGGCAGGTAACTACTTCAGAGATTTTTTTGAAAAGTAAAATAAAATAAAGGAAGGGGATTTATGGTACCAGTCCAGAGTTAGTGCATGATTTGATACGTGTAATAAGATTAAATTGATGTTTCCTATGAGCTTTTATATTCTTGTCAGTGTTAATTCCCAGAAATGCTGCTAAGCAGTTCTTTTACTGACCTAGCAGCAAAGGGAAATATTTCTATCTGTAACATCATGTGTTTTATGGAATTTTCCCTACACTAGAAACTGAAAGTAATTTTAATTTTCTTTTTTTAAAAAAAGGTCTTTAGAAAAGTGTACTGTAAGTTTCTTAAAATATGCATTCCTGAAGATTTCACGTTTGGAAAGTGGTTTCCGAGTGGGTAGCTATTTGCATTTCCTAACACATGGTTTTCTAGGAGGTTTTTACTTCCGCGAGGCAAAAGTTAGTGTGTGCAGTGCCGGAGAGCACTTTGGCCTTACGTGAGGAGCGTTAGTTAAGTTCTCCCCAGTGTCCGACTTAAAAGTAATGGAAATGCTAAAAGGTGCATTTCACAGTTTGATCTCTTCACCCACAGAAGCATTTGGCTGTTAGTGGCACTGGATAAGAGGAGAGTCAGTGTCTCAGTATTAACATAGCATTATGAGTTTCTTTAATCCTATTAGTAACTTTTTTCCCGTACTGTTTTAGCCATTAACAGACCAGATATAACCGACACTGAAATGGAAACGATAATGGACACTATTGTTGATAGTCTCTTCTGCTTCTTTGTTACACTTGGTAAGTGTTCAAATTCTAGCATATTTTCAATGTATTTTCTTTCCAAAAGAGGTACGTTTTTGGTTAGATGTTGCAGCTTGGAGCGGGTCAGGAATGCCAGACATCAACTTCATAGAAGCTGGAACTGACTTCGTTTATTAGCTTTTCATGCAGTACATTTATATGATTCTTAACAATTAGTGATGTAATTACACAGGCTCCTAATTGGTAGACAATGATCTAACTCAGACCCTTACAGCCCCCCTTACTTGTTTAGCTCATCCTTTTAGTTCAACAGCTCTTTTATTCCCTCTGACCTTGGTCTACTTTCTTATCTCCTAGTTAGCACTCCCTTTGTTCTTTCACTGAAACCTGAAGGCTGGAATTGAGCAGGCCTGCTGGGCAGCCATGTACGCGGCTCTCTAGCCATCCCTCTACAATTCCCCCTTTTTCTTTTGTACCAGCAAGGCCTGCTTAGTAGTACAGGACACTTCTTCCTCTCATGATGTTCTGCAGGCTCACACTTCCCACCGCTAGGGTACCAGCTGTTTGCCTGCTACATCTGATGTATGTGAGGTTGCTTCCAGCCAAGGTCTCACCCATTTTGCTGGCACCCATCTGGTTCCAGCATCTGTAATGATACAAGCATACCCTTTTCCCCAGGTTATCAAGTCCAAAGGTCCCGTCCATTTTCCCGTGTTCCAGTCTCTCAGCATCGCCTTACACGGACCCAACTTTACTTCTGTCAGGGCTCCCTTTAGCCCAGCCCTGTGTTTGACCATCAGAGGGACTAGGCTGTCCTGGGGTAATCTCAAAATTTTAAAACATATTCTGCTCTTGCCAATTTTTCTGCAGGCATAATTCCCAATTCTCCTCTTTCTTTTTTTTTTTCTTTTTTTTTTCTTTTTTTTTTTCTTTTTTTTCTTTTTTTTTTCTTTTTTCTTTTTTTTTTCTTTTTTCTTTTTTTTTCTTTTTTTCCCTTTTTTCCCTTTTTTTCTTTTTTTTTTTCCTTTTTTTTCTTTTTTTCTTTTTTTTTTTTTTTTTTATAGCTGGCATTTCAGCGTTTGGTTCATATGTTCCACTATGTCATGGTCCTCAGGATGCAATAGTATGGTGAAAAAACAATCTTTCAAATCGATTATTAAGATGTCCCAATCATTTTGAAAGGTTCTCGATTTCCATTTCTATTTATGTTTGCATAGCTTCAATTTGGTTTCCTCCCCAGAAATTGCTTGGGATTTCTATATATTAAGGAGGCCCCCGCTCCAGTAGCATTGAGGCTTTTACAATTTGTAAGGACTGTTGCAGGTCCTTCCGTGCCAGTTGCACTGGAGCTTGGCCGTCGCTTCATTCTTGTTTCCCATGCTGAAGTACTTCCCTAGTCTCTTTCCAAGGATACAAGTCAGAGTACGGCTCCCAGTCCTCCACTGGTTGTGGGGGGGGAACGCCATAGTCTGAGTTATTCCTGGCTTTCCCTCTTTCAAATTCTGTACTTTCCTGTTGTGCTTATTCAGCCCTCTCTGCTGATATATATATTACACAATAAAGATCTAAAGACCACACACACAAACAGCACAAACACAGTTTCTATCCAGTGGCACGACCTCACGTAGCTGTGCACTCCGCTAGTGAGTTCCACTGGTTGTCGGCAGGACACTGAGACTGAACATTCTCTCGAGTTGGCAGATTAGAGGGTTGCTGACAGGCTCCTAACTCGGCGGGCGTCCCTGCAGAGACAACGTAGCCCTCAGTGTTAGGAGTCTCACCCCTCCTTTCTCTCTGCACTGTCTGTTTATGCCCGGTGCATCCTGCCACGTAGGGCCAGTACGTGCCAGCAGGCAGACCAGGGGGCGGACAAACTCCGCCTTCAGTCACATAACCTTCCCTCCTGGGTGCGCAGGTGCGCATACCAGTAAGTGGTCCTAGTCGTCAGTCTGAGGGTCCTGCCTTTCTCCTCTTACTCCCTCTCAGGTGTTTGACCTTCAAATTAATTTAGAGGATGTTTGCAGTTAAGTTGGCTACAAGCCCGGTCGAGCAGCCGCCTTCAGCTGCTTTTGGAGGAGGTCGGCTGTGAGCCTGGCTGAGCAGCCGCCTCCGTGCTCCTTATCTCTCAGTCTGGGCAGGCAAACATCTTCTTTCTCAAGATCTTGGATTCTATTTCGCACAACAATTTTATGACTCTACAGATCATACAAATTTCCAGCTTTCAACCATACCTCGTGTCAGCATCAATATACAAAGGATACAACACATAATAGAGATGAACATAGCAAATAGAAATAATAGCCCTAATAACGGTTTCTGTCCTCACTTAAAGCATTACAATTCTTCAACCCCCACTTTAAAAGACAGATCAAACCCCTCTGCACCTCCCTCCTGGCTGTTGTCAAGCCCTCAGCAACATAAGTCTCCTTGATCTCATTCGCCTTCTCTTCCCCGGCCCCCCTTCTCCTTTTTTCAAGGTGATCTAACAAGTCCTGGACCCAGCCGGGCCGTTCTTAGGCACGACGGGGTGGTCCGGGAGTGGGGGCACAGACAGTGCAGGCGCCACAGGCACAGATGAGGACGCGGGCGGGGGGGTTGGCAATGGATCTCCAGACACCAGCGGTTTTCGGTGGCGTGGCGGTCCCGGTCCTGAAGTGCTCGCAAAGGCTTTTACAGGTACACTGCTCACAGCTTCGGGAGGCTCACAATCCAGCGGTGGCCCTGTGATGTCCTTTGGGCGATGGTGGGGCTCAGAACCCCCTCGCTTCAGCTTGGGGCTTTGCAAGTGTCCCTTGTCTCTAGCCCATTTATACAGCTCATACAGCTTCTTCATGCTCACTGCTGCCTCCCTCTTTGCTAATAAGTCCAGCAGCAGTTGTACAGCAGCTTCTCGCTCCATTTTGTACGTACACCGGGGTCTCTGCTTCTAGCCCTTCCCTGACGACGTCTTTCCGTCCCGGGCCCCAGCTTCTTGCCCCCCAACGCCGTCTTTTCCGTGTGCGCAATCACGGCCGGCTTACCCGCTCTGGTCCCCTTCTTGGTCGGATCACTCGGCTGCACCCGTATGTCGTCCTCCGGAATCCCGCACCATTGTGCCAGGTCCCTGTACCAGTCCCTGTTCGGAATCTGGTCCCTGTTCGGAATCGAGTCCCTGTTCGGAATCTTGTCCCTGTTCGGGCGCCACTTGTTGCAGCTTGGAGCGGGTCAGGAATGCCAGACATCAACTTCATAGAAGCTGGAACTGACTTCGTTTATTAGCTTTTCATGCAGTACATTTATATGATTCTTAACAATTAGTGATGTAATTACACAGGCTCCTAATTGGTAGACAATGATCTAACTCAGACCCTTACAGCCCCCCTTACTTGTTTAGCTCATCCTTTTAGTTCAACAGCTCTTTTATTCCCTCTGACCTTGGTCTACTTTCTTATCTCCTAGTTAGCACTCCCTTTGTTCTTTCACTGAAACCTGAAGGCTGGAATTGAGCAGGCCTGCTGGGCAGCCATGTACGCGGCTCTCTAGCCATCCCTCTACAGTTAGATATGTAGAAGTTGAGTGATTAAAGCAGCCAAGTAAAACTGGAAACAGAGAAATAACCCCAGACACCAGTACAGGCTGGGGACCGACCTTCTGGAGAGCAGCTCTGCAGAGAGGGACCTGGGTGTCATGGTGGATGACAAGTTGACCATGAGGCAGCAGTGTGCCCTCATGGCCAAGAAGGCCAATGGGATCCTGGGGTGCATTAAGAAGAGCGTCTCCAGCAGGTCGAGGGAGGTGATCCTGCCCCTCTACCCAGCCCTGGTGAGGCCACATCTGGAGTATTGTGTCCAGTTCTGGGCTCCACAGTACAAGAGGGATGTGGAGCTGCTGGAGAGAGTCCAGCACAGGGCCACAAGGATGATCAGGGGCCTGGAACATCTGCCCTATGAGGAGAGGCTGAGGGAGCTGGGCCTGTTCAGCCTGGAGAAGAGAAGGCTGAGAGGGGATCTAATCAGTGTCTATAAGTACCTCAAGGGAGGCATCCACCTGAGGAGGATGGTGCTGGCCTCTTTTCACTGGTGGCCACCGACAGAACTAGAGGTAATGGTCACAAACTGAAACACCAAAAGTTCCACAGGAACTTAAGGAAAAGTTTTTTTACTGTGAGAGTGACAGAGCACGGGAACAGGCTGCCCAGAGAGGTTGTGGAGTCTCCTTCTCTGGAGATCTTCAAAACCCACTTGGACGCAGTCCTGTGCCATGTGCTCTAGGTGACCCTGTGTGTGCAGGAGGGTTGGACTAGAAGACCTCTAGAGGTCCCTTCCCATGTTAAGCATTCTATTCTAGGTGCAAAAACCTGGAATAGTTCACTCTGTAAGTTGCCAGGATTCTTGCTATACATAAAATCTGTCCTACGGTGAGTCTTAGCTTTAAAGATCACTGGGTGAAGTGTACTGCTGAAATGCAAGGTTTGACGTCGTATCTGTGGAATCATAGGCAATGGCTGCAAGGGACAAGCTTAGTATAGTTTATATTGTCCACTTAAAAAAAAACTCAAAATGTCTCAAGATGTTATTTTCTGAAAAATGCACTAACTTATATCTGAAACTTATCACGGAAATGGAAGTTGCTATCTCTTCTATTAGGAGCTATTCCTATAATCAGATGCTCAAGAGGAACTGCAGCTGAAATGGTGGCAGTGGTAAGAATTTTTTTTTTTCCTGAGCAAGTGTCATCGTTTTGAAACTTTCCTTCAGCATATTTGCTCTTTTCAGTATCATATAGAAATCCAGTGGTATTGTATATTTTTGCTTATCAGGGAAGAGAAGCTGGAAAGGAAATAAACCACTTTTCCATTCTGATTTCATTTCCATGGAGCACATCAGTAGAAATTAGAATATTGTAATACTATTACATTGCAATAGTATTGTTTTGCACTGTGATAAAGCTGATGAGAAACTTAAGCCTGAATAAGCATTTCTACCCTAGAGCATATGTTAAGTTTTCTGAGAGGGATGATGGTTAGAACCATTGCACTCTATTTACAGTCTGTAAAGTAATCAAAAAGCTTTCTGTGTGTCCTACTGGGACTGTCTTGCTGGGAAACCCTATGGATACAGGACTTTCTTTACTATATGAAAATAAACTTGATTATAAAATAGAGATGACTAGAGCTGGACTAGATCGTGATGAAAAAATGCCTTGTGCTACTTAAATCAAGTGTTCAGTGTTCATGTATTCATAGTAGTAGTAATCTCATTCATATGAAACATTCCCTGCAGCCCATTTGCTGCTTCTGCAGGTCGTCTGAGCTGTGGTCCCCTGTTTGTGCTTCCTATTAGTGGATTTTTTTGTTTAGGGAGAGGGTGCTAATTGCCTGAGAGGGTCATTAAAATGACCATTGGTCATTAAAAGCTGCCTTTTTTCATTTTTTCCTCAGAAATTAGATAAGAAACTTAGAGAGAATCTAAGGGATGCCAGGAACAGTCTTTTTACGGGTGACACACTTGGAGCTGGCCAGTTCAGGTATGGTGTTTGTGTTTTCGTTTTTCATATTTCAGTTGTCTGAAAGATCTCTTTACAATTAAATCACTGTGCTGAAAACTGTTTACAAGTATTTGGTTCAAATACTGAGTAGCTTGCCTGTGTTAAAAGAATGAGAAGTTATTCTAAGGAAGGTTTTGTATCTTTTTGTATAATCAGGTTGAAAACTTATGTAGCTAAGAGGTATGCAGTGAGTCAAAAAAGGTGATTTTGTTCACTTCTAGGGTCAGCAAGAACCAAGTCCCTGACAATATGCTTGGTTTACAGTTCTAGAACATGCAGTTGGGCGTCTGGACATATGCTAGCATCATTCAGTCAATTAAAAAGAAAGAAATTCGCATTTTCTCACTTGGGAGCAGTTATCAGCTGTAATTACATCAAGGGCAGGTGTTTCTCAGCTCATCTCTGCTTTCACAAGAGGAGAACTACCCAGGGACTGCCTCTTGGATCATTAGACTGATCTGAAACCTTTGTGGGGAAGGAGTGGTTGGAAAAGAAATTGCAGATGCTTCCATTTGTCTGATACGTGTTCTCATTAGCCTCCCACAAATACTTAATCTTAGGGAAGACTCCACAGGCTGCCAGAGAGGGACAGGGACTTGTTATGGTAGCCCACACTGTACGTGAGACGGTAAGGAGACCTATTAGAAAGACTGGGGCTAAAAGAATTGGTTACGATCCCCTAGTGTCCTAGGATATAAAATAGTCCTTACATAGTATTTTTTTTTTCTGAAATCAAGAGCAGCACTTTAGCAAAAGACATTAAAACATCTCTAAGTGTTGCAAAATAAGTCGAGATTGAGAGATATAAGAAAGTAAAAAGAGAAGAAATAGCAGTGAAGTCCCAGTTCCCTCCATTTCATTGGAACTGAATTGTAACCACTGTTTTTCCTTAGAAAGGGTAGCTTTTTTCTTACCATCTAGCATCATACCCTCAGAAAATCAGCATATAAGGAGAAATACGGGAACCATTTATCATTTAAGTGGTTCAGATCCCGAGTTTGTTTTTCAAAATGATAACAGGCAAGTGGTTAAGGCTCTTAAGCATTTTCATCTACATGAAAGAACATGCAGAGAGCCAGAGCATGGAATTAGTGTGCTTTTTATTCCCTTCGAATACCTATCAGACTTACTGTAGGGTTAATGTGCTTTGGGGGATTGTGACAGTCATGTTCTGTACATTTACATCATTCCTGTCTTCACTGTAAATTGTTTATGTAACCATATCCCAAGATATTTAGGCTTATCTGATTTTTTTTTTCTGTAAATTGAGTATCAATGGAGTCATTACGGCACATCTCAGTCTTTTCTTTGCAGACATCGTATGCAAGCAGACAGGAAAAATGAAAGGAAAAACACTTGAGAGATTTATATTTAAGGTTCATAGTGGGGATTAATGTTGAACGTGACCCACTTCAGCTTTTATAGCGTGAAACAGGTGATTAATGCTCCAATATGTATCCACAAGAAGGTCATAACTTATGCCTAAAAGGCCGGTTACTGCTCGGTGCTGCAGACTTCTGTTTCGTGTCCTGCATTGGTAACGGCTCTCAGTGCAAAGCAGGTCATCTTTTTACCACTGGACAGGGATTCATGACGTTTCTGGTAGTGAAGCCACAGGTGCTTCAGGGAAGGCTGCAATTACTCCCTAGCAGAGAACTTGGCTTTTAATTTGAAATCTGAGGTAGAAGGTGGTTTATATCACTCAGGATGTTCTGGAATGTTCTAAATATGTTTAAAGCAAGTACTAATGCAGTGTCGTCTTTTCAGCTTCCAAAGGCCCCTATTAGTCCTTGTTGACAGAAACATAGATTTAGCAACTCCTCTACATCATACTTGGACATACCAAGCTTTAGTGCATGATGTACTGGTAAGAATAAACCTAATTTTATTACCAAAAATATTTTTTGATTCAGTTTATCATTAACCTTAATGCCATATTTTCTTTTAATCAAAACACTGTTTGGTCTGTTTTGTTTGGAAGTTCAGTTAAAAGCAGCTTGGAAGATTTCCTCTAGAAGATTTATTTGATGATAACATCTAAAATGAAATAATTAAAAAGTTGAAATCCGGATATTGCCAAAACGTTGATAATTTAGCAACCCTACTTTGTTTTCAGTAGTTTGTGATCTTTTTTGTTGTGGAAGCTCTAAATTCCACCAGAGACATCTCGGTTTTCCAAAAGAAATAATTAAGTTCTAAGCCATTTTTAGTATTAGCCAGAACTTCTAAAAGTGCCTATTTCTGTTTTTCTCCACAAGATGGTGTAGCTGTTTAGTATAGAAACTGCAAACAGTGTATGACTCTACTCCAAGGAATCTAAAATAAGATTTGGGGGGATTTTTTTTGGAAGTCCACATAGTTTTAAAGCATATTCATTTCCTGGAGTTTATTTTATAAAGCCAATAGTAAAAATATACTGAACAAAACCAAATATGGTTCAGTTGGGATTTATAATTTTCATATATTATTATGTAATGAAATAATAAAAGATATTGTGAGTAAGAGTAATATCTTAAGAGTTTTGTTTTGTTTTACTGTAGCTTTTCTGAGAAATATTTTGTCTTTACGGCTGAGCCTGTTGGAGGAATATGCAAAATATACACCCAAAGACACATGTAGATAAAGTTATGTGTTTGCATTCAGTTTCTTATGATTTAAATAGTCATACATCATGATATCTATGAACTTGTATGGTTGTGATCAGGTTTTTTTTTAGCACAAATAGGACCCTCTAGGACTCATTTGCACTCTGTTCTGTGTAATTCATTGCCCTGTGCTTTATAAAAAGTCCCTTCCTCTTGGAAACAAATAGTAATCACAAAAATAAAAGACTCTGGTTTCTTCATGACAGGCATATATGGAAAAAATACAGTTTACACTGTGTTTAACCACCTGGAGACTTAAAATTAGAGGTATTAAACTTCTGCTTTTTTTTTGAAGACCAGTGCCAGAGTATAGGAGGGAGACCAACATTAGAATCATTAGAGGTGTAAATGTTCTTGCACGAGGTCAGTCTCCCTATGTTCGTTGTCTGCCATGCAGCCAGCAGCAGCTTGCTGACCAGCTCGCCAGGGCACCCGCCTGCGGCCCAGCTCGGAGCGGGAGCGCACGGGCTAGGCTGGGCTCGGCACGCGCACGGGTCAGACGGAGCGTGGAGGAGCAGAGGGGTCAGAGATGCCCTGTGAGCTGAGGATAGCCAGTGCTGCCCACATGGAGAGGGATCAGAATCGTGCTGGTAGGATGGTGTGAGGATCCGTGCATCGGTCTCGGTGCTGCATCAGGTTTCAGTAATTTCTCTGCACCCACTGGTTGCACCTTGCTTTGGACTGAGTTGATGGGTCTACAAATCTGCCTAGTGGAATTGTAACTGAGTTGACTGTGTTTTGTGTTAAGGGACAAAATTTAATTTCAGAATCAGGCAAGTTACAGTTTAAGGCAAGCTGTCCTCTCAAACACAGCCTAATACTTTACCAAGTAACCACAGTAGCCTTTTAAAAGACCCTAAATTGCAACAATGCAAATGTTACCAAGGTGATGATTTTCACTTAAATCAGTCTGTGGACCTTGTGGCTGTTGAGCTAAATGCTGACCTGACCACCGGGTGCTGTGCTGCGGCTGTGCAGGCAGGGCTGGGAGGAAAGTGTCCTCCTGTTTGTGTTCAAAGCACCTTCCAGCAGTGACCTGGGGAGGCTGCGCAGCGTGGAGAGGAAGCCTGTGAAGATAAAACGAGAAGGGACTTCAGTCAGTAAGAGCCAAAGCATAGATCTCCGCTAAAAACTGCGGCCGAGCTTTCAATCAACTGTGGGTTTTTTTCTGTTTCTCTTTTTTCTTTTTTTCTTTTTCTTTTTTGCTGTTAACCTTTTAGTGAACAAATGTTAGTGAAAAATACTCCCTTTTTACTGAAACCTTAAATAGGCCTTGTTAAATGCTATTTCTTCTTTGTGGCAGCATGTGCTTCCTTTGAATCGTTGTTTCTTTCCATTCTGGCAGGAGAGATTTGTAGCATTTTGTTTTTAGTGTGAACTCTGTAAAGTGATAGCTAGAAACACTTTTTGAATTGTTTTTATGTGACAGTTTCACTTATAATGATCTAGTTCTGAACATTGTAATGGACATAATAAAATGCAGTTGTATTTCTGGAAAAAAATACATAATCTGAAAGTTTTTTGACAAACTCTGTGAAGTCCAAGATTTTATTCCTTTTGTCATTATTTACCAAGAAAACAGGACCTTTAGAATTTAAAATGTGTTGCGAAAGGGGTTAGAGTAAAGTCAGTGAGTGGGCTCCTAGCTAGAGGGATGTGCTGCAGAAAACGTCTCTGGCCAAGGAAAGGAAGGGAAAACATATGGGAAGGAGCATGGTGATATAGGATGTGAGCATAAGTAACTGTCATCTATCTGAAAATGGGGTTCCTTGGTTCACACATTTGTGGAAGAAGAAAAGCCCAAAAGAGAAATTTCAGCTTTGTTGCAAGCAATACTGTTTTACTTTTCACTGGGGGGCATTATTTCAGAGGGAGAGAGGGAGGCCTGTGGAGGTGGGTAGATAAATAGTCCTCTCAGTGGATATTCCCCCTACCCGTGTGTTGAAATTCTTTGCTGCTTTGATTCATCTGCTGTAGTTGTGAAAGTGGAATTCAGTCCAAGAAACTTGTTTGTTATTCTGCAGCACTGAAACTTTTACGATGATAGGCAGCTGTTAGGCAGCTGTTAAAGCTCAGTTACTGTTAAATAATTTATTTTCCCTAAAGAAAATACTATTCCTATCAGTTTAATATAAGCAGATTGCTTGCCTATGAGACAGTCAGATATTCCTGCTTGAGATTTGTTGCTTTGTTTGGTAGTTGTTCAATAAGTTTGTGTAATTTTGGAATTATAGCACTGCTGCTCCTATTGTCTAGTTAGTTAGGAGGCACCTTTCTGCCCTCTTATGAATTTAATAAACAGCGGTGTTTCTGTTTATTCTGGAAAATATATTAGAAAGTAATTGGCTCAGAATAAATGACTGATTAAATTATTTCAAAGCTTAACTAAGAAAGTTTAACTAAGATTTCTTTTTTTTTAGGATTTCCATTTAAATAGAGTTAATTTGGAAGAATCAGCAGGAACAGAAAGTTCTCCAGCAGGTGCTAGACCTAAGAAAAAAAATAAGAAGTCCTATGACTTAACTGCATCTGACAAATTTTGGCAAAAGCATAAAGGCAGGTAAGCAGAATACGCGTTTATCTAGTCAATTTGTGTGGAAGGGTTTCTTTGGTGTAGTTGGGCTATATGGGCAAATGATCAGGGAATCAGGGTACTGCAGAGGGGGCTCATAAATCCCAGCATACAGGTGAAGATGTTTTGTAAGGTATTTCCAAGTTAAGGGATTTTTTTTGTCTTTATAGCACAAAAATTTAAGTCTAGTTTTAAAGGTACTAATAACAGTTCTAATACTGTTTTAGGAGGACTTTAATCCACAATAAAAGTTACAGCCATCATAGTATATCTACTAATAACAGCTTTGCTAGTATTGCTAAAATATTTTTGGAGCCCTGAACAGTTCTGGGTTAGAAAGGACAAAAAGAAATGGAAAAGGGTGTTGTCTTTACTCTTATTCAGATGAACAAAAAGCTGTACAGAAGTTCTGTCTGTCTCTAAGCTTACAGCATTTTTTAAAACTTGCAATCTGACTCACATGACTTTTGCCATCTGTTTGCTAAATACTAAATTTTGGGAGAAAATTCACTACATGTAGAATTAATTCTCTGAGTAAGTCATTACAAAAAATAAAATGATAAGGATAGTCTTATGATTCTTTCATATCCTAGTACTTCTGTTTTTGAAGCAATTTGGAAATATATTAGAAGGTTGTTTTATTTTAAACTGAGCAGTTTTTGTTGTCTATCTACATTCATTATCTATGCTTTTTGTTACATAGCGGAAAACTGTTGCTGCTCATGTTTTTGTCAAAAAATATAAAGTTTTACCAGAATTATAAAAAGCTCACAGAAAACAGTGGATATATCTTGGAAAGTTTCAGTAAACATTCAGCAAAATGTCATTATTTTCACTGTTGTGAGTCTGCTGCAGGATTAGTGTATTCATATTCCTAAAATACATTTCTGCAATCATCCTGATCATACAAACTTGTCTGGTTTTAGTGTTTCAGCTCATTCATTTAACTGAGACTAATACAGGATTTTGCATTAGTCCTTTTCCAGAGGTGGCCGAGTCTGTTCAGCAAGAACTGGAATCCTACAGAGCTCAGGAGGATGAAGTCAAAAGACTTAAAAGTATCATGGTGAGATTTATCACACGCATTCGCTGAGTAGTGTAAAATAGCCCTTGGGTGGTGTGTGCTTGCTGGGTGAGAGGCTGTTTTGCTTTGTATTTTTTCAAATATTGGCACATGTTGATATTTGCAAGCTCTCTGTAAGCTGTAATACAGGACTGGAAGTCCCATGTTTCATTATAAAGTTCAGAATTTATTGTTTTTATTGGCATTACATTTATATTACTTCTGTAATAATTGTAAAATATGATCCAGACATTAGCATGAGCGTGAGAAAAGAAGTTAAAAATGCACTGACTGTATTTGTATATGTAGTTGCCATATTTATTATGATTACTTTTATTCATCTTCCAAACTCTTCCCCAAAACCAGGGTATAGAAGGGGAGGATGAAGGAGCAATAAGTATGCTCTCGGATAACACAGCTAAGCTAACCTCAGCGGTGAGGTAAGTCATCAGTGATGCATTATTTCTTAATTAAGTTAATAGGGAACAATTTCTAATTCTCTCTGCCATTTCACTTTTAATGTCCTTTGAAATGAGCAACTTTAAAAATAGACTGTTCAACTCAAGAGGAAACCTTAGGTGCATTATTAATCTGCTAAAGTTTAAGACAATCCTCCTGACAAATACTCATGTGACTTCCATAGCAGGTGTATGTAAGACCCATAAATAGGAATTTGTAGCATTTCATCAAGAGCCATAAATTGTTTTCTGCATCATAGATTTATTTGCATTCTCCCTCTGGAAACACCCTCCTCCCTCTGCATTCCTTTAAAAGCTGTCTATGAAACCCACTTCTGAAAGCATCTGCTTTCTTTACACAATATATGATTAATTACATTTTGATTAATATAGTATTGTAGCTAATATATTAACATCTCTTAGCAAAATTACAGTCATTAAAAACTCTGCATGGAGAATTTAGTATCTTGCTAGTGCATACTTAGAAACTCTGGATGAGACTGAAAGTCTGAGATTTAGACTTTTCCTATCTCTAATTCTGTTCTTCATTCTGTTTCTGCCTTGGTTCAGTTTGCTTTTCTTAAATAAGACCCCATTATCGGCATGAAGCAGAAAGAGAATTATTCTGAGAGGTCCTGTAAATCCATTATGTGTCTATATTGTGTCTTAGTGAGTTGCAGAATGTGCTTTGTGTGCTATGCCAGGGCTGGAATGTGGTTGCAGTTGCAAAGGATGTCTTGGTCACACATTTCCAGACAAGCCAAGAAATGTTTCCAAGTTTGCAAGGTGCTGGTTCTTGGCTTATGGCAGTAAGACAGGGAAGAAACAAGTTTCAAAAGCTTTAAACTTACAGCACCAATGGGGAAAAAAAAAAAACAGCAGAGTATGGCTAAAGCTTTTTGAGGAAGCTTTGCTGTTCAGTGTTTGCAGTCTTCAGGACTCAAAACTGTTTTTTGTGATCATGAGCTTTCAATAATAGTGCTAAGTTACCGTGTTATACATGGTTTGCTAATCAACATTAAAACCTGTTTCAGTCTGTTCCATTGGATAGCTCAGTTCTGCTATGAGAATTATTACATCTATGCTTTCTAACCTTACTGTTCCATAGTAGGTCCAAAAAAAAAAAAAGAGAGAGATGTACAACACCCTATTCAACTAACAGGGCAACTCAGCAGGTTAGTTTGTATTTAATTTTTTCAGCTCTCTTCCAGAACTACTTGAAAAGAAGAGGCTCATCGATCTCCATACAAATGTTGCAACTGCTGTTTTGGAGCATATAAAGGTACAGACTGCTTCAGTTTTCTGTCTGTAATGCCGTTTACCTGAAGAAATGTGTTTGAACAAGTAAAGCAATCAAAAGTGTTGCCTTGGAAAGCAATCATTGTGTAACATCACTTAATGTTGAAGAGTGAGAGGGAATGATTTTTGAATGCCTATGCATTAAAAAATGAATCAAACATACCCTTTTATTTTAAAAGAACTTGTTAGTATACTATCATTTATATATGACAGCCATACTTTCATTGTGGCTTGAAGACCTCCTAAAACATAGTTGTGAAGGAGAAGTCTTTGCTGCGCAGCAAGGTATGATTTGAATCTAAACAATTCTGTGTTCAGTACATACGTATTAAAGGGACTGGTTATTGGTCCCCAAATGGGAGCGATCCCCTGAGGAGCGGCCGTAGTGATGCCCGGCCCTGAACTGCTCTTTCTCGGAGGGTTAGGGGAGTCTCCTGCATCGTGTGGTCTAGACGAACTCAAGAAGGGTGTTTGTCCTCCCACTGCTCTTGGAACAACTTGCAGGCAGTTTCAGTGTCAAGTGAAGACCATGGTTGTTAGCAGGAAGATTTGTAAGATGTCTTTTTCTGAAAGGCTCATGTGTAATTTGTGTTCTCCTAAAGCAGAAAGGTTGGAATCCTGTTCGTGAAAGTGGTTTAGGCATCAGGTCTCATTGAAAGTCAGTAGTTAAGAAAATTTTACACTGCACTGTTTGTAACAGCCATAGGAGGCAGTATGTGTTGAAGCCTCCCTTGGTAACACTTGTGAAGTCTGTTTTACTTCTGGCTATTACTTTTTTTCTTAGCTCACTACTGTAAATGAACTGCAAGGGACACACTTGTGTCTCTTCCTCAGTGTCAAAAATAGAAATAAGATTGATTTCTGCACTAGAATTAAGAATAGATTCGGTTTATTACTGAGGGACTGAGTTTTATGTGCTTTTGCAGTATTAGACGTGTCAGCCATCAGATCTGGCAACTTCTAAAAGCAGTACATTAATTGCAAAGAAAATGGAAATTGACAATGGTGGTTTATTTGTTGTCTAGTCTGTAAAGTCACTTTTCTAAGAAAAATACTGACAGTGCGAGCAGGCTTACACACCAGTAGGATTTTATCTATTTTGTTGAACATGGTTTCAGAACATGCAGAACGAAATGCCATTAGTTTTATCTCCTGTGCCCTCCTGGCTGTGCACTGGAGCTGGATGCCCGTGTTGACTGCATTGCCTGCGGGGGGGGGGGGGCACTTTTCCTTTATGCAGAGGTGGCAGGGACTGTCCTGGGCACCTGGATAAGCACCAGCTAGGAGGCTCCAGGGTGCTCATAGATTCCTTAGTTCTGGAATTGCTAAGTGCTCCGGCTCTTTCCTCCTGATTGCAAAGCTCTCGGGATCACAAAGTGAATGGGCAGGCAGTTTCTTCAGTGTGTTGGTGCTATGTGCTTCTGTATCATCATTTCTATTGATTTAGAATCATTCCCTTCCTCTCCGGATGTTTAGAAAACTACTTAAAACTGCTGCAAAAGTAGGAGCACTTTTTTTCCATTGGAATTTAGCTGCGCTAAAAACTTTTCAACAAACAAATAAGAAGTTTCCTCAAATGGTCCCAACTTTTTTCCCTTGTGATTTTACTCTCCTTTTTTACAAACAACATCTTTCTAACTTGAGCTGTAGAATTGTAAATTTAAGCTGAGATGTTACTCGGCGTAGCCGTGAGATATGTTTCCAAAAGAAGCAGTGTCTCAGCCACCATTTATACAGAAGTTCTGATGACAACTTGGGGCTGTGCTAGTAGGTTTTACATACAGTTAAATAATTAAGCCAGACTAGGGTAAGAGGAAGACTAAAAAAAATTTTGGCAAGTGCCAAGGCCATGGGAAGTGCCATTTCAATCTATTCTTTTCTTCAGGTTGCTACATTTTTGGTTCCAAAATAATCTGGAAGCACAATTATGCTTTAAAATTGCTTGTGTGTGTTGTTCATAACATTTTGTACTATAGTAAATTTTTAAGCATTTTTCTTCATTGAGTATGAGAATCAGTGCAAAGAATTCTCAGAGACCTTCTCAGGATACACTGAGTAAGTTTAGCTTTCTTAATGGTCGTATATTAGTGTTCAGTTTACAGCTGCTTTCCACATTGTCTTGGAATCATTTTCTGAGACACAGTAAGAGGAAACCAGAAATTAATCACCTGCTCGGAGGTCCTGGCAGTTTTCTGGCATATCCAAATGTTCAGTGCAAGGAAGGGGAGAAAGAAGCGCTGCTTCGCGGGGCCGACCAGCGGCCGGCAGCGCCCGGCAGCGCGCAGAGCTCCGAGCCCGGCCGGCACCGGCCGCCTTTGCTGCGCGGGGGCTGCTCGCTAAAGGAGGGTGCCCACAAGTTAGCACATTGCAGGGTGGAACGGGGGGTGTCTTTCAAGCTGCTTTCGTATTTTGAGTAACTCCTATCTTTGCTTGCCTGTCTAATATTAACATTTGCATTACTGATTTGTGTTAAATTGTGACATATGAAAAAGGATATGCTTAGACTTCTCTGAAGCAATTAATCTGAGGGGAAGATTAGGTAACATCTTGCTAGAATGCTGTGCCTATGAATGTAAGTGGCAATTTTTTGTGTGGATTATTCTCATCTTGGATTGCTGATAGATTTAAGATTTTTAATTCTTACATGATTTTCTTATCACATACCTCCAGTGCTGCAGTTATTACTTGGCTTGATCTCAAGGACTGACAACCTGAATAACTCCTCTACCTGTACTGCCAGTAGTCTTTCAGGTGAACTATTTCTTACTTGGTGAAGGAGTTCCGCTTGCGTACCTTGTCCTCCAACAGAGTAGTTAAAGATTTGTCTTGCCGTGTGAACAGCGAACGTGTGTGTTGTGAAACGTGTGTCACTGGCAGGGACTGTGGCAGTTTTTGTGTGACTCGGACTTCGTTATTAAGTCACTTCCCAATACGTGACAGTTTGGATGAGTTCAGTTCCAGTGGCTTCTCCTTCCCTCTTCCTTGGATGTTGTGTGCAGTGCAGCAGGAAGGAGCAGGATCTGCCTGCCCCTTTCAGCTTCCTGCCCAGGTTCTTTTCCCTCTTGATGACAGCAGCTGTAATTTCCTGGCAAGCCTCACTGTTAAGTTTTCTAGGGCTGTTACCTTGTGTTGTTTTATTTGACACCTGGTCATTTTCTGTCAGTGTCCTTGAGAAATCCTTCCAGTAATTTCTTCCTATGAGTATTTCCTTTTTTTTTTGCATATTCTCTCTCTCTTTAAGAGGAAGAACTTCTGTCCTGTAGAGAGGGTAAGAGAGTCTCCTACAAGTCTATGCAAAGTGACCCTCCAACAGATTTAAATGGGTGCTTCTTCTCTGCTTAAGGAGGAAGGATTTTGTGTTTGGCTTGGATTAGTGCTCGGGTGGAGAGCTACAGAACCACAGACCAGCTGAGGCTGGAAGGGCCCTTTAGAGAGAGTCCATCCACCCCCAACTCAGGCAGGGTCACCTCGAGCAGGTTCCCCAGGCGTGGAGGCTCTCCAGCCTCTCCGGACAACTTGTTCCAGATTCAGACAGAATTCCTGTGTTTCAGTTTGTGCTGCTGCCTCTTGTCCTGCACGGGGCACCCTGAAAACAGCCTTTGCACACTGACCTCAGGCGTGTGTACACATCGGTGAGGCCCCCCCAGGAACAGCTGCAGCTGTCTGAGCCCTTCCTTGTGCAAAGGACCCTCTCCTGCCTTGACCAGCTCGGTACCAACCAGCCCTCCTGCTGGCCAGCTCGGATTGCAGCGGAGATACTTGCTCAATCAACGGGATTGTTTCGTTCCTGTCCCCCAGCTTTTCCTCCCGGCCTGTGTGTGCGGTTGGCAGTGAGTGAGCAAAACTGCAGTTACTTAAAGTAAATGGAACATCTGCTTCACATCAGTGCTTCTTAGAACAGTTGGCTCTTTGGGAAATAGCCGTCTCATTGATGTGGCATATCTGGGAAATCTGTCAAAGGGTAACCAGTATTCTCTAGGGCTGTTCAGTAATCAGTGTGAAATTTAATTTGGTGTTCATCTAATTCCCAGTGAACCAGGGTTAAGAAAAAAACAAATTAGCACCTTTACTAGAAATTTTGGTCAGTTGTCTACTGAAGAAGCAGCTAATCAGGTTTGTTTTGCCAGACCGATCCATCTCTGATCTCTGTCATTCATACTTCTGTCACATCAACAGGAGAATGTAGAAATTTTTATATTGCTGCTATTTCTCATATTCAGACTTCCTCATGTGATAGAAGCAAATTTCCAGAGTTTTGTCAGGATTTTCAGTTTGGCTTGTTTTCCTCCAGGAGTGCCAGGTACGCGCTGGAAGTAACTGGCCCAGACCCTTGAGGAGAGCAAGTCCCACTGCACATGTGCCATAAGGGCTTCTGATTAGGCTCAAAGAGTAGCAAAAATG
Source organism: Tinamus guttatus (assembly GCF_059628265.1). NCBI lineage: Eukaryota > Metazoa > Chordata > Aves > Tinamiformes > Tinamidae > Tinamus > Tinamus guttatus. Next base: position 4,329,231 of record NW_028288861.1, read on the forward strand.
CTCACCCACAGGGAGATCTTTGCTGCAATTGGTCTCGTTTGGTTAGTAGCCTTAGCCAAATAGCTGTGAAGCTCCATAAGGTCAAGAAGTGCAGTTTGTGCTCAAAATAAGTTTACGACTGTAAATCTATTTTTATATTTTAAAATCTTTCCTACTTGAAGTGTAAGAACAGCATTTTATTAAAAAGTTAAATATTTAACAGATACTATAGGAAATTATTTAGCATTTTTTTCATCATACACTATTACCATTTGAATAAATTTGTCTTAAACAGCACACCAGCTAACATAATATGTGTATTGCCAAATTCAACACTAATGTATTTATCTTAATAAAATGAAGATTCCAGATTTCTTGACAATCCTTTGTTAGATGCCTTTTGTCTGGAAAAATATTTCCAACTTAGATGCACTGAATTTTGCTCCTTTTGAGGAGACACTGGTGCGGTGAAGTGCAGGGAGCGAGTGACGGTTTCGTTGGCGCTCGCTGTGTTTCTCGGCGCAGGGGCAGAGGGCAGCGCAGCAGCCTGAGGGCTCCGCGGAGCCGGAGCAGAAGCCGAGCGCTCGGCCAGGCCCCTAGGCAGGTGCTGGCTAGTAAGGCTTTGTAGCACTGGGAACCTTCGCTGTGATGCTCCATTCCTGTGTTCAAATCCTCAGAATTGTCTGTGATGGAAGTTGTGTTTTTCTTTAATCTTTGAAATGAGTCTTTCTGTTTGGTTAGGTAGAAAGGCCGGGGTCTGGTGGCTGGGTGTGCGGGGCCTGGCTCCTTGCGCAGATGCGCCGCGTTGCAGCCCTGCGTGTCGCGCTCACATCTTCGTGAAGCTTCAGCCTCGCTAGGTCCGAGCCACGGGGGACCATCCTCCTCCTCCTCCTCCCCCTCCTCCTCCTCTTTAAAAAGAACCTGTGCGGCTCGGCCCTCGTGCCTGCTCTGTCAATATGGCGCAGTACGGGAAAAGCTTTCTTTTCCAAAATTTGTCAGATAAGTTTATTCTAAACACTTCCCTCTTTGGTATGAATGAATTACTGCAAGACTCCAATCTGAAGCAGTTATTTCGGTGCAAGCCCTTTGGATCCAAATGGAAGACCGCCAGTTTCTCTCCAGGACGATGCTGGAGCACATTTAGGAGTTTCCAGCATCTATGAGCACTAACCAACTGCCTGGTTGTCCAGGAGCTTCGAGGTTCAGTGTAAATTTGCCTTCATGTGCACGTCAGCATCATTCTGTCTGACTACAGCATAGCAGGACCTGTCGTGGCATGTAGGTTTTTCTCAGCTCTGGTTTCGCATTCCAGTCTTCCTTTGCCTAATAGGAGATTTTACATTTGATACGAAAGTTACTTAAGCATCAGTTTTCTGAGAGTAAGTTCTTATAATGAAAGCCTTATTTTTTCTGTTAATTTGCATTTAAAAATCATTAAAAGTAGTCTTGATCAGTAAAGCTTAGATCTCTTTTTAAAAGTCTCTAAATACTCCTTCACAATAGAAAAGATGTTAATTCTAACACTTACTCTTAAACAGACTCGAAAGCTAGATGTGTATTTTGAATATGAGGAAAAAATAATGAGCAAATCCACTCTGGATAAATCTCTGCTGGACATGATTTCTGACCCAGACGGTAAGTACTTTGAATCCGAACTTGGTGTAAACTTTGTTAAGAGATGCACTAGATCAATACCTTCTATGACATTAGGTTTGGAAGGTAAATAGTGTATGTTTGTTGTAAGCTATGCAAGACTTATAAAGAAAAACTTTTTTTTTTTTAACTAATTTTAGTAGCAGTCTAAAGAGTTTACTATTTAAGTCGAGTAGCATCTGAAAATTATTGGAAATTTTGTGCAGCTCAAAATCCCTTCCTAGATCCTGATGTTTGAAGGTCAAATACACTTTGTGCTTTCCCAGTGCTTACTAGTACAGCATGAAACTGTGTCACCCTAAATACTGTTCTGTTAGAGTTTTACATTCTTAGAAATCATATCGTATAAATCCTGGTGTGAAAATGGATACGTGCATCACAGGATGCATGTAGGCAGCTTCGCTCCTCTGAGGGAAAGGATGGAAGGAGCTTCCCCCAAAGAGGGGAAGCCAAATCGGAACTACTCGAGCTGCACAGGGCTCTCGTGTGGCTGGGTCTGCAGCAGCAGCCAATGTTACTGCGTGCCTGACGTTCCGTGAAGCCCTGTCGCTTGTACTAGACCTTGCAAAGTTTGGAGTTTCTGGAAACAGTGTATAGAAGTGCTACAGCGCATATTTCTTTATCTTTTCCTGTTTTGCCTACAGAGTCAAAGGCAGTAAAAGAAATAATACATGGTCGATGGAAGTTCTAGCTAAAGTTTTACATAGGTCAGATCCGGTCGGGACTTGTAGAAAATCTGCGGTCAGGCATAGTAATTCAACACAGATCCCTGTTGTTACAGTAAAATTACTATGAATGTGTAATATTAATTAAGAAGCTCCGCTTCTGCTTAGCATTAGTGCAAACTATTCCTTTTTTATGTTTAGTACTAATTGTTCAAGTGCTATTTTGATTTTCTTTTATTTGCACAAACGGCTGGTGCTTATACATGAAAGTGGAGGTGATTGTGCTCTCTAGTATTTCCTGCTGGATCAGTTACTGTCTCTGAGCCCCTATTTCCTATGTGTTTTGGATTGTTTTCTTTAGAATGTCAGTTTATGTAACAAAAGGCTTTAAGTGACAGCACAGAGGTTTTTTAAGGGCATGCTGTCTTGTACAAATGCCTGGCTTCCTATTGAGTGATTCATTGTGAGGTACCAACAGAAAACATTTATTTTGAAGGAATAATGCATGAAGTCTTCCAGCACATTCAGTGGTGAACTGTTTGTTTGTGTTATCTGTGGGGTACTCCTCTCGAGGACAGTGATTTCTGCAGTTTTTCACAGCAGCCTGTTGACCACTTCAGTCTCCCATTTCCTCCCTTCTTACGACCATGTAGCTAATCCACAATTAGCTGCCTCCGGGTTCAGTGGACACTGTTGACAAGACCCGAGTTACTGCATAGTTGAGCAGCAGCCCCAGAGGCTTCCTGGGCGGTTGTGGACGGCGACTGAAGTTGTTTCTGTCCGGGGTTCGCCGGGTTCCGTTCGTCCGAAGCCCCCGGGGCCGCTCCTCGGGGTGCAGCGCTGGCGGCTGCGCCGGCCGGGTCCGTTGATCGCAGCCGTGATGGCATCGTTGGGCTGCTTGGAGGAACGTGCTCCTCCCTTGCAAAGTGGTTTTCTCATTTAGTAAAGGTACAAGGTATAATCACTTTTTCCTCCCCCCCCTCCAATTTATTATTTTTGGTAAGACAAAATGCCAGTTATGTTGCTGCTGGACACTACATGCCGTCCAGTGAGCACAAACCTTCCAGGAGACTAGTAATGCAGGAATCTGCTCACTCCAGGACAGGCTGCCTGGTGCCAACCAGCTTCAGTGCAAACTGAAACTTAGTGATCAGCAAAGTACTGAGGATATAAATGGGCTCGTTTGGAGCCAAGTTTGGGCAGGTACGCTGTGTGTTTCAGACACTGGAGGTGATTTTTGCCCAAGTAGTTTCCACATGAGCATCTACCTTGAAAGCTGGCTTTTGCTTCTGGTAATGCAAATTTTCTTTGATTCTTGTTCTTCTGATATATTAGTATTTGATAGAGATTAATAATATTTATTTTCCACAAATATTATACCAACTCATAAATGGTCATCACAAGAGCAGATGGACCAAGGAATGGACTGCTTAACTTCTGCCAAACTAAATAAATTCTCACTTATAAACAGTGTTACATTTTAATTCAGATGACCGCCCCCCCCCACTGACAACAGGATTGCTGCATTCTCTAGTGCAGAAAAAAAAAAGATTAACTCTTTCCTACCCCACGAGTGTAAAAAAAAAAAAAAAAAATTGCCTCTTTCTTGCTGTCCTATATGTAAAGGTATCAGACTTTTTAAATGAAGTATTACATTACAGATTTTTTAGTTTGTTTCACCAAGTTTTGGTTCTGAATTAGTACTTTTAAACCTTTTATTTTGCTAACAGTGATTTTGGTCTTCTAGAAACTAGTAGACGCTGTTCAGAATTTGATACAGTTGCTTAGAATCGAACTGACCCATGACCATGTCTTAGTGTTTTGATGCGGCAAAGATTAGTTTTAATTCCCATTGATAATTGTTCCCAAAAATTCCTAGCAATGTTTTTCCCCAGGAGTGAGGTGATAGTAAGTGATTCAGGGGTAAAATACTTCCTGAAGACGGAAGTTCTTAAATTCCTGGAAATTTAAGCTGTCCTCTTGCTGACTGAGGCTTCACTTAAGTGCTTTTGCAGCATTTGCAGCCTCCATCAATGCCGTGGAGGCTGCAGAAACAGATTGTAGAAAAAAATGTGCTGTGGCTTTTACTTTTAAGCCTTCTATTTAGTCTCTTTCACTTTGCAGTCGTCTCATACAATGGGACTTAGTGCCATTAGGAAACTTGTGACTTTGTGTACTGCTTGAAAGAATGCTCTAGGCAAAACAGGAAAGTGTGAATAAACCTTCAGGAACAATGATCCAATCTAACCAATTTTTCAATAAATTTTTTGAATTTTTTTTAAACATTTTATATTCTGAACCAGTCCATAGACTTTTTAAATGCATAATAATCATCATCATAGCTAAAAGTCTGAGTGTGTGTGTATATGTGTGTGTGTGTGTGTGTATATATATATATATATACATATATATATATATATAAACCTGAAAAATAATAACATAGTTGCATTGTTACAATTTTAGAGTGTTTTCTCTCTTTTGTTCCCTGCAGCAGGAACTCCCGAAGACAAAATGCGATTGTTTCTTATCTATTACATCAGCTCAGCTCAGGCGCCTTCAGAGGTACGTGCCCTCCAGCTTGCAAGACCAAACCCTGCCTGGCAGCATTTTCCTGCATTGTCTGAGTTGTGTTTCGACTTCTCTTTAAAGAAAACTAGGAAATGCCAATGTAATATTAAAACTTTAAACAAATGTTGTAGTACTACCAGGAAATCTGTCTGCTCTCAAAGCTTTAGGTAGGCTTTTGAAGGATATGAATGACTACTAAGAATGAAGAAATCATCTAAGTCTTTTAAAAACTGTCTTCTTTGAAATATTTAGTTCAGAATTCCCCCAAAGCACATCCTGCTATGCTTCCTGTTACTGTGCTCCACTGCTCTATAAAAGTAAATGCAACAAAATGTTAATATGATTCTTCTCACCTGGTGCTTGTACATTCAGAAATGTAATTTGGTCTGTTGACTTGTAGATACATAAAGGAAATGCTTCTTGTTCACATATATGAATAAGTCCAGAAGAAATTTCTTAGTATTTCTCTTGAGTTTATGAAGATGTATTTCAAGCTTTGTCATTACACTACACAGTTGAAATGTGATATACAGAATGAATGTAGACAACATGGAATCATTATCAATTCAATTATTTATTGTATTTACTTTGAATATTCTCTACAAATGTATTCTAACTCTTCATCATTTTATTTTATTTATTTCATTATTTAATTCCACAACTACTGCTAAAATTAATGAGAGGTACATTTTAATTTGCATCTTCATATGTTGTTTATATATTATTTAGTTGAGGATAAGTATTTAGTTAAGTCTTTTCACGTAGAGAGAGTTTAGAGTGGTCTAAACCAGATGCAATTCTCCACTTTGTCTTTTCAGGTTGATTTGGAGCAGTATAAAAAAGCGTTGCTGGATGCAGGGTGTAATCTTGCTCCTTTGAGCTACGTGAAGCAGTGGAAGTGAGTGTCAGATCTTATTCTCACGACTGGGGATATAATTAGGTAGTTTTATAGAACTCGGGAGTGATATCAAAGAATTATGTGTTACTCTGATACCTTGTAAAGTCTCCTTAAATACCCATTCTGGCATAATGTTTTATTGTTATAGTTTTGGTAATACATGCAAGACTTATTTTAAAACTATGCTTTCGTGGTGCCAGACCTCTACTGAGCACAATGCAAAGCAGGGTCCTTAATGATCCAAAGCACTAACAACTTAAGGAGATTCGGTGAAAAGTTGGGTTAGTTCAGACACCACGGGTTTTTTTTTGTGCTAAAAGGGCTGTGATTCCTATCAGTTATTCTAGTTTTATGTGTTACAGAAATAAAAATCTTTAAATCTAGTCCCTTTTACTTTCTTAAACATTGTGTGTGGCTATGATGAGATGAGAGTGATGCATGTAACGAAATAGTTACTTCCTGAACAAGTTTGAGAAGCAGAAATGTTTTTTACTTTCAAATGACCAGAGTGGAGCATTCTGCAGCAGGATATGTCATGAGATGAAGCATTTGATTTCTACCCCTGCTTTCACAGGGCTTTCACTAAGATGGCTTCAGCTCCCACCAGCTATGGAAACACTACACCTAAACCTTTGGGGTATGTTTTTCATTCATTTTCTGTAAGCCTTTGGATTCAGTTACCTTATTTTACAAATATTCAAATATGTGATCAGTGCTGTGCAAGGCAAAGAATAAAACATTTTTCCATCTCCAAAAAGTTTAAAGCCAAAATTACAAGCACAAATCACTTTTGTAGCCCATAAACAGTTCACAGGACTTGCTCTTGAGAAAATACAAGGGTCTGTGGCTAAATCTCAGAAGTAACTTGGTACAGTGGCATCTGTGCCTGCATGAGAAATGTTTAGGCTTCCAGAGGAGTATTTATTACCAAGAGATAGGTCTACGGCAGCCACCGTGCTGAGCCTGATAGCAGAAATACAGAACATTCCTGTGCATCCAAAACTAACTCCCTCCAGGGCTTAGAGACAGACTGGGATGTAAGAATGTCCTGTTCTTCCCTTAGGATCTCCTGGGTTTGGTGTCTGGCATCATACTGAAAGGTAGAGTGACTCGTTTCAAGACACGACCAGAGAGTCCGTGACTGTTCATGTGCTGTGGGTACCTGTTCCTCATCTAGAACACAGGGTACAGGACCTGAGTCACTCTGTTCTTGAGAGGATTTGAATTTTCACTCCTGATCTTTCAAAAAAGCCCTGTCACAAGGAGGCTTTATGGTAGTATGCTTAGGAATTTGAAAAGTCGGAATAATAAAACAATTTCCTGATGACTTATTTTTTTTTCCCTTCAAAGATGATAGATTTTGGAAAAAAAAGTATACAAACTTTAACTACAGGGATTGAAAGGCCTCCTCCTTTACGTTAAGCCACTTTTTTGGGTGTGTCTGTCAGTTTTATAATGGTATGTGAAATCCCTTGGAAGTTGTACTCCAAAATTGTTCATAATGAGCAAAAAAAAAAAAAAGGATGAAGTGAGCATTTAACTTAGACATTTTCTTTATTTTGTTCTTTTTTCAGTCTGTTTTCACGTGTTATGAATACAGGATCACAGTTTGTGATGGAAGGAGTGAAGAACTTGGTACTGAAACAACAGGTAAGTTCAAAGACAAAAAATTTAGAGCTACTAAGTCTGTAGTGACTTAGTAGGTATTGTGAACACTTAGAAAAATTACTCATTACCTCTGTGAAATTGTAATGAAATTAGTCGTGTGTTTAAAGAAACTGCTGGCAGATAGATTTGTCACTTCATAGCTTCCAGCTGTCAGTCAAGTAGTGACTAAAGATCAAATGTCTTTGAGTCCCTCCATTTATAAGGAATCAGATCCCAGCATGTGGGTGATTAAGACTGATTTCAGTCTGTCAGGTGACAATAACTTAATATTTACTGAATATTGATTATTAAAAATTTTAACTTTGAAATACGTGAACATCAGGATTTCTAAGAAAAAAGATTTAGTCATGTAATTATTTTCAGTGGAAGCAACAGAAATTTAGAAATAAACCATGTGGTAAATGCCTTTGGTTGTGTAATGTCAGTACTTAACAAAATGAAATTTCAACTCAAGTTAAATCATACATCTGCTTGACATGGTTAATCTGATCATAGATGTTGTTTCTTTAATCATTTTAATACATAATCGATGCATGAAAAGTATCAGCTATCACATGAAAGTTTTAAAATTGGCTTTTACAGTTTTTTAAGGTAGTCAATGAAAGTAATTCTGCAGGAATTTGAAAGCAGTGCAATGTCGTGAAATGCAGTTGAGAAAAATGTTTTAAATTTGAAGCTTGCCTTTTTATATAGAGCTTCAGATAAACTGGTTATTAGTAGGTAAGAATTTCATTCTATAAGAGAAGGTTATTTTCTTTCTTCCAAAGTGTGGTAAGGATGGTGTCTTACCTGGAATCCTTTTCTTGCTTATTTCTTCTGTCCATGTTACTAGTTCATGTGAAACTTTTATTTATTTTTCATACAGAGAATCTGTGGAATTCAAGGTTAAAGGACTGGATGTTAATAAATGTTCTTCATAATGGTGCAGTTAGTTAACTACCTCCTGTCAAAATCCCATGCGCATTTTTTTGGTACAATGAGAATTTAAAGCTTTCCTACAATAGGACTGACCATTTCAGTGGCTAGTGGGCAAGCTCGTACAAACTCAGAAGTCTTCCAGTCTGGACGGGTTGCTTGTTTAAAGAGAATTGAGGGGAGTTATGTTAATTATGCACTGCTAAGGAAAATACTGTGCTTCATAGCAAAGACTTGGTTTTGGTTCAGTAATTTTCTTAATGTAGCTTTATTATAATGTAAGTAGACTATTCTTTTGCAGAGTAGATAACTTGGATATTGATTAAAACTGCTCAACCTCTTCCAAACATGGCAGCAGAACAGTTTAAAGTACCTTCAAATGTTCTGTTGACACATGGCTCTAATGTTTTGCATGGTGAACATCTTACTCCGTAAACTGGAGTGTGTCTGTGTACAGCAACCCCTTCAGTATTCCATTAGTCCCTCATTCTGTTTCACAGAATCTACCAGTCACGCGTATACTGGACAACCTCATGGAGATGAAGTCAAACCCTGTGAGTATGAAATCTTTAAGCTGTGGTGTGTAATAGTCATGACAATTCTTTGTTCTTGATAGAGCACTTAAATGTAATGGTGCTCTGTCTCAATGATGGAGCCATTTTTGTAGCTATTGCATGAGAATTTTTACCATAAAAATGGTTTGCTTATAATAATTATTTATAGATGACAACTTATTTTACATTATTGATGTGTTTATCACTTTCTTACTATATTTCTGTTAAGGGAAGTGAGAGTGGAAGCAGTTTTTGAGTTCTTGGCTTCTAATATTCTTGTAGTGTACCCAGTTCCTGTTGCTTTTAAGTTTTTCTGGGGCCTGAAATTTTCTTTTTCACAAGATAACTTTTTTTTTTTTTTTTTGCTCAAGAGTGTGATTTCAGATGTTTAGCAGTTATTAAGTATATTGCATAAAATTGGGCTTTCCATGTCTTTAAAGCTATTTATGAGAAAATAGTATTATCAGTCTTTCAGTTTGCAAGCACTTTTGGTTTTGTGTCAGAAATGTCCTTGTTTCTCCCTGTTTCTATGAAAAATTACTCAGATTTGTCTGAGTTTTATAAACTTTTGAAAAACTTAAATTTTAGATGCACGGTCAAAAGAGTTGCCAAAATTTAAAACAACAGCAACAAAAAAGCCCCAAATCATGTCTACATAGTGTATGGCCAAAGCTGCTTTATTCTCACTATATACTGAGTTCATTCAGCACTCTTCCATATGAGCATGCTGTACCTGTCCTTGTTCTGCAAAATCCTGTTTGGAAAGTTACTTAAAAAGCATTAGCATGCCTGCCACATTTCACTGGTCTTCCTGTTTTAATTACATTAGGAACAGCTAGAGCTGCACCTGTAGTATCTCACACTGGTTTAGCTGTACGCCTAGAAAGATGTAAGGGAAAGGGGAAATTGCTTTGACCTCATCATTTGAGCAACATTCTTGGCACTACGGAAGCAAGTTTTTACATTATTTTACTTACCCGTGTTTTTAAAGAAGTACAAAGGATACATGGACTGGCAATACTGAATTTTGGCACTAGCTGAATTTTCACCCATAGCTTAACCGTATCTCACACTTTCTCGCTCTTCAGGCTGGGCCCTTTGTATCCACTGGTCCCTCTCTGCATCGCTAGTAGGTTACGCCTGCCCTTTAGTTGGTGCTGCCCTGGTCAGGTGCCTGTCCTTTCCTGAGCTACCAAATCCAGCGAGTTTAATGATAGGTTTTACTCTTTACTGCACTGGTTATGACAGAAGGGCAGGTATGCTTGGTTTAATAATAAGTACTAATCATGTGTAATAGGGAGATAAGTAATAGTAAAACAAAAAAGTAATCAACATGCAGGTAGTCCCACCTTTTCTTAAGCTTTATGGATAACATATGTAATGGCTGTTTGTTAGGCAAAACATTTGCTTTTGGTTAAAGAACCAAGAAATTTATGTTTTCAGGGCTAAGTAAGTGGAGTTGTTAAGGGCATATAAGCATATGCAAGTTTTGGAAACGACATGCTGTGCAGTACAGCGCTGTTCCCGTGAGGTTCTGCTCTCCTTTACCTTCTATCCAGCTCCAGCATTCCTGCAAACCTACCTGTGAAAAAAGGTAGATGAAAGAAAAACGTCAACAAGTTTGAAAAGACCTTTTAGCCTATTTTATATAGTCATCCAGTAGAGGTCACTCAGAATGCCTAATAAGCTACTGGTAGTAGATGAAAGTAAGTGAAAACTGGAAAAAAAAATCTGATAAACACCAGCTTCCTCAGCCTTTAAATATAGAAACTGGTCTGGAGAAGTTTGCAAGTAAGTCAGTCACGCACTTTAGTTTTCTTCACTTGATACTGTCAAATTGCACTCAGTAGAGAACAGCCTAGATGAGATTATATTTGGAGAAAACATCAATCTTCTTTCTTGAAAAAACAGAGATTGAGGCAGCCCTTCAGACCAATGCCTCATATCTACTATCATGTCAGACACTAGAATTCATGATCCAAAAAGATGTTCTATTCATCAGGCCTAAGGAGAGGCAGGAAGCCCTAAAGAACAGTTCTCTTTCTTAGTTTTCCCCGTTCAGCTAGTAGCAGAAAGGCAGGGAGGTGTCACTGTGTTACGGTTACGCCTGCTGTTGGCTCACCAGGAGGACAGTGTGCACATTTATACCCACGTGGTCTCTGTTCTGATGGTCGACGTCCTCTGCATCCTCAGAGTGGACAACCCAGGGTCCTGCTCGCAGAGGGAGTTTAAAAAGAAAATGTCTGTAATTCAGTGAGTCTTACTAGCTCTCCACAGTGATCAGTGTATGAGACCATACAGAGAACATTTTTTTTTTTTTTTTTACAAAATTACACTTTTTTACACTTTTATGCAAAATTAAAACAGATTTTTCAGTAGTCATGCTAATTGCATGTAAATAAATTTCAATTGTATCGTTGCTTATTATATTTAGCATAAGGCAGCATACTAAAGGTAAAACTTGTGCCACAGCCATTCCCAACTATTACTGTCAGTTAAAATTTTTAAATTATCCCGAACAGTACGCTATGCATAACCAATACCCAGTTGTCTTTAAATGATTCTGTGTGTTACTCAAGGACTTGTCCTTCAGACAAAACAAACAGCAGGGACAACTACTGGAAGGCCAAATAAGTGCACAGTTGTGGTTTAAAAGTTTTTCATAAGCAGGAACAGAAAGAACAACTCTTACTGATAAAAATAACATCCTGTAATTTTTTTGAACTATCCTGTAAATCAAGAAGAATTATTTCTGCTCTACAGAACTATCAAAACACAGAGGTCCTGCATGTAGCGCACAAATGAAATCAACTTAACTCCTGCATGCAATTTATCTGTAAACTAAACTTCACAGTACCTGGCTGAAAATGCAGGATAGAAAGAGGGAGGCCAAATAGCTGTCAAAAGCAATTTCTAAGACACTTTATTTTTCATCTATAATAACTGGCAAAACTCTTGCCTGTTGCCAATAAAAATATTGGATGCATCTCAAAGTTTTGCATGAAAAAAAGAATTTTTGTGTAATTTAGACAGTTCTTGAAGAACTTGCTTCTTCACAAATGTAATTTTGTTTTAATAAGAGTCATAAATCATGAAATGAAAAGAGTAAGTTTCAGAATAGTAGCAGATTTTGATCTATGCTGCATTTAGCTTTCATTGCTGTAAAAGTATTTTGGTTAATAATAATCAGATATTACTATACTCTGGAAAATGTTAACATTCATAAACTCACTACATGATAGTCCTCTAAAGCTGGTGACACGTTAAGGTTTTTTTTTTTTTTTAATTATTTTTCCATCTGCTGCCTTTCTGCTGGGGATTATTATGCAACCAATACTTTTTTTTTGGAAAGTTTGTTATAGTGGATTTTAGATGAACCAGAAACAGAGTCACTTCAGTAGCATCCTTCATGGCTCTAACTTTTGTGGAAAAACCACTGTGTGTACTCTGCTGGTACAGTTCTATATAAACATGGTAATATATGTGGACATCACAACTAATCCTGTGCGATGTAACTGCTAAATGAGGGAGTTGCATAGGTCTGGATTATGTTTAATATATGAGCAAATATTTGTAAACTGAATTAAGATCTTTAAGGTTAAACGCATATTATTTAACAGGAGACAGATGACTACAGGTATTTTGACCCCAAGATGCTCCGAGGTAGTGACAGGTGAGTTTAAGATTTGCTTTCTTCCTTCTGCTACATGAAATGGATAACTAAAGAAAGAATTTCATTTTTATTTTATGTACTGACTGCACAAGGTATTTAATTATTAATTCTAAGTCAAGGTAGTTGAGCAAATTTAGTTAGAATCTGGATCAATCAGATATATTTTTGTAATATTGTTCAAAAAATTTTGTTCCAATGATAAAACATATTGCTAAAATCTACGTCTGTGGAAAGAGGAATATGTACTAACATTTAGCAATGTATTTGACATTATTAGAGTAATACCTTTAAAAAAAATCCTTGTGCATTTATTAAACTGAAGTCATTTGATACTATGCTAAAACTGTTCTATCACTTCACAGTTGAAATTTTAATTTGAATACGTTTTAAAATTTGCTAGTAATTTTGCTAAAATTAATTAAAAATTGAGTTTTTTTCCTTGTATAAACAGATACACGTTATATATTCCTGTACATATGAAAGGCTTATAATTTATATTGCCACTAAAAAGAGAGGAAAATAAGTTTATAAATTTGTAGTGAACTTACTTATTATAACTTTTGCTTCTGTGAATATTATGGCTGCTAAGCTCACCTCTAATATTCTAGAAAGGATGACGCTGCATTAAGAATTTCCATCTGAGCTGCAGGAGAATAACCAGTGCATTTAATTGCATAAGTTAATTATTGGACTAATAGATACAGTACTTGCATATTGCATATTTACAATAGCAAAAGTGGTAATGAAAAATAAATTCCATAGACTGTATGATGTAAAAGAAATACTGCAACCTTTATCATTTCAAAAATGAAACTACTTTTGAAAGCATTAAAGAAAAAAAGGACAGTATATAGTTTAATTTTAATTGTATCTTTTGTTGTTTTATTTTCCTTTTCTAGCATTTTAGAATATTTTGTCTGAGAAATCTGTTTTATTGTTTATTGCTTGTCTATACATAAAGGAGTGTTCCTACCCATTATAGGTGCTGTTTCTCTGGGTTTGAACAATTTAATGGTGTACATCTACAGCAATTCATAAGTGTGTCATTCTGTGCGACTGCAATGATTACTACAGGAAGAGTTTTAAATTTTGGTTTGAGTCTTATTTTTTAAATGAACTCGTTATATTCCCAAACCTTGTTTAAGCTTTTTGGGCTGAAGAGCCCTATGCTGGAAGTGCAGAAATTAATTTTCCTGGTTTTCTTAGTAACTTTTTAGGACTTCATAGTAGTAGGACACAGACAATACATTGCTGAAAACTTATGTTTAGAGAAAATGTTGGGAATATGTTTTAATAGTACATTTTAAGTTAATGCTGTACACTTCAATTTTTATTTAAACTGCATTGTGTAAAGTTAAAATATAGGTTGAACAGATTTATGGAGGCGTGTCTAACAAAAGTTGCCTCATCAGAATTATACCTGACATATCCATTATAAAATTATACCGGTGGGATAAGAAGTAAGTGTCTTTTTTCATTCAGTAGTTGGGTTTTAAATAGGGTAGATTGGTAGGCACCATTGCTTTATCAAAATCAAGTGCCTAGTGTCAGCTTTTGAGACATCTAATGCACAAGTCATTGACAAGTCATTTAGGTGATCCTGCCCCTCTGCTCAGCCCTGGTGAGGCCACATCTGGAGTATTGTGTCCAGTTCTGGGCTCCACAGCACAAGAGGGATGTGGAGCTGCTGGAGAGAGTCCAGCGCAGGGCTACAAGGATGATCAGGGGCCTGGAACATCTGCCCTATGAGGAGAGGCTGAGGGAGCTGGGCCTGTTCAGCCTGGAGAAGAGAAGGCTGAGAGGGGATCTAATCAGTGTCTATAAGTACCTCAAGGGAGGGAGTGAGGAGGATGGTGCTGGCCTCTTTTCACTGGTGGCCACCGACAGAACTAGAGGTAATGGCCACAGACTGAAGCACCAAAAGTTCCACAGGAACTTAAGGAAAAAATTTCTTAACAGTGAGGGTGACAGAGCCCTGGAACAGGCTGCCCAGAGAGGTTGTGGAGTCTCCTTCTCTGGAGATCTTCCAAACCCGCTTGGACACAGTCCTGTGCCACGTGCTCTAGGTGTCCCTGCGTATGCAAGGGGGTTGGACTAGATGACCTCTAGAGGTCCCTTCCAACCTTAAGCATTCTATGATTCTATGACTTTCTTTGCTTTTCCAGTTACTACTATTCTTAGTGCATCCCATGCAGTTTGAATATGTAGCTACATAAATATAATGGTCATTAAACTGAGCACTAAATCATTAAAACAAATCTGCACATCAGAGGTATTCAGTTTTCTCATAGAGAAGGGATGCTTGGAGGACAGTGTGCTGATGTGTTTTGTTCATGTGACAAGTGTCACAACCACTATAACACCACCTTAATATATATCATCCATTGTATGGTTAAAGATTTCAAATTACCTTAAATGAAATTTGAGCATGACTCTGCTATAACCAAAACTCTAGTATAACCGTTAGAGGCATTCATCTAATTCTCCCATCTAGACGGTATCTCAAGTATTTAAAGATTTTTCAAAAAAGGTAGGTTATCTGGCTTGACAAAATATTACTTGCCTAAAATGTCAGTATTCAATAGAATAACTAATGCAAAGATATTAAAAAGTGTTCCTTAAAAGGAATCATTTTGTTCTAACCTACTCCTCCCGTTTTAAGAGCTACTGGCATTTCTGCCTATTAGTTTTAAATAGAGTGGAGATCACATTACTTAAATTCAGCCTTTACAAACCAACACCTCTATATTGCATGCAGAGCCTATGTAAAGCCCAAACAGGGCTTACCCTCTTTCAGCATGGTGGAGTTGTCTCTTATTTAAACAGGAGAGAGGTAGGCTAGCAATTCTGCAGTTTGAGATTCAAAGGAGTGTATTTATAGATAGAAAAGCTGGTGTTTTTCATACACTGGGAGCTATGTTACATACAGCGTGCATTGGTCACTTCAGAGATGGGGAAAAATTTCTTGGAATAAGAGAAAAAATAACCTGGAAGGGGAAATAGGGTGTTTTGTTTTAGGATCGAAAATAGTTAGAACAGCTGGGTGTGCAGGCCAGGCCAGGGCAGCAGGCAGAGGAGTTGGGGAAGGGGAGCAGGCTGCTCCAAGGGCGCCTTAGCCGCACAGACCCTCCTCTCTGGGTACAAACCTACCCCCTGCTGACGAGGCTCTTACTAATAGCTCCTTCACTGTCCTTATGCTCAGGCTCCAGAAGGGAGCTCATAATTCAAAAGACAGCTTTAAAAATGAGGAAGTAGGATTCCTGTTTACTCATGTATCATTCCTGTGGAATGAATTGTTTTGCATAATAAATTATTTACTTAAGATGAAATAAATCTTACTTAGCAGAAAGGTAATTACTGCTCTATTTTAAATATACAGCATTCCATAAACATGATATATGGTAATTTATTTTGTGTATTTATATCAGTGTCAAATAAGATTTTGGTTAAAATGTAGTTTATTTTTTTTACAGCTCTGTTCCAAGAAACAAAAATCCATTCCAGGAGGTAAGTCATGTAGAAATCATTTTTCAATGTTTGTGCATTTTTTTTCATAAAGTAACAGTCATTTTTAATGATTATGATTAAGAAAATTAAAAGTTTTTGTTTGCAAGAACCACTTAATTTAATTACATCTAGCATTAGTTGTACTTAGCACTTACTCTGAAGTAATCTTTTCATCTTCAAAGGTCTATGAAAGCATTAACTAATCCTGGAGAAAAAAAAATAGAAAATGCTTCTGGAGGCAATTACAGGAATTAAATAATACTGTAATTGGTACTCAGAAATTTAAAACTCTCATTGTTATAGTAGGCTTTTATAAGGCTTTTCATCATATTTATGTCCTTACACAGTCAATCACTGATATAAGTGATTGTACTTTAGACAGTTCCTCTAATTAAAGGAGGAAAAAAAAATCCTCCCTTGCTATTTAATACAAATTTTATGGCAGTAATTTTCATCATTTTTAATATAAGCATTTGGAAACAGTAACCATCTTACCTACTTAAGCCTAATACTAAGTTTCAGATGGAAAAACATTTGCTTTGTCAGTGTCTTTGATTTCTCTTGAAACATCTTAGCTTTTTGTAGAAAATGATATACCATAAGGGCACAATATATGACTAGGAAAAGGTCATGGCAGCTATGACAGTAGCAACAAAGCCCATATAAAA
Organism: Tinamus guttatus; assembly: GCF_059628265.1. NCBI lineage: Eukaryota > Metazoa > Chordata > Aves > Tinamiformes > Tinamidae > Tinamus > Tinamus guttatus. Next base: position 4,345,979 of record NW_028288861.1, read on the forward strand.
CTCGAACAGTTACAAAAGTATTTTCTGGTTTCCCATCATAATTCCTAGTGGTCCATAAAAATATTTTTAACTGTTTCTGAACACTGGAGACATCTCCACATGAAAAAAATGATATATTGAAACTTCCAAAATATCCAAAATTTTGTAGTAGCTGATGATATGTTAAAAGCTCCCAGCTTGCCTCTTTGTTTACCTATAAAAATTTTCAACTACCCTATTGCAAGTAGGAAGCCAATATAGTTTTGATTATTCTTAGAAAGAAGTGTGACTGATGAGGATGCCTGTTGCTCTCTGTTTAATGATTTGGTCTCTGTTCTAAGCTGAAATGTTAAGATTTGGTTGCATGTTCTGAATATGTGTGTGTTGCATTTTAGGCAATAGTATTTGTAGTCGGAGGAGGCAACTATATTGAATATCAAAATCTTGTTGACTACGTAAAGGTATGTCCACTTATAAAAGCTGTATGGTATAACACTGATAGCAACCAATTTTATCAGACTTTCTGCAGTCTGCAGTATATTTCATGCTTTTATTAAATTTACATATTTATTATTTGCACAATCAAGAAAAAAAAAGATGTGGAAACATCAGTAGGAAATGAGGGTTTTTAATTTTTGCTCATGTTGCTTATGTTTTGAATTGAGCTAATAAAAAGAATTCTGCCTTATTTTGTCTTTCATAATTTACTACTATACACCAGGTTTTAATTTTGCCAGAAAGGGCTGTAAGTCTTGGTCTTTACCTGTGCTAGAGAACGCAAGAAATTCAGATCCAACATAATATTTCAGTAAAAAACATATTGGACTTTCAAAAAGGACTGAGGTTATTTTATTTCAGATGTTAAGTGATTTAAACTTCTCTCTACTGATTATATAGCTATATTCCCTTTGTTTAAATGTTCTGAGTAATATTTAAAGTGTTTTTATTTAAAATTACCTGTTTAGAAGAACAAGTAGATGACACAGTGCAAGCATCCATGAAGATGTATTTTAATTACTTGGAACGCAGTGGTCCCATTTTATAAAAGACATTTATAAAAGACAGAAATAACTGTATTTGGTACAGAAATAAATGCTATTCAGTTATTCTGCTGAAAATGGGACCTGACAAAACGCCAGTTTAGATCAAAACTTGTAAGGATGAAAACAGAAGGCAGCCCCCGCCCCGCCCAGCTGACCAGGAACGTTGGCAGACTCGAGCTCAAGCGCCTGCGTACGGAGAAGAGCAGCGCAGTATCAGAAATCACTCGGATTTGAGGGTGGACGAGGGCTTGCAGCGGGCCTGCCGGCCGCCCGCTTAGCACGCGGTCACCACCATAGCGCCTTGTGCCGAAACAGCCACACGGACGCAGCAGCGCTGGGGAAGGCTCATGTGCCTGTTTTGCTCTGTAATAATTACAGCTCTAACTTCCTGTCAGAAAGGCTAACAGGTTTGCAGATAGGCTTATTCTAGGCTGGTTTTGTCTGGCCAGCTCTCCTCCCTGCTTCTCGTTTGTTAGTCATAAATGCAGAGCTGGAAGGGTTCTCCTTATCACAGGAGGCTAATAACATGGGGGGAAAAAAAAGGCAAAGTAATTTAACAGGGAAGCTGATTAACTTGTTTTCTCAAGACTATCCCTGAACTCTGAGGAACAATAGCTCAACACTGGAAATAAACTCAGTTTGAAACTACGTATTACTTGTATTTATTTTCATTTTCAAAATGCTAACCCAGCACTTTGGTAGCCTTTTTACTGTCAAGCAAGTACTGTTAAACCATTCACTGCAACTGTAGTTATTATGTATCTACCTGAATTAATCATAACCTTCTGTTTCCAAATCCTTTTACAAAAGATGCTGCTTCTAACTTCGTGATACGGGAGTGCATCACAGGCACAGGTTTCTTGGCTTTTGCCACCACCAGTAGCAAATGTGCCCTGCATTCCTTGCAGCAGTGAGCAGCTAGTCCAAGGGGCAGAGATTTGGCTGCTTTCCCTGACAGGCAGCAGAGGGGATGAGCTGCCCAGTGAAGTTGTTACCCTCCCCGTACCAGTGAGAGAGTCCAGGATTCCCCTGGGCTTAAAGGGGTAAACAGCCTTTTTTTTTTTTTTTTTGGGCCACAGTGTACAAATAATTATTCTTTTCCTGACCAACAATGTGGGACGTCATCAAGAGATGAGGTGTTTGGTTTTGGTGTACAATTAATTTTAAATTAATTTAGCACTTTGGCTACTTCCTCTTGTCTGTTCTTAGGGTAAACAAGGCAAACATGTGCTGTATGGCTGCAGTGAACTCTTTAATGCTGCACAGTTTGTAAAGCAGGTAAGTTACCTTTGGTAGTATCTCTGTAATTTTTATTACTTATATAATTGTGTGTTGAATAATTTACCTTTACATCTTTTTTTCTTTTTTTTTTCTTTTTGGTAAATTTTCAAATTGTTTTTTAGTTTAGAACATACTCTGTTATCTATATTTACTTGATTGAGTCATTGCTTTTGTTAACTTTTGCAGGCCTGTATTGTAAATGTTTGTTCCACAGGTGAATAAGTTTGCAAAAGCCTTAGCAAAACTCATGCTTTTTTTTAAAAAAAAAAAAAAAAAAAAAGGCAGAAAGGCAAAGACAAAGAAACTCCCCACACAGTTCTTGGTACTCTCTAAAAATAGCATGTCTTTTCAGGTTATTTCAGCAACTCAGAAAATTAAAATCTGACATTCAAATGTGTTTTTTGAAACCTTTGTCCTAAATATTGCTTGCTGGCTTATAGGGAACTGGCTTATAGGGAGCTCAAAGTTGTCCATATCTATTAAAAACAGTCTTTGAATGCTACTGATGAAGTTGTTTTTTTCCAATGCAAGTGTAAAATGCAAACTATTCATGTTTGGTCAGCAACTGATAGGCCTTGAGTGCCTGTCACCATCTATGCTTTTGCTTCCTGCTAACATCAGAATAAATTGTTACTCAAAACTACATTTTACTGCACTAAACTCATTCTTGTTGCACCTGAAAGAGACTAAACAAAGGGTACGTATCAGCTTACAGCTTTTCAGTCCGTTTAATTAACTTTTTCATACCTCAGAGACTGCCTGTGTGTACTGGACTTCTACCATCTAAATTTATGACAGTGTTATGTTTTTTTAGTTCAGATCCATTCCTGTAAGTGTATGTCTTAAATATTTTCTCTATTACTACTATGCCTTTGGGTGCAAGTAACAGCCCAACGCTGTAGGACAGGCAACACTTACTCTATAAAATGGCTGTTAGTTTGACTGAAAGAGTAAGATCATCAACCTAATGTTATTTTTTGTCTTTTCCTCTTTAGTTGTCCCAGCTTGGCCAGAAATAAGACTGAAACACCATTACCTGGAAGGCAGCATGACAACGAAGAATTGTTACAACACTCAGCTATCTTCACATCTATAATTCTGTCATTACATTAAAACTTAAACAGTTCCATTAATTTGATATTTTTTTTTAAAGATCTGTACTTAACATAGTGTATAACAATATTTCAAAAATAAACCTTGAAACATGCTATATTTTTGATGGGGGTCAATTTCACATTATCACTTCCTAAATACAGTATTAGCTGTGCCCTATGACAGAGTTAGCTACAAAGTTTAGCATTCTGGGCATATTGTATATAATTGTAAAATAAAAACAGTAATTTGAAGAAAAAAAAGTCAAATCTTGTTTTAGGAGACATGTTCTTACTGATAGGCTAGGCCCTCTTTAGTTAAATAACAGAAGAGGACAACTGAGTTTTAGGACCGCAGAGAAGCAGCCTTAGCATGAGAAGTACTGCTAGTGGTTGTCCTTTCAGTATCTACCAAAGCCTTATACTTGTCTTCGGGTTTGCTCAGTCTTAATCATCTTAATCATCTGAGTTGTACTTGAAGGCACTTCAATACACCCTTCTGATACAGTAATTGAGCTGTCTTCTCTAAGGTTGAATATCTGTATTTGTTTGCCTACCTTATAAAATTGTGAAAACTTTAATACTTTTTTTTTTTCCTCATGTATCTTTATTGTAACTACTTTGGCCATTCTGGAAAGAAACTAAGCCACGCCCCTAGTAAAAACTAACTTTTATATGCACACATTTAAAATACTGTTTTTATCAGTTGCATTAGGAAGAGCTGGTTTACATGTGGCCAGTAAGCCAACAAATCTTTGGGTGTAAGTAATGATAGCTATGGAGATTATGGATAAGGGAATTTAAAGAAGGCAACACTTGCTTTATAGTACCTCTCTGCCTCTAAAAACACCCTCCCAGAAAGTTGTGCTACAGGTGAAGCAATAATACAGCATAGCCTAGGTAAAGTCTGACCTACTCAAGGAAGCATTGAGCACTTACTGTAGGCGAGGAAAAGACTTAACTGTGTATTAGCAAACTGTGAAATCATAAGAGTTACTGACCTTGTGGAAATTTTTAGAAATGGAAATTTTTGCAGTATTCTTCAGACAAAGTTTAATATTAATTTTGGTTTAGAGGCAATATTCTTTCCCCAAGTAGAATTATTTTTGAAACTTCATTAGAAATGCAGCCGATCTCTTCCTTAACATAGAAGTATGGCAATAAAAAGAGGCATAGTTTAGATCATTTTATCCAAAACTAGTGTTTTTAATTACCCTAGCAGAGCACTACAGCTCTAAACTACTAACTTCACTAATACAATAAATTTATTTATGCTGATGTTAATTACTGTTCTTGTGAGCATTCTCCTATAGTTCAGCCAGCTAGAGGACTCACTCTCTCAAACATGGTTCATTATTCCTCCAGTTCCCTAATGTGCATGGTAATTACATGCACACTGTGTTTGCTAGACAAAGTCAAAGAAGGGCATTTGGAAAAGAGAATGACGTTTAAGGTGGTTCTTGTTTTTTGTCAGCATTTGTTCCATGAGTTTGAAATAATCCCTGTAAAAATGAGTTAAAGCAGAGCTTGAACTTTGCAGCTGTCACCTAAGTTTTGGGAACACTGCAAACTGCAGATTTTCAGGGGAAAGAACTAGCAACTTGAGCCAATGCTGTTTTTTTGGTTAACATCTTTCTGTTTAATCTGAGAACTCCTATGGTCTTGATACATGTTTCTGAGTTCGTCAATTGCAGACAGCTGCTTCATGCCTAGGTTAGAGCTGTATTTTTTCAGCCAGGCGCTGTGAAAAATACACATAAGACAAGTTGTTTTGCTGGCCCAAAAGACAAAACTGCAGTACCACCCTACAGATTTTTTTTTTTAAGCTGAGAGCAAGTAGCTTGTGAGCTAAATCACAGCTTGTTACGCTCTGTAGCCGTAAACTGCCAGCCAGAGAGCCTCTGCCGTTTATGTAGCTTATTCATGAAATACCTGCTGGCTCCCGACACGGTCGGCCCCGGCGGTGCTGCGCGTCCCCTGCGGAGCCCACGGCTGCCGGGAGAGCCGCAGCCGGCGCGTAGAGAAGCCCCTCGCGCCAGCGGCGCCCAGCAGCAGCCCAGGAACAGTGCCGAGAATTGCTCACTTCACTGGACGTAGGCAGCAATAAAGAGCCTGAAAATAAAAATCATGTGATGGTTGCAGCATCAACTGCTTCTTTTAAAAGGCATGTAAGACAACAGGTTTTTATACAGCCTTTACTTGTTCCCTCTTCCTTTGTTCATTAAAAGTGTTTTGAAGTAGCAAGACTTTGTGTATTTGACATAAAGGTTGCAGATTAAGTTTTCTGTTGCCTCTGGAGACAGGTTTAATTTGTGTCCAGCTTTATAGTTGGATCTTCAGGTTTGTTTTGTGAACATGCATTGATCGAGTAAGGCTTTTTAAAAAAAAAAAAATAAATACAATTTTAACATGTTAAACATTCTTCTCTTTCTCTTTCCACATCAATTTGTTCATATTTGGTAGGTAGCAGTCCTAAAGCTCTGTGTTAACATTAAGCCCATAGATACCCCCCACTATGTCTTTGTGAAAGCCTGCTCAGCATAGTTCTTCCTTTCTGACACAACCTGCTTATTACCAGTTATTTTTTTGTTACACAGCCCCTTACATGGACCTCTCTAGAGTAAGGAGTGTAAAAGCTCATTCACCATTTCCAGAGGCAGGAGAAATTACAAGTAACAGGCCCCATTAACTAAGCTTCCGGAAGGTCTAGTCAGTGGCCATACCCTTCACCTCCTCCGAGGCCTTTGCTGCAGAGCCGGAAAGCCCGTCCCAGCACTCCGGCAGGGAGCATTCAAGCAAAGCGATCCCCGCCACAGTCGGGCTGCTAAATACATTAAGTGGGTTCCTGCGGGAGCAGCAGGTCTGGGGACATTTCTAACCATTCCCCCACCCCAACAAGGTGTTTGTTCCTACGGCTGAGGCAGGGCTGGGGGCAGCTCCAGCGGCTCGGGCTGGCAGCCCGTCCTCACTTCGGTAAGCAGAGCAGAGCAAGACGCAGTTTCAAGGTATTGAGTCTGTTCTCAGGGGAAAAAAATAAGTCTGGTCTTTCTTCTGCTGTCTTCCAAGAAGGCATTTGCCATCTCTCACTCACAGCTTGAAACAATAATCCTTTTTCTTTCTTTTGCTTTACTTCAAAGGGCTGTGAATATTTAGCTGGCTGTTTTGTGAATTAATGATGAATTAAATTAGTGCTTTTGCTTTTTAAAATGAGACTTAAAAAAAAAAAAAAGCCCCTGAGTACCACTGCTTAATTTATATGCCCTTACTAGCACAACACTTACTGATACAAATCATATTTCTTGCCTGCATTAGAATACAAAAGTGCTTCGATTACCTGGTCTCTGTCCTTGGCTGGCTGCTTTGTTGCTGACAACAACGCTAGGTTAGAGAGAGCTAAACCCAAGGAGGGCTCGAGTATTACAGAAACGTGTATTACAGGGGCTCCTCTGCACAGCCTGGCAAAATATGTCCTAAGTTTTTGTTTTGGGTTGAGTAGCAGTGACACGGTAGGAACAGGACATGGTGAGAATACAGTCCTACCCATCCTTTTCTATTCCTAACACCTAGAGCAAGGTCCTTGTTTCAAATTTTTTGCACTAGACATTAAAGATTCCTAAATACCACACACCAAATGTTCATCCTTAATATTATAGAGCGATTATAATGCACACAAATAAAGGTCTCATTGTCCAACTTCAGTTCACCTGATTTTTTTCTTGTTTTATATGTTCTGTAAAGTTTTTTTTGTTTGTTTGTTTTTTTTTTAAGTGCAACATTTTAGTTTCACCAATTTTAGGAACACAGCCATAAGCAGCCTCATCCCTATTATCCAAGAACCCTTATGCAAAAGTAAAGTTACAGTTATTTAAAAAAAAAATTAATTACATCTCTTGAACATATCTAATCAGCGCTTCTTTTGTACTAAGCCATGGTAAGTAAAAAGATGTTTCTTATTGTGAAAGCAAATTTTATTATTTCCATACTTAAGAAATACTGCATAAGTTTTTAACATTTCATTCCTCTTAGCCTTTTTCACCCCCCCCCACTAACTATATTTTAAGTAGCTTCCCTCTAGAAGAAAAGGTTTTGAAGTAATATTTACATCTAGCTCTAGTTTGAACACATAAGGGGATTGCTCCTACTTTTGGAGAATAAAATTTTAAAAGAGCACAAAACACTTTTAGTGATTACCTGAGCTGTTTTATTTTCTCCCTGAAGTGTGCTAAGGCCACTTGCATATTCAACTTCAGCAAAGCTTTTTTCTCCCCCAGGTCTTGCTGCATTTCAAACAGAGAGAGTATCTGCAACATCCTAAAGGTTCTAATTTGGCACCGAACATATGAATGCTATCAGCAGATCTGTTCACTGCTCAGAAGTTTTTCTTTCAACTCAAACATAAAATTAAATCACTTTAAAATAGATTCCAAGTATTCAGTATTATGCAAGATTCTCCAAAATATTTCTAAACCACAAATAAATACAGTTTGTATCTATTTCAAATGCTAACAACTGTTCATACATTGCACATGCTGACTTTTTCTAGACCACAAATTTGGAGTCTACAAAAAAGACTGAACAAGGGCATCATTTTCTGTCATCTGTGGATCGCATACGAGAGCAGCGATGCTGTTTGGTTTCTCTGTTCTTGTACCCAACAAACATTACACAGGTAACTAATGACAAGAGCCTTTGTGTGCTGCTTGCATAGCAGCTTTGCCAATTTCTCCTCACACTGAAAAAACCCTTTCTACTTACAAGAGCATGAAGCTGAACACTGCTGCCACAGTACTTTCCTCAGCTCCCCTTACTAACGTGCTCCAGCCCTCTAGGAGGGCACCCGCAGCTCCCTCGCTTGGTGTGAGGGCAGCGCCGCATCCCAGTTGTGAGGAACCTCGTGCCTGACTGCGGCAGCGCTGAGTTTCCCTGAGCCCAGTCCACCAGCCGTCGGCCCTGTGCTCACAAACAGTTTTTGAATCTTTAACAAGAAAGATTCTGTTACCTGCTCCTAAATACTACAGCCTACCACTATTGAAAAAAAAAAAAAAAAAAAAAAAAAAACACAAGGCAGGACAGAGAACTACCTTTAAATTTGTTCTGCCCGGTGAAGGAGCACGGGAGACGGAGCCTGCTGCCAGCTGACTCACCTGCCAGCGAGGGCTTCGCGAGCGCCCTGCCCTAGGATGAGCACTGCAATATGGGGAGAGCGGCACGCTATTTAAATAGAAATGGTTTGCAGAAACACAGCAATACTGTAGCTAACATTTGCAGTCATGTGTGCCTGAACTGTCCTGCAGTCTTCTCTCCTGCTCCCCTCGGCCCCATCTACCCAATGCCTAGGCACCTTCTCCATTGTGTCCTGGGGTCCTCCGTCCTGGGGGCTGAAGCCTGCTGGACCTTTTCCTGATACTGAGGCAGGACAGCACAGAGCTGTGCAGAGCCCCCACTGCCCATTCCCCTCTGTGCCTGGCCAGCCTTGCCAGGGGCCTCTCAGCAGCACCACATTAGGACTCTCCTTGGCCACTGCTGCCTCCAGGAGACACAGACCCTGCCCTTGGTCTCTGTGCGAGTTCCTCGGTCTGCAGGCGCCTCTCCTCTCCCAAGGTTGTAGCAATAGGCAGTTCTCCAAGTGTGAGCCTGTCTGCAGCCTATAGGACCTCACCATGTCCTGCATTTTGTTATTATTTAGAGCAACCAAGAGGCTTTATTTCGTGTTTCGGAAAGTTTCCTTGTGTTTTACTCTGAAATATACTTTTGAAAGTGTTTATCTGCTCAGGAAAATAGCAGCTATGAATGAAAAGAAAAAAAAAAAAAAAAAAAGGAACCGAACAAAAACCAGGCTCCTTAGCTTGCTCTACCAGTCTCACTCTTACAATACATACATACATAAAACACACACGCATACACGTTTTCTCCTCATAATATTCCCATGTTTAGCTCAAGAAGGTAGAAACCCAGTCAAACAGATATCCTACATGTTTCATTCTTCCTTTCTCCCAAACGTAACTACCACTCCATTTCAAAAGAGGTTCTCCTGCAGCCATCATAGACATGCTGGTTGGAAGGGACCTTTAGATATCATCTAATCCAACATCCTGCTTGAAGTGGTAGCACTGCCAGCCCATCATGCTGATGTGTGAAAGTCAACATGGCTTTGTCAAGTGGTGTTTTGAACATCTCCATGGATGAAGATGCCGTGATATTTCTGGGAAACCAGTTCCAATGCTTCTCTGCCCTCCCAGCAAAAAATCTTTTTCTAACATCCAGCTTCACAAGCTCAGAGCTCTTGCATCACCTGGCATTACTGAAACCAGCTTGGCTCTGTTATCTTTGTAACTACCTTTCAAGTAGTCATAGTCTGCTATTAGATTATCATTTAATATCCTCCTTGCCAGCCTACACAACCCAGCCCCGTCAGCTTTCCTCACAAACTTTTGTTTAAAGATATCTTTACCACCAAACATTTGCATTCCTCTCCCTCAAGTCTCCGTATTTTATGTTAACAAAAGAGTTGTACTGGTGAGACACATTCAGAGCACTGGGTCCAGTTTGGGCTCCCTCATAGAAGGCAGATGTGGACACCCTGGAACAAGTCCAGTGAGCAGGTAAAAAATAATGAAGGAAGTGGCATAACTGTCACATGAGGAGAGGCGGAGAGTACTGGGGCTCAGAAGACTTATTAAGCTCATTAACATGTACATATAATGGATGGGAGAGCAGAAAGAAGGATCTGGTCCTGTCCTCTGAAAGTGCCTAGTGATAGGATGAGAGGCACAGAGCACAGACACAGGAAAATCCATTTGAATATTAAAAACGAACACACACACACACAAAATCAAAACCACTTTACCAAAATCAAACCACATTTATGAAAACCAAAAATCAAAAACTACTTTACTGTGAGGGAAATTGAGCACAGAAACAGTCTGTGCAGAGGGGCTGTGGAGTCTCCATGCCTAGAGATATTCAAAATCCAACATGGTCCCAGGTAACCTGTTCTAACTAACCTTGCTTGAGCAAAAGGGTTGGACCAGATGATTTAAAGAGGTCCCTCCCAATCTCAACTGTTCTGTGATACAACAGAACATGGACCATACTGAACAGTGCTGAGCTGTATAAGATATTAAACATATTCTCATTTTACGGGAAACACTCATTATCAGAGGTAAACTCCAATAGCTAAAATGACGCCATCACAGCCACCTCTGGAATCACAAGAGGCCTATGAGAGCGAGTGCTCACTGGTGAGGCAGGAGAGGCCGAGATTGCATAGGCCAAGGAAAGGCAGCGCTATCAGCAGCTCAGTGCTCTCCTGGACAAGAGAGAAGAGCGCTGTTACATGGCCTGGAACCACCTCTTCCTCCTCTCTGGAAAAGATGAGCTTCTGAAGACCCAGGGAGTTGCACGAAACCAGGTAAAGCAAAAGGAGGTCACTCTTGTACAGAAGTTCATTATTCATTGTGGGAGAATCTCTCTCCTATTAATTAGGATTTATTTTATGTCTTTTTTCTTTCCCTCTTCCCCCTCAATTCACAGGAATATAAATGATCAAAACCACAGTCCACATACTTTGGGATCAGTTTCAGATTAGCCAAACAGTCAGGGACAACGTGATGAAAACTAATGGAGTTGTGTAATTGGGGCATTCAAACCACCTACACCAAATACATGATGTTTTCCAAATTCATTTTCCCCCTTTCCATTTTCCCCCCCGTCACTTGTAATTTGTTCTGCTTTTCTCCTGGCCTAGTTTCCCTCCTCACAACCTCTGTCTTGTCAGCATGTGGGATCCAAGTGCCTGCACTCCCCAGTGTCCTCGCCAGCCGTTCTTCAAGGCCTGCCAGCTTCTCAGGTCCATTCATCTACACTGGCAGAAGCTCTAGATTCCACACGGACCTCAAACTTGTTCCAGCATCCCAACAGAGACAAGGATTTAGCCCCAAAATGCTAGCATCGATATGCGATCAAAGGGAACAGCTAGCTGCCTTCCCAAACCCACAGGAATATTTGTACATCTAAAGTTCCTGAAGGAAAAACACACCATATTTAGAAGACTCTTTTGGCACAGGATGACCTTACTTTCCATTACCTATTTAAAATGAGCTGCCGTTTGCAAAGTGAAAAACAGTGCTATGAAAATAAAGCTAGCTCCGGCTGACTGGGATTCAGGAAGATGAAAGATGAAATCAGGACTGCATACTTTGGAAGCTTCCTCAGCAGGAGACCAAGAACCAATGTCTCTATCATTTTACTAATATTTCACATTTTGATGCTGCTCAGCTGTATAATCTCATAATGACAATTAGAAAGCTGAATGCCCTTAAAATATATCAACTCAAATGCAATCTTAATCTTGTCTCCTTTTCCCTTAAAATTATTACATTAAAATTATTTTGTGTTGTTCAAATGTTTTACCAGTTCCCCTAATATTGCCTCTATATACACAGTACATTCCAGGTTGTTCTGTCTTGTCCCTGCTCTTCCTTATACTAGTAAAACTGTCAGGAAAGGGGTGAAAGTAGCCTAGCTGCTAGTTGAAGTATAGTTAGGACTGTATGTGTCCTAATGGACCTCACCATTTCCAGAGCTGCACGGCTCAGCACAGCACAGCCTGAATCTAAGCTTTGTAACACATGGTTCTTCAACAATGATGGTGGCATGTGTGCCCAAATTCTAGCCCAAGATGCTTGAGGAGAGACAAGAGAAAACAAAATTCACCGAGGCCCAGACCGTGGTCACACAGTACAGACCTTACTGTTGGGTAGGTGGGAATGCAACTGGCGTCAGAAATGGACTGTATGTTCCAGATGAACCACCTGCCCTTCCCCAAGACTGATGGCCCGTAAGAGAAGATTTGGGGATAAGACAAGAAGAAAGAAGGGCTTGTAGGACTAGCAAAGCTCATAGCTAAGTTATTTGGGTCAATGAGAGGTTGGGAGCAACCAAGTATTCAAAGGATCTTTATTCAACAATTCCTCTACAGCAAGGATTTGTAACCAGGGGACGCTGCTGTACCAAGGGGGTTTCAGTCCCTCTTGCAAAGGGAAGAGGGAGAATCAGGCCCTTGCCAAGAGGCCTGCGGACAGAGTGGCTAGGGACTGCTGGTGCAGCAGCATGGAAGAAGCTAGGGATCTCAAAGAGAGCACTTTGAAGCACACACCTAATAGGGGGTTCTGCCCTGAAACAAAAGGCAGAGACATAGGGGGTCCAACAGGAGTGCTGGGCCCCATCCCATGTAATGGGTCGAGGATGGGAGCCGCCTCTACCCCTTCTCTCTTTTACATGGGCTCCCGTAGCTCGGTGCTCATTACCGAGCAGACCCAGGGATAGCACCCGCATCTCACACTTGGAGTGAGCGGACATTCTGCAAGCGTCACTAGAGCAATGAGATCTTGGGAAACTAACACACAAGTTCATGCATTTAGGCATGGTGCTGAAGACCAGCAATCACGAACGCTGCCCACCCAAAAACTATTTTCAGATCTTTTGTCAACAGAAGCCATAAGTACAAAGAAAATACATTTTGAACATTAGCTACAGTTCCACTGTATTAGGCTTTGGGAGGACACACAAGACTTGATGATTTGGCAGTCACTACTGAAGATAGAGATTAAAGAAACTAGGTAGGTCCTGCTGTACTTGCTACCTACCAGAAAGTCTGCATTGAAAAGAAAAAAAAAATCCTAATCAGGCCCAAGTATTGAACAGAAGTTTGCTAAAACTAAGATTACCTTTTGCTACAAAAATATTTGCATTCCAGCAACCTGGACAGGAAGAAAAGGAAAATGTTTATGCCATCCAGCTGCACTGAGATAGAGAACTGAATTCTCAAGTCTTTCAGTGCTCCACTATTCCTGTAAGTATATGCAACTCTATGTAAATTAAATGCTTGAAAAGAAATTAAATATCTGCATGCAGGACTTTTATAACAGTGTTTTGTGTTCTGCTCATCTCTGAAAATAATGAAATTTTAATGAATTATGTGCTACAATGGCAGGTATGCTATAAATATTTCCACATGCACAGAGACAGAAGTAATTTCATAATTAAACTAAACGGAGCTTCAGGAATGTTAACATTTTCTGTGATCCAAGTTATAATTAATGTGTTGTCTTTGTTTTGTTTGTGTCTCATACTTAAAAGTATCATGTATCAATTTAGAACATGTCTAAATTACTTACTAAAGGCAGTAAGGCAGCTGTTTGGAAATGAGCAAAGAGTTTACCTAATGATGTGAATTTATATAAAATTACTGCTAATCAAATGCCATCAAGTTATTCTTCTTGCTACTTGTATTGAACCTGACTGGTATGTGGGTAGTATAAGCAATTCTTAAAACAGAATCTGAATTAAAAGAAAAAAAAGTGTTTTTCATAACTTGGTGTTCCTTTTTCCTTTCCCCACTGAGATGAAAATTTAACTAAAAGATCATCTGGCAACAGAAATGTTATTTCCATTTTGCCCACAGATACAGTCATTTCCCAGGGGTTGGTTGATAGCAGACACTTTTGTAGATAGTCTTTTAAATAACAACAACAGCAAGTTTTTTTTTAAAAAAAAAAAAACATAGTCACTGGAGATTCTTTTTCCATCAAAGAGAAGAACCTCTGAGGAGTCTTCTCAGATTGCAAACTCTCTGAATCTCAAAGATACATTTAGTTTCTATTTTTAACTCCTAAATTTCTAGATCTGAAATAAAGCTCAGGGTAACTACAAAGCTTCCTTACAGGATAGGCCTATTCAACTTTATTTCACAGTGTACTTTTAAGGATGGGAGCGGGCAGCTGCGGCTGGAAGCCCGTGCTGCAGCGGAAGCGCCCAGCTGACCGAGCCGCCCCCCGTGAAGGACAGTGTTGCTGCTGTGTTGGGCACAGAATTACAGCGGGTAGGCAGTTTGAGGACGAGGGCATAAAGCAGAACCTGGGAAGCGAGAGACATTCCGAGTACAAAGAGCACGGGAGAACATACACAGCCCAGTGCAAAGTGCACAGGCCTCCTACTTCGCAGATCATGAGGACAGACTACATAAGTGCAATTGAAGGAAATAGGGGAGTCATAAGCACAGTAGAAAAGAAGCGTCACAGGAGAAAATGAGAGGATGGAAAAGCCACCATTTGAGTTAGACACTCAAATCAAGAATTAATCTTTTATAGAAAAGGAATAGAAGAAAGCACACATAATCGCACATAAAGTAACATCCCTGAAAGAGGAAAGCTTTTCCTGCTGCAAGAGAAAAGGACCCTGTTCTCCTGAAATGAAATACAAGTTATTTAACAAGACTTAGCCAAGAGAAAAAAGAGCATCTTAGAACAATGTATCTATTATAGCCTTGTTTTTCAGCAGATGTTTTGAGGTGACATAGAACAGCTTAGTAGTTGGGTGTTCTGTTTTAAATATCATGCTGTGAGTCGTTCCGGCACAGAACTATTTTGGCTATAGAGGACTTTTAAATTATCATTTTTAAGTGTAGTTCAGATGTTGAGCTATGTGTACCTAAAGATTTTTGTTTGGGGAGGAAGGGTAGGAGGCCAAGAAAGGTAACTCCAAAAGAAAAATGTGCTTTATTTAAGCAAAGTGCACAAACAGTGCTAATCTGTTTTTCATACATCGCTTTGCAACCTTAGTAAAATAATGTATTTCACTCAAATTCAAAACTAACAGGACACAAAATAAAAGCTTCTGCTTTGCAACAATATTTTTGCAACAATCAGATGTCTGAATGTACTTCCCAAAGAACACAAGGCAAATAACGATGCTACAAACTCTGTTTGACCTTTAGGCAGTTTTCATCTTGAAACTGGGCCTTTGCTGAAGCAACGGCACTATTCATAATGAAAAAAAAATGAACAAAGTTGTTCAGCATGAACTTAAGTTTCCACAAGATGTTTGAATAAATGAACCACCGAATGCAAGAAACACAACGATTTGCTGCATCTTGCCAATGCTCCCACCTTAACCAGAGGCCTGGGAGCAGCTGTGTGACCAGAGCAGCCACCTCTGCAGAGCTCATATCATAGAGCGTGGCAGAGTGGCAGTGCCCCCTTCAAACCCAACTACTTACACAGGCTTGCAGACATCATTGACATAAAACAGAGCCAAATTATTTCCCATGTTTATTATTTTGCCCATCTCACCCTGACGCAGCGAGCTAAAAAGCCCTGATCCTAGGTAATCATTGCTTTTACTAGGTGAAGCCAAAATAATAAAATAAAATTTTGTACCCATCTCCAGCACAAACAGAACTAGAATATTAATATGTACACTCTACAACTTAACATGCAGATATATATTTACTAAGAAAATAGCAGACAGAAATACAATACAGCTATTATATTGTTCCTGCCCTCAGTAAACACTTGGAAAAAGAGCACTTTTATTGTGATATTTTACACACAAAGCTGCATCAAGCACTGCCCTTAAGGCACATGTCCGGCAGCTGCAGAGCTGCCTGTGAAGATGCTTAGCTTATCTGAAAAACCTAAGTTACTACTATGAGCTTCTAGTGTATAGTTCATGTGTCTAGTAAAGTACTTCTATGTTTGAGAATAGCAACCTGAGCTAAATCTCTTTATTTAAAATTTCACGACTAGTAACTACAGTGCAATTCGTGAGAGAGAAAAAGAAAGAGTTTTCTATCATTTCTGTAGGAAGGGTGAAGCAGCAGCCGAGTGTTGCACTGCCAGGCACATCTCCATAGTGCTGGAGCGTCTGCTCCCAAGACAACTCTAGTAGTGTTAGCATCATGGGTAGGGATCTGCCTACGGAGTGCAACAAGCAGGAAGACACTATATTTTACAGTTTCATTTGCCAGAAGATAGGCATCCTTGGTTTTCCCAATTATTTCTATAAATAACAGACACCAACAACCAGCCTGTGGATATCTCCATAAATAACTCACTAAGAAAATTTCAACACCCTTAATACATTAAAGCTCTTAAAACTTTTGTCAGCTAGGTCCATTGCATGCTTATATTCATTTTCATTTGATACCACACAGTTACTGACAAGCCTTTCAAAGAGTAAGAAAAATTCCCATTGCACATTTTAAAATGGATTTGATTTCAGTCACATGCTTTATGTATAAAACAATTGGGTTTTATCAAAAGTGCTCTCCATCACCTTAGTTCTGCTGCAGCTGAAGCCAGCAGAACACAGGAAAACACAACAATCATGTTAGCAAGGCCAAGCAACCCAGCTATCTCAGTGACTAGTGGAGGGTCAGTACTGGTTGCTTTGAGGAAAAGAAATTTTTGCAGCAGAGAACTTTGTTCTAACACAGATTTCCATCTCACTATCAACTGATCTCAACAAATCCATCCAAACTCTATCAATATTTCAAAGCTAACATCAAAAAAATATTACATGTGCTCTACGCACACGACCATATTTGAGCATTTGCTCTCATGGACACTGGCCTGCTAGTTAGCTTGCTTGCTAATGTAGGTTAGTGGAAAAGCAAGTTTAGTGCAAAGAGCCCAAGTTGGAAAGCCCCATCTTGAAAATTTCTTCCTAAGGAATATGTACATATAAACACACATGCTTTTTCTCTCCACATAAAACCTGAAAGCTGTTTGTGAGTTGAGCTCCAAGTCGCATACTGCCCACACCTAAACCAGTACAATACACATCTCTGCACGCAGGCTGGGCAGCAGGAGATTGATACAACACTTTCCTGCCATTCAGAGGAGCACAAACAACCTAAGTCTTGTAAAACCAAGATTTCCGACTGCCACAGGAATCCAAGTCAAAATTTAAAATAATGAACGTCACTGCCAGTCCCTGAAGTGATGTCCATGTCTTTTCTGACACATGGATGAAACTTAAGTGTGACGAAATATTCCCTGTATTCTTAGTTTCTTGAAAGCACAATTCGCATATGCTTTTTAATCATAAGTGTACCTTTGATCTTTTGAGGATCTTTTATTTTCTACTGCGCAACTTCCAGGAAACTAGAGGCATACTAGAAGCAACTATTACTGCTGATGGTATTGCCTATTGCAAACTTTCTCTAGACAAACAACGCTACTAAGTTCTCCTTTCTTGTTTTAATATTTTTCTTTCTACTCACTCACCAGCAGACATTTTTCACAGGCAGATTTTCTTTCTCACTTACAAATCCCCACTTGGCATTCACTAACATACTGCAGGATATAGTTAAAAGCCAGAGGATTAAAATTCATTTAAATCAGAGATAGAAAAGCAAGAACCTGGTGAGGCGTGGGAAGAAACAATAATTTGTTCACACAGACTTGCTCTACCGATCTAACGACAAGAGTCCCCCCATGACAATCTCTGCAAGTTTCATGTGAGCATTTTTAAGGAAAAAAGAAGAAAAAGGAAAATCAGAAAGTATGTATGGCAATATTAGTAGAATCTTAAGATTGTCATATCTGATGGTTTAAAATACACCCTCTGCCTTCAGAGATTTTGTAGGCAAGCATGGAAGGAAATATTTTTCTGCAATGACTCTTACTGACATGGAAAGAGATGCCCATACGTGTTATTAAACAAACAGGCTCATCCACACTACGCTAAAATAATTAATTTCATTATGCTTATACTAAGGTTAATGCACAATTTGTGCTACCTAAATGGACTCCACTCTAGTCTATATTTTGTCAGGCAGTGATTTAAAATTCAAGAGAAACATGCAAGTGCCAGGAGAGCAAAAAATTTTGCTTTTTCTACAAGCAAGTGAAGGACAGGATTCCTTTTTTTTTTTTTTTTTTTTTTCTCCTCTCTCCTCTCTCTCCTCCTCCTGAAAATCAGTAATGTAATGAAGGTGGAAAGGGGGTGCTTGAAAACTTCCTAACCACTTAAATTGCTTTCAAACTACATTTTAGAACATCGAGTGTAGAGAAGCAGGCAAAGCCCAGTGGTTTAAAAAAAAAAAAAAAAAAAAAAAAAAGAATTTCATTGCTTGCTGACCCTCCACTCGCTGTGTAATCACATGCAGCTATTTAAATATTTCACTAAGGAAGCTCTAGAAGGACTTGGAGAAGTCCAGTGCCTGCAACTATTAAATGCATTGTACTTGGGCATTTTGACTGAAGACCTTCTGCCAGCACTCCTGGCTTTATATTGTAAAAGTTGCATACACAGAAAGCACATTTTTGGCCAGCAGGCCTTTTGTCATGCTCATAGGAGGTGCGTTTTATTACACAAGAAGCAAGCAGTATTGCGGCTGCACTCCAGGGTAGCAGGGATAGCCTTCCTCCTCTAGGAACAGAAGTTTAGATTAAACTTCAGTTAAGGAGGTGCAATACAGAGAGTTTATTACCAAACCATGAGAATGACTTAAGTAGACTTACAGCAAAATTGAAAACATGGAAGTTAGGTAACCAACTTTACTTTTGCCTGAATTGTTTGTCAAATCAATTAGCAATGATGTTTCAAATCAGAGATTTAGATTCACTGCTAAGTAAATTACTTGGGACTTAAAAATCTTTCATGTAAAAAAAATTCTAATGAATCTTAGAATTGAAAAGATACTTTTATTCTATAATTCCTGCATATATTCTATAATTCCTGCATACAATTTCTGAGCCGATTACTTTGATCTGATTTAGATATAGTTACAGTGTTTTTACTTCTTAATTAGCATATTTGTTATCATTCTTAGTTTTATTAAAGTTTCCTTGATTTTAAGGGACTTAATTGAAAAAGGTACAATATACAATTATGATTATTTTGATAAGAAATACACAGCTAGAACTCTTGGTAGGATCTATTCTGATGAAAGACTTGAGTAGCTCCCAAAAGCTTAGTCCTTCCAGAACAAGCCGACACAAAGACGACTTCTGTCTCCAGCATTTAGCGAGTAATACAATAGGTTTTTTTTTTTTAATAGTAGTCATACTTCTAAAATACATACTTTAGCAAAAAGAACACTCTAGGTATTGCAAATAATGCTTATAAAGGTTTAATTTTAAAATGCAACCTGTCAACAGTACATGTCAAAAAATTCAGTTTTTAGCCAATATTCAAACTTTTGATACCCTGCTACGTTTTAAGGGTTGAAGATTCTCTCATTCAGGAAATGCAGCATGGGTAATGTTCCACAGAAAAAGCTGGCCCTTATGAATAAGGAATTTTGTATATATTAACAGAAAAAAAATAGTAATTAAAAAAATGCTGAAGAACTTAGCGTTAACCATGGTCACAAGGGTACGTTGCTGCCTCAAGAAGGCCAATGACCTCCTGGCCTGCATCAGGAGTGTTGCCAGCAGGTCGAAAGAGGGGATCCTGCCCCTCTCTGGTGAGGCCGCACCTGGAGTATTGGGTGCAGTTCTGGGCTCCCCAGTACAAGAGGGATGTGGAGCTTCTGGAGAGGTTGCAGCATAGAGCAACAAAGATGATTAAGGGAATGGAGCAGCCATCTTATGAGGAAAGACTAAACAAGCTGGGCCTTTTTAGCCTGGGAAGAGAAAACCGAGAGGGAATCATATCAACATGTGCAAACACGTGAAGAGAGAATGTAGGAAGGATGGGGCCATACTCTTCTTGATGACAGCCAGCAACAGAATAAGGGGTAATGGGTACAAATTGAAACACGGGAAGTTCCATCTCCATATGAAGAACGTCTTTACTGTGAGGGTGACGGAGCACTGGAACAGGCTGCCCAGAGAAGTTGTGGAGACTCCTTCTCTGGAGTTCTCTAGAGGTCCCTTCCAGCCTCAACCATTCTTTGATTCTGTGATAAGCAAATTCCAACAAATTTTGGTCTGTGGTCAAGAGAAAAAGCAAAGATACCAGTTTTACTCAAGAAGTCACTCACTGCAAATACTTTATCCAGATCCAGCTCTAACTTCTGAACAGCTGAACATCCACTGAACTTCCAGAGAATTCAATAACTACATAATCCCCTGCCCCCACACGAATTTCTTAGTGCCTGAAATGATACTGACTCATCTTTCTCACTTAAGCCTACAGAATCTCCAAAACTTTTAAAATAGATTAATATTAATAATAAAAAACAGAGTATAAAAGATAGGTGGTCTATATTAAAAATGAATTAAATTTGTTTCTTTTTTTTTAATTTTGATTTTTCTGCAGAATTTCTATAATTCCTGCATAGTGCATAGCATTGAGTCAGGTCACTATCACCTGTTTTGACTTTGTTTATGAACCTTTGAGAACTTTTACATACGTGGAAACTGTTCTAACCACCAGGTAATTTCAACAACAACTATTTAACCACTACCAGCAAGAAGACAACCTACTTAACTCCACTAATATTTGCCAAAGCCAACAGATTAAGTCAATGTACTCATCTGGAAGTTCTACGCTGAGCTATTTTGGAGATATAGCCAAGAGAGCTAGGAAAGCATTCAAGTGGTGAGTTAATCTTATTTTTCTGAAGCAGCAGAATTTCTCAATGCCTTTTCTAATTTGTCTCAATTTTCCAAAAGCATAAAATAAAATAAACCTGATGAAAGATTACAGATGCATTGGGTGAAGTATTTTGGTTATGGTGAGGTTAGTAAACATGAAAAGCGAAAAAACAATGTAAACGTGGAGGCAAGATCAGTCCCTAGAAAGGGAATGAGGAAAAAAAAGACAAATTTACACAAATTTATTTAGAAAACTAAAGTATTGCTTTACTAAAATCTTTTTTCACACCTACTCTCTTAAACCACAACAGAGGGAAATGACAATGTACTTCCAAGCAGATAAGCAACTGGAAAGAACTCGGAAGTATTACAGGAACCAGGTTCTATCTTCCTCTATTCTGCCAAGAGTTTGACCTACAAGAGATGCAGTGCAGGGAAATGGGAGAATCAAATGGACCCCAGACTCCTGGTGAGAGAAAGTCCATTTCTTTCTCTCCCAGAGATGCACTGGAAATCTCACGTTTGAGCTTGGGCCATGCAGGCAGAAAGACTTACCCAGGCAGGCACAGAACAAGTAAACCCAAAGATGAGGGAAAAACAGAGGTAAAATTCAGTGGGTTGAACAAACGTGCAAATAAATTGATATGGAGAAAAGAGGGGACAGATCTGGGCAATAAGGAGCAAAATTAATTGTTGAACATATGAAAAGATTCCCTCCACAATGCCTGACAAAAGGGTCTATCACTGATATTCAATCATGCTTAAAATAAAGCAAAAGTGTTTTGAGAGTGAGACTTGGAAAAGATCATTACTAGATGCCTTCCAGATTAAATAGCATTCCCAAACTTCATTTGATAAATCAAAGTAGATATTTATAACAATAATGGAAAGAATTGTGCTCAGCTTTTGCTGGAGGAGCACTTATTATTGAGACTGGCAGGGGAGAAGGGTTCTTAATGACTTAAATAGGATGAAGTTTGGTAGTAGTTTAACAATACCAAAATCATTTAAAAATTCAAACAAACTGTCTCTGAGAAACAGACAAAAGTAAATAAATATTTTTGCAGTGAAATAAGGATGGAGGGCCCTCTACATTTTTTTTCAGAAATATGATGTTTTTAAACATTCAATTTTTGTGACTGCTCAGAAAAAGTTATCCACACTCTAAAAAGACTATTTTCTGCTAAGGCTCAGTGAGTATAGCAAAAATAGTATGTTTTTGATAGTATGCTTCCCTAACATTACAGCCAGGAACAGGGCTACCAGTGAAGGTCCTTTCCATTAAAGGGATCAAAAAAAAAAAAAAAAACAGAAATAGCTTTATTTACACAAAGAGATTGTCCAAGTATCAATCTGGCACCACTACACAGTAAAATCTAATGTTTTCATATCACTTCTTTTTCTAAATAAACCCTGTTGCCACTGTTCTTCAACACACCATGCAAAGTGCTGCCCTCTTTCCTCTGGGTTAGTTCTATGCTTTGATCCCTCATGATTTAACTTGATAACCATGGAACCTGACTCTGGACTGCATAAATTAAATGAAAATTAATTAAAGGTCAAAAGCTGTAGCTATTTTAGAGTTAAACTTATGTAGACACTAAAGGCAGAGGTAAATCAGAATCCAGGGTCTACCTCAGTCAGCTGCTTCACTGCAAAACATGCCAAATTCCATAGTGCTTTTCCTGGCAGATGGGAACAGGCAGCAGGCTAAGATGTCCCAGCAGCTCAGAAGCCTTTCCTGCTTCTCAGCAGAGCACGTTCCCTGCTCCTGCACGCAGTCAGCTAAGGAGCTTGCAAGGAGAAAAGCACTGAGTACGCTCCATACAACACACTTCCAGGAGCCTCAGCAGGACAGTAAGCCTCCTGGGAGGAGGGCAGCCAAAAGCATAGATCTGGGACATGGAATCACACTTCTAGCTGCAGACTCCAGATGGGGGGCATGAGTTACTCAGAGAATGTATCTGGACAAAACTGTAACTTAATGTGTACTTACAAGTAGTAGGAAAAAATGCCCTTTTCTGTGCTCTGTGTTTGTTCTCTAGTCTTCATTCACTGATGGAGCTGACAACTAGTCAAAAAATGGCTGGTGACAACAAGGACTTAAGTCTTGTGAAGTCCAAGTCTCTCCGGGAGGGAAAAAAAAAAAAAAGAGAGAGAGAGAGAGAGAGAAAAGACAGAGCTGAGTTGGCTTATGTGGGGCAAGGGCACCTGCCTTCAATGCGTAGGATTACAGGGAGATGAGAAATACAATAGCCCAGGCCACCAACCACACAGAGCTCTTTGCTGTACAGCAGCTCCGAGGACGGTTCCATGATACAGTTCATACCAGAGTAGCCAGTTGCAACAACAGCAGGATGAAGCACACGCAAAGGAGAGTCTGGAAAACCATTAGCCCTTGTTTCTTATTCCACACTGTTGTGATCATAAGCACAAGAGAAGCAGAAAAATGTTTGGTAAACGAAGTTATGTTGTTAAGCCATGGAGTTACGGGATTGCTCATGCAATGAGTGCTTCTGTCTGCCATTAAAGACTTCCAAGAAGGGTACAAGCAAATTCAAATCAGGAAGTGGCACCTGGAGCATACTAGATGCAGAGAACCTACCAAAATTCAACAGACTTCTGTGCGGCTATTCCATTAACGAGAGTGGATCTGGTGACACAGTGCTCTAAAGCACCACCAGAGGGCAACTCTCATAAACAAAGATCCTGGATTTAACTCCGACTTTAACTGCAATACTAGTAGAGCATAAAGTTAAGTTTGCACATCTGTCCTGCAAGGATTAAGCTCTCCTCTGCCTCTAGCAACATCCCACAGCTGCTCATACAGATAGGGCTGTGACTGTATTTTCCTCAGGTGACATCATAGCCCCTTGCAAGAAGTCCAGCAAAAATAACTCCCCATGGACAAAAACCAAGAAAGCAGATCCCTAAGCTAAAGCTGCTTCAGTTCTGCTGGAGCCACATGATTCAGAGCTCACCTTTCTAATCAGTGAGGGCTTATACCAGCCTGCCCCTTCTCTCTTCCATATCTCAAATTCATTTAAGCAGGTTCTGGTATTCCAGCTCTCCTGTTAACCTCCTAACTCCCAGGGAAACTCTCACTCGTGTTGTTTATTAACAGGAACTGTTACTAGAGGTACATCGAGATACTGCGCATCTAGAAGAGTAATATCCCCCAAGAAATCAAGAGAGAGTTTTAAAGTGACCATAGCAAGATTTTTGCAACGTGCTAGAGTGCAAGAGATCCAGTCAAACTGCCACAGATACCTATGTTGTTCATTTTGCCTTGTTCATGTAATTATCAGAAAGCAAGATTTTTCTCTTTAAAACATATAGAGCCGAACTGTTTCTTGCAGTGTAATGAGGGGTGTTTTCTCTACAGGAGAGGTAATTCTCTTTAAGATCAACCCCTTGGCCCCTTTCTTCCCTACAGCTCTGTACAATATCTGCACACTTCCTTCAGGGAGAGTAAAGCGAGCAGGGGAGAAAGCAGCCCCAATCCTTCCTCCAGCTTGGAAGCTGCACTGGAAACACAGGATACCTCTTTTCCTATTGTTTTTATCATGGCTCACTCTTTTCCATCCACCTCTAGAATATGCAGCAGATTAAAGGGCACCCTTAACATAGCTGCTACTGCTTATTTTTCACTATCACCTCCCTCACAATTATATACCTGCTGTTGAAAGTCTTCTTTTACTTTACCACACTGGGAAACTTAACAAAAGACTTACAGATTGCACAGAAATTAAATCTTTCAAAATTGGTCCACATCTAATAAAAATCCTTTAATCTTTTAATTCTTTAATCTTCAATATAACCAAAGAACATGTCTTGGATCCTTCTCCAGCTTCCGTACACAAATGAAGCTGCTCCATTTACACCATTTCTTTATTTACAAGCAACCATTTCTCCACAATGTTATCTTCTTCTTTAGACTTGTTCTTTGCAGGTATCACAGCCTAAGATCTTTTGTCCAACTTTTTTCTCAGGCGTAAGACTACAGTTTTATCCCAGCTCCCGCCTAAATTCAGCTATCATTTCAGCCAAAGTGCTAAATTATCACTAGAAACAAAGCTTGTACTTTTTGTAAGCACATATTTTTCCATCTGCATAAAATGAAGTATTTTTCAGAGAATCAAATTAACTTTGCAATTTTTTAAGGTCTGTTAACAGCTCTAATCATGAATAATTTTGTATACAACCTTATAAATATTGCAAAATCACCATTTGAACAAATAGATTTTTTTCTACAGTATCTATCAAAATCTGTTTCCTGTTACCCTAAGCATTAACACAAAAATAGCACAAACAAATACTACAGCTTTTCATGCAACAGTCCAAGAGGAGGAAGAAGAAAAAATAAACCACTTTATTTATTCTATGCATTGTGTTCTGCTGAAATCCACCTGATTTCATAAGGAACTTTCGTGTTCCGCTATATGCTTTACACATGCTGAAGGGAAAAGTGCAATTAAAACAGCTAAATGCAGCAGATTTAAAGAAAATATCATATAACACAAGTGAAACATATATTCACTTACTATGAAATGTTAAATCTTCAGAACATCCTTCAATACAAGAATTCTTTCAAGAGAGACTTGAATGGGGAGAATGCCATTTGACCAAGAAAGCTTTAGGACAAGAGCAGAGCTTTTTAGCTTACCAGAAAAGAAAAAGAAAAGAAACTAAACAGCAAAGCTACAGAAAGACTCATGAGACTAAGGTGCAAATCAGATGCCCCGGTGAAGTGATTTGCTGGAAGGCCAGTCATGTCAATCTGCAGCACCTGAGGCTGCCTCTCCTGCGGTCAGGCAGCCAGCAGCCCTTCCAGCTGGGCAAAGATCAACTGTCATGTCGGTGTGCTTGAACTGAAGGGGAAAAATGGAAGGGACTAATTAACTGAAGGTCAGCAAGGGTGGGGCAGGTGAGTCAATTCTCTTCCACAGTACAGCTCAAATTGGTGACATCTATTGTGTGCTGCTTAATGCAGGTTTCCACTGCATGGTCTGGAGGACGTGGCCCAACAGCAGGGTGAGCGTGTGCCTGTGCTCCTGATTTGCTTTCTGTTCAACGGAATCTTCTAGGGAGGATTTTCTTCCCCCATCCTGGCACACTTCCGTTTACTTTTGCACTCAGTTTGCCTGAGGTGCAGACAGGTCAAGGCCACAGTGCATGGAAGACAGCAGTGCTGCAGAGTGTAACTTCTCCACTGCACAGAGGCTGTTCTTGTTATTCAGAAAAGCCACAGAAGTGTATTTTGAAACCAGTTTTTCTACATCTCTATTTAGGATGTTATAGTTCTTATGCTATCACACTAACATCTTGTAGTGTTTCCATCAGATGATTTCAATGAAAACCTATTTGTGTTTTATTTCTATTTGGCTTGTACCCAGACATATCCCAAGACTGATTGATTTGAACAGGAAACAAAATATTTTGTAGTATCTGTTGGTTCAGCCTACTTGCATAGCAACTATAAAACGAAGTTATGAGTACTCAGTCCACAAGTATTAGAAGGAATGTGACGACTGTCACACAGTTTGCCAAAAACTACCACTCTCTGAATACACTGACACACAGGTGATATCATTCAGGTGGTGACATCTGCCTGGACAAGCCAGAACAGAGGCTGATCCATGGAAAACGAAAGAAATTTTTTGGACCAGACTGGTCCTGACGCACACAAAAGTGTATAGAAATATCAGTGATAAACAAGTAAGTGTGAGAGAGCTCGTAACTTCCCTTGCAGAAGAGCTCCTGAGCCAGCCAGCACAATCTCTGAAGCAAGACCATGGCACTGAACTCTGCCATGTGGATCACACTTGCAGTGTCTTGTACCTAAGGTCTGAGTAACACACTGATTGCTCAAGTTTTAGTAGTTAACAGATTGGGTACCTGTTAGCTGAGCATAAATAAATGTTTTTGAAGTTTTGAGTTGAGATTTACCTGGTCTCTCAGAATGCCTTCCTCATGGTGGTACTCAACTCTCTAATAATAACAGCTACCACACACAAAAATACTGATGTCTTACAGCAACTCTGCCAAACAGAGTATTATCATCCCTATTTTAGATATAGGAAACCAAGGTTTGGAGACACTACCTATTTTTTTTTTGAGAAGTGGCAGAGCTTACGACACAGGCTCAACATCTCAAGAGCAGGCTGTATAGCTCAGCAGAGGACTGATGGCAACTTAACAAGAGATCAAGGCTAACAGGACTAGAAGCCTCTATGTGGCTGCTGAGAATCTGCGGTGCCCATCCACGCTGCAGCTCCATCTGGCCCTGTCAGAAATCACAGTTTGTTCTGATGATCTAAAAACCACAGAAATTCTTGCAAATAAATCATTTCAGCTCTTACTTTGTACCTCTCATCAAGGCATGAGAAATGTAACAGCTCATATATCATGCTCCAACATTCTGCAAATTATTTCTAAACTCTGTGGTAAAATATATCTACATTATAATTCAAAAGCTTCTTCATAACAGATTATAAACTTTCAAGCATGACTTTTTTCCAGACCACAAAGTAACACGATGGCAGAATGTTATGCAAATGTAGATGCCTTGTTCTGCCAAGCCCTGTAGCTTCTGGGCGAAGTTCTGGCAGTTTGGCAGCCACAGAGTGCAAGGATTAGTTTCAAGTGGACATTTGCATATAAATCTCTCTACTTCTCAAGACTAAGAAGAGAAGTATTGCTGGATTTTACCTCTTACAAAAAAAAAATCCCTCTCTTTCAACACCTTGGCCCTCTATATTAAAGCTTTTATTAAAAACTAATAAAAGTTTCAAGGTTCATTAGGGTTTTCATCAGAATTAAATAACTGAAGGATGAGATTTTATTTTCATTCTTAAAACATGCATTTGCAATGCAAAAGTTTTTATTTCTGTGTGCCAGTTATGTATATCAATTTTGTCAACCTGCATGAAGCCATGCTTTGTGTTCAGTGTGGACACATGCCTGGTGACCCAGACATAAAATCATAGAATGCTTAAGGTTGGAAGGGACCTCTAGAGGTCATCTAGTCCAACCCCCCTGCACACGCAGGGTCACCTAGAGCACGTGGCACAGGACTGCGTCCAAGCGGGTTTTGAAAATCTCCAGAGAAGGAGACTCCACAACCTCTCTGGGCAGCCTGTTCCAGGGCTCTGTCACCCTCACTGTTAAGAAATTTTCCCTTAAGTTCCTGTGGAACTTTTGGTGCTTGAGTTTGTGGCCATTACCTCTAGTTCTGTTGGTGGCCATCTGAAAAGAGGCCAGCACCATCCTCTTCACTGCCTCCCTTGAGGTACTTACAGACACTGATTAGGTCCCCTCTCAGCCTTCTCTTCTCCAGGCTGAACAGGCCCAGCTTCCTGGGTCTCATAAAGATGACTTACTATCAAACACAAGTATGCCTCAATTTATTCTGAAATCTTGAAAGAACATATGTTCCTATTCACTTCTTAACATAACCTTTCTTTTCAAAGTGAAAAAGGAGGTGAGGTAAATTTTGATGCTCTTGTTCAAGATGACGGGAATCTACTTCAGAAGACAGCACCACGTCCAGCTCTAGAACAAAGTTTTTACACACACAAAAAAAATAAGGTGATCAAAAAGTAGGTATTAGCTATTTAAAAGCGTCTGTATAATATGGTATCCAAAGAAGATAAGAAAGAAGGAAATCATGACTGTTACAGACAGTTGAGTGAGGTATTTGTTGTTGTGCATACAAGAGCATTAGTAACAGTAAACTTTTCTGGTTATCTGGGAAGCTAGTCAATCATAAATCAGCACATAACTTTGCAGACAAAAACTTGCATGGGTAACTCAACATATAATAATTTATTTTACAAATCACTCCCACTCTTCCTGGGCCAAATCACGAGACAATCACGTGAGTCTGTGCAACTCTCACTGCACTTGATGGGAGTGATGGCTGGTCAGAAGGCTGCCAGCTCATCCCTGTAGGTCAACACCTATGAAACACAAGGTTCAGTTTGCAGTCCCTAGGAAGCGCTTCTAATTGTTCTCTAGATATCATAAAGAGGATGCAGCTGTTGCTGATCTAGCACAGCAGATATGAGCAACCTGAAGCCAATATGGCAGACCAAGGGAATTTTGCTCTGCATAGAAACAGGCTGTTTGGATGAGTGTTTCTGTCCTTCCAACACAGCCTGAAGGGCAATACACAAAAACTGTCATCTGAAAAGACTGTGTTAAAAATGAGAAACATCTCGGCATCAAAGGGAGAACTGATGCCGTCACAAGGAGGAAATTCCATCTCTTTGGATGCAGGCGCTGGATGCGCCTGTGAAAGGCTGCACTTTCCACAACGCACATTAAGGGCCAGAGAGGGGATGACGTCCAGAGTAGATATCACAAAACAGAGTGGTATCAAAATCATATCAAAATGTTTCAGAAGAATTTTATGAATTGAAGCTCAAGAATGAACACAGTTGAGGACTAGGACAGAAAGTACTGTAATGATAAGGAAGTTGTGGCAATTCTTAATTTGTAACAGATTAATGCAACCAGTACTTTCACATTAAATTACTGAGTTAACAGTGAAAAACTAAAAGACTACATGTGTAGTCTTTTACATACAGGAAATGAGATATATCTCTACTTTTTTTTTTAGTCCAATGCTTTTGATTTGTACAGTAGTTTCTAAATCTGTCTAGCTAGTTAGTTTTGAGGGTAGGCACTAAGGGTCCACTCAGACTAGGTGACCTCAAGTTTCCTGTTCTCACTCACCTTCACATGCTTCCTATTCCCAGCCCAAGGGGATGTCTATAGCATGCCACAACAGTCAACATTCCTTCAAGGTTTCCAATTTTAGTATTCAAAAAAAAGGCCGTGCCATGTGACACTTAAGTGAAATGCAAAACCCGGAGTCCTCACTCAAGAAATATTTCAAAAAACAGATTTAGTCTATTAAAAAGTGACTGAAATAATGTACTAAAAATCAGAGTTATTTTATATCTTAGCCATTTTGTGACTTAGACACAGAAAAAATAATCCATAGAAAAAACAAAAAATGCATAGAAAAAACATAGAAAACACACGCAGCTGCGCGATGGCATTTCAAATGTCTTAAAGATCTACAATTTTATGTTATTTTTAAATCCTTCTTTAGCTGCATATTCAAATCAGTAGTGAATTTTGTGTTGGGTCACATCAGAACATTATCAGTTCCTAATTTTTGATTGTAGCTTTTCTAATCTTACACGAGAATATGCTACCAACACAAACCATTCAGCAAGCAAGTATGGAAAAGAGTGGTATATGTATGATAATTGTGGAATTATTGAGTAGAAGAGGTCCAAAAAAGCAGTCTCAAAGTAAAAAAGTAAAAACAAATAAGCAACTTCCATTTTAGTGAGCCGAGCTGAGGTGAAGGTCACCTTCATACCTTCATCCTGCCCTTGGTTAATATCTGTGTAAAGAAGCCTGCTGTTTTCATCAAGAACAGGATCAAGCCCAAAGGTCCTAACAACAGCAGAGTTCATCTGATATTTGGCACTACTGGCATCGGGTGACAACACAGTGGCTCCAGCTGCTCCCTCCCACCTTGGACTGCGTGGTGCTGCCCTTCCGCTGCAGCTCCCCCCAGTTATGCCACAACAACTGCTTGTGGGAGCACGGTGTAAACCGGATCACTGCAAATAACCTTTGGGGTGAGTTATTTTTAGTTTGGATCACTCCGGATCATTCTAGCGTGGCCTCACAAACCTTTGGAGGAGGAGGTGTATTGTAGTACAGGATGAGGACAAGTCGCCAAGGGCATGGCAGGGCAGAACAGAGGACTCTCTGATTTGGCTTTGCCCTAGAGGCAGACTTATTGTGAAACTACATCCTTATTTAACAATTTGTTTCAAATATATGAGGCAGAGAGAATACAGCTCTTTTTGTAATACTATAACAGAACAATGAAGTTCCAAAATGCTTAAAAAACCTTAAAAGCCTTTTCCTTTCTTTTCTTGTCCCTGCAGCTGAATAGATACACAGAGAAGATATTTTGCAATTTTAAGTAACTGTTTTCCTCACCTCCTCTGTTCTCTTAGTGTAATTCACTGAACTGGACCTCTTCTAAACACCTCAGTGAAAGCTGAGTGGGTTCCTATGACATTTGTGAGAGAAAAGTCTTCTGATACATGGCATGGCAGCTCTGATAGCAGTAGCACTTATTTCCAGTGCTAGTAAGACAGTAACTTCCAGCCCATGTTCCTAATGATGGTGTCACTCAGCATTTAAATTACAGACAGGATATATTAGTACATCTGAGATAATAAATATACATGTGCACAAAACAGAAGACACTTTGCACTGGGCATAGAGAGGGGCACAATGCTGAAAATGGAAAAACTGGAGCTTTGCTTGAGAGTTGTCAGTGTGTGTGCACAGAGCTTGAGTAGCTGCATGTGCCTTTGCCTCTGTAAGCAAGAAAAGAAGTAGAGAAAAGGAGCTCCCAAGAGCTTCTCTTCTTTATTTGTTGCTGGAAAGCTCCTGTCCTGCTTTTGCAGTAGTAGCTACCTTCCCCAGGCTGCCGGAGCAAGTTACAGTGAGAAAATCTCTGCGGCCAGCCAAACAGTTCCCTAGATCGGGGAACTCCAATGAGGGAACTTTCCCCACGTCCGAGGCATGCCTTTTCTCTCAGCTTCTCTGTGTTTTTCAGTAATCATACGGCACTTGACTGCTTGTCCAAAGAAGAACAGGCTACAAAAACAAGCTGTTAACATATGGACAAGGAGTCCATATGGTGCTTCTGTACTGAAACTGAATGCCAGTATTAGCTATGATAATCTCTATTTTTAGATTATTTTTAATCCTTTTTCAACTCTTTCACACTATCGGAGATTGATGTGGGATTGACTCTTCAGCCAAAGAGAACTTGGGGTTTTATTTAATCCTAATACATTGCTATGAAGCTCAAAAGCTTCTGCTTCGTTAACAATACTACTCTCCAGTTAAATCGTTACATCGTGAGGGTGAAACTTCACTCGTTCCCATACCTCCTGCCAGGACAAAAGCGTTGGAGGAGAGTAGAAGAACATGCACAAGTCAATGACAAACAGGCCTGAGAAACAACCAGTGCACCCCTACCCAGTCTGTTTGCTTTCTCCTGTCTTTTCTTTCCTTCTGAGTCCTACCCTTAATCTTTGTTCGGCATCTGTTTTTCTGTCTGCTCCTTTTTCTGAACTCTCCTCATGTGGCCTCTCCCTGATGCCAACAGTTCACTGCTACTGTTTCCAAAAACGACGGAACATCTTGCTGCTAGAGAAATGTCACATACACTCAAAATACATCTGTCACCAGCTGCTGCTCCAGCAGAAGCTTATAGTAATAGTCCTGATCCAATGCTACTATTTTCTAAAAATCATTTTCCCCTCAAATTTTCCATGCTAACATGCTGAATAGTCTTTGCTCTGTTATCCTTCAAATTAACATGCTGAAACCATCACATTTACCCTGGCAGCTTCCAGACTTTTAAATCCAGCATATATGTCTATGTATGGTGTATACATATATAGGTATGTACAGACATGTATCAGTTTCTTAAACACCCTTAGAAGACTGACAATGCCAGTGAACGTACTTGTATGCACAGAATACTACTTCCAACCCAAACTTACATGCATAATACCTGATCTTGCTCTAATGTTTCCTTCCACTCCTGTAGTCACTATCTCATCTACACTTACTTTCAGGACCACACGTCAACTCATATCTTCAGGAGCCCTTTCCCTAACGCATGCCTAAGGCGGTGTGTGGCAGCAAGCTTGACCCGTAACGCAAGCCAGGCTTTCCTCCATATCAGCTGTGGAGGCAGGATATTAATGAAGGGGGAAATCCTGGGTCACTCACAAGAAGGCAGGAAACTGCACTTGGGAGTCCCAGGCACAAGACCGGTTAAGGGCCTTATGAAGGAGGTGCTGGACTGGCATCTCCTGAATCACTCTCTTCCCTTTCCCTGTGCCTCTATCAAGCAGTAGCCCACACTGTGAGGGGTTCCCACATCATGAGGAAGCCTGGTTCCCTCTGCCATCTGTGAAGTACCCCTGACTAAGGATCCTACTATGACTTTGTCTCCTGCATTAACTTCAGACGAAGCCAAAGTTGGTTAATATCTAAATTATCAGACAAGCCTGCAGACAAAAATTAAGGTGGTAATCACTACTGCTCAGAATTATAACCAACAATCCCTTTCCAATCCTCACAGGTTTACCTGCCAAGGCATGTGTATCAAAACTCAAGTGTCTTCTTCAATAAGCTTTAAATATGGGGTTATTGCAGTTCAATTATTTGGAAGAACTTAGACTATAAGATGCAACATACACATTCTATTTTATTTAAATATATATATATATCTTATCACTGTACTTTCTAATTTTCAAAATTCATTTTGAAATTTCATTTCATTCAGAATTCTAATTTTCAAAAATTACCCTATCTGACTGAATACTATATATGTCCCTAAGAAATTATCCTTATTTCAATTCTGATCTTTTTATGACAGTTGAATTTGAAGAATAAACATGGAAGTCCCACATGCCCTAAAATTTTAACTGAAAAATTGTAACTCATATTTGGTCATTATGAACAAAAAAAATCCTTTAAAATACTGTTTTAATAATTATACAACATGAAATGAAAGCGGCCTCTCTAACCTATCTAAGAGTAGAGCAGGGAACCTGCAAGAAAGAGGTGCCTGCAATACAACGTATTTTCTGTAGCTGAGATTGTGGGGGTAGGTTGTTTTTGTTTTCTACAGCTTTTTTTTTTTCTTTTTCCTGGAAGCAAGGATAAAAAAAAGAGTTAGATGTGGCTCTGCATATGCTAGATGTGACACTGAGATCAAATCCCATCCTGGCAAAAAGAGCTGCTTCACCTAGTGTTTCATTTTGAAGGAGCAAGTTCTCAGTGTTTCCCAGTTTTGCCATATAAACATATGCGCGCAGCAGTGCAACATTTCTCTTCAAAAGCTGGAGTACAGAATTAACCCTAGTTAACAGCTGAAACTTTGCTAGTGCAAAGCTGTGCTTACAGTCACAGACTCCAGAATTGGCATGAAACAACTAAGGGTTACGGCTCCCGCTTCTTTCGCTAACACCACTTTCATTTTCTACCTACCACATCAAAGTGGTTTTTTTCATATTGCTGGGATATTTCTCAAAGCAACTAATGCATTATTAAAATCTCCTTATGAAGGACAGCATTGATAATGGCAGCTTAAATAAGTTTAATAAGTTTAGTTTAACAAATGCTTATAGCATATAAACAAATAGCTTATAACATTTGCTAAATGAAGACACATTTCTCCAGCATGTGTACCATGCCATAAAATATATATGTATTTAAAATACTGCTTCACTTATGAAAATATTTAAGGTATTGTTTATATCTGTTTACCACAATAGTTTCTTTCTCTCAAATTAGTGTTCATAAAACACCAGTTTCTCCTGCTATACGGTAAGTGAAAATCTACAAATGAAATTGCCTAAACACCCCTGCAATGGTTCTCTTTCAGATAGACAGAAGAAATGTTCATGTGATCTATTTGTTGGTGGTCTTCAAACTATTTTCCCTAGATTTTTCATACACATTCATTTCATAGAGCATTTATATTGGCCTTAAGTTCTGCACAAGTATCGGCCAACTTGTTTTTAGTCTAGGTTGGCCTTATACCAGGTTTTGTGGGCTTTACTGAGACAAAAAAAAAATATTTATAAAACTGAAGAATAAACCTCCTATTAATGTTCTGTTAAGAAATCATAGGTATTTGAATCCTATCAAGTTGAAAACATAAAAAAAACATTTAAATTTTCCTTTAGCAATCTCTTAACAGCATTGTTTCCTAGAATATACTCTTATTTTGTATTTATCAAATGTTAGTTAAACTTTTTTTTCCTTATATGACAGCAAAGTCATAGAATCACAGAGTCACAGAATGGTTAAGGTTGGAAGGGACCTCTAGAGATCATCTAGTCCAAGACTGTAATTCCCTGTAAAAAAAATGCATATACACGAAAAGTAAAAACAAGAGGCATTTGCAAAAAATCAGCTCCTACAGGCATATTGTGTGATATAGACAGAAAATCTGAATATGAAGTACTGTTCTTGGGAAGAAATTTGACAAAGCTGTAACGTGGTCACATCTTTAGAGGGAGATCAACTGCTGCTAGTAATAGCAGATGTTTTGGAGATCCAAATCCATGGGAAAAGAACTGGGAAAAGACTGTCATGCCTGTCACTGCTGGCTGAAAACCAAAAAGTAACTGCCTTTGTAGACACTTGAGCTCCACAGGTGGTCACTGTACATTGATCTATTTATACTGCTCACAGATCTGCCTTCCAAATAGGCTTTGAGATCCATCCTTACTCGAAGTCCCCACTGGCTTCAGGCCTGGCCTATTTAGATAAACAGTATGCAAGCTAAGGGCTCTTTGGCTCACCTGCCTTCAGGGTGACATACTCTATTTATCTTTTCAAAAGTGTTTTTTTTACACATTTTGCTTTTTGTCTTTTCAGATGCACTTTCCAGTGGAGACATGAACTGTTTCCTACCATGCTGGTATAATGATAGCCTGCCATATCCCTAACAAATCAAACAAATCCCCAGTGGCTCCAAATTTTCCTTGATAATTTTTTTTCCACCTGACAAGTACTACTCCACATAGACCAATTCAGTTTAAAAATTCAGCATATGAGTTTTGCTTGCTCACAAGAGGCACCTCCTTTATCAGCTAATTTATGCAGACATTTCTTCACAGACATTAGCAAATGCACAAATCCACAAGAGGAACTGAGTAACTTTTGTTGCTAAAAGTAAAATAATGAGAAAAGTGATCTTTGACAAGATGGTTTACAAAATAAGATTAAATCTGCTGAATAATTTCAAAACTTTTTTCTTCTTTAAAAGTAACATTAGACTATGTCATTCTAAATTTTTCAAAATCAGATGCTTAATTTCAGAAATGTAGAACATTTTTATTATCATTTTCAAAATAAAACTGATCATATTTCCATTCAATTTTCCATTTATTTTAATTAAAATATGGACTTAACTTGAAAATAAAAGAATCAAACAAAAGAATTACTTTGGGATCAAATTGAAATACAATAGTTCAGTTTTCTTTCAGATATTTATTCTAACTACAATTGATTTTTGTCTTAGAATTGTTACTATAGAGGAACTGACACACAGTAGCAAAATTCACGATGTATGCAAATAAATATGTAATTCAGTATAGTAAATGCTGATAATATTGCAGGTAATAAAACAGGGACTTGAAATTTTATGCTACATTCCCATTTTAAGAATTAACCTATCTCCACTGCCAACCTGGAAAATACAAGAAAATATTTTCTCTCTTCTGATATCATGATCTGAGCAAGATTTTAAGAGCCAACATAGACAACAATGCTAAAAGAAGGGAAATAAAAATCAATAAAACCAAAAGGCATTAAAACAAAAATGACAGAACAAAGAAGCTTTTAAGTCATTCTTTCCTGGGTAACTGAGTCTCAGAGACCTCAAGGTGAGTATTGGCATCCCAAACAGTTCTAATTCATGAATTACCCCAATCCATATTATCCATATTAGTCTTAATATTTTTCTAATACTTCCAAACCTAACAGTGAGATTCTATCCCTGCAAAAATATGCCAGCTAACTGTGAATAGAGTATCCTAAATTTCTATTGCAAAAGGTTATAGCATCTGTTTTCAAAAAAAAAGCTCTTTTTTTCAAAAAAAAAAATGAATGACCACTTATTTGTGCACTATTTTTTATTTAAAAATGTTTTATATTTCTTTAAAATATTGACAGCTGACAGGAAAAAAAAAAAGGTTTTACCGAAGTGAAAATGTGTATCCAGCATCAAGCATGCAAGTATGCATTTTTATGTTTTTAAAAATAGAGGAAGAATTGTTTTTTCTATCTCTTCTTTTTTTTTTTTTTTTGACGAGAAAGTGTTTCCTTTCTTTTGATTTCATGATCTGAGTAAGTTTTTAAGACCTATTTACCAAGGCAGAATACAGTGTGAAAAGAAAAAACAAAACAAAACAAAACAAAAAAAAAAAAAAAAGAGAGAGAAGAGCTTAAAGTGGAAAGATGCTGAACACTTTACTTCTAGGCCTGCCTACTGCCTATTACCTGTCTTGTCTGTGTCTGAGCAGCAGCTACTGAAGCCCGTAGTCTGGAATCACAGGGTTAGGCATTTCCACAGTAAACAAATGCATTGGGTAACTACTGAAGGGAAAAATGTTTTCATAAACTGGTGACTTATGGGCTGACAAAGCAATGAAAGAGAAAAATACCCACCACTTCACCTTGTGCTGGTGGTGAGTAGCAATTCACCTATAACAGGCAAAGAGTTGGAGTAAGTCTCACCAACTATGATGAGTTTTGAATGAAGCCCCAGAGAAGCTGAACTGTGGGGTATAAGTCAAATTCCAAACAAATAAACAAAAAAACTCACATTAAAAAAGTTATATTTTCTTCATACACAAAATTTATCATGTATCTTTCATGTATTTCTTTTCTCTTCACAAATCACAGCAATCAAGAGAAAAACTAACAATTCAAATTCTGTCTGAGGGCATGGGGTTTTTTTTTGCGATTTCCATTCTGCTTCAAATATAAGAGAATAAACTGAATCCACTGAATTTATCCTTTCACTCTTTACTCAGAAAATGCCTTTCTATAAATGATATGGAATATTGCCTGTGTATCTATGTGCATGCACATAAAAGGACACAAAAGGAAAGACAAAGAAACCATTTCTTAAAGAATGGCTGAGGTGCATGTGTGTGTGTGTGTGTGTGTGTGTGTGTGTGTGTGTGTGTATGTGTGTGGTACCCGAGACTACCCTCAGAATGTGCAGATGACTATTACCAAAGGAAGTGGAAGGAACAGCATGTTCACTACTGTAGAGCCAGAAAAAACAAGCCACACACTCAACAACAGTGATACGACTACAATCAGGCTCTGACGAGGCATTTCCCATTCAGAATTAACATAATGTTTACAAGAAGCAGAAAAATGCACCTCGCTTACCCAAAAACACATACTTCTATGTGAGAGCGTAGTGTACCCTTGAAATAGGCAGCAAAGCCTCTGTCCTTTAAAGTGAACAGACAGGTGAGACTCCCAGACTAGAAGTGCTACCTGTAGAATAAGATTTGAAATGGCTGGAAATCATTATCTGCTTCCACAAAGCACATTTCAGGTCTCACTCCGGAGACTGGAAGCCCCAGCTCTCAGTGTAAAAACTTGTCTTCTGACTGGCATTTGGGTCTTATGCATAGAGTAATTGCTGTCCAAAAAGGGGCAGAAGAACAAATGTGCAGAAGAAAGTGAGGCCTCATCCTTGCCTTCACTATTTAAGTCCTCAGTGTTTGCACACAGGAAAGCATTTTCTATCAGTATATCTATTTCTATCTATATATATCTATATATCAACAAATATCCTGTTCACTAACTGTGATGTAATAGCTTAAAAGCAATGACCAAAATTGCTCAAAAAAGATCAGTGTTTTTAACTACATCTATTTTAAGAAGGTCAATCTGAAACACATTAATAGAGCTTAATCTGAAAAAAAAGCACTGACATTAGCTCTTTGCTAATCAGGTTCTTCATGATAAACATCCAAAACTGGACACCTCTAGAGTCATCAGCCACATTTGAAGATCTTAAGAAGGAGGCAAGACTCATAAGAGATGATGCCCCTAAGACAACACCAGTAGTGAGTGGCAAGCACTGTAATAAGAAACAGGTTTCTTCTTACATAGTCATCTTCTCATTCCCTGGACCACAACATTTCCTCTAGGTTTTGTGAGGAGGTTACAAAAGAAAGATGGATTTTTCACTGTTATAGCCTTGCAATCAGTAATGGTAATTAATATTTTACACTGAGATAACATCTGCAATATTGCAATTCACATTACATCCAGAAACAAAAATAGATGCTTTCTACAAATTAAAAGCTTCTTTAGCATGTTAAAGATCTAAGAAAAAAAGGCAAAAACAAAAACAAAACACACACACAAAAAAAAAACAGTAAAGATTCAATAGTGAGACAACACAAATAACTCTCTTAAAATTCAGGAACAAAACAAAATGAACACCATATAAAAGAATTTAACTAGGATGATGCTGTGAATTTGAAAAATTCAAGTCCAAAAGTATCAGGTAAAAAGCTGGGTACAAAGGTATGTTTGCCATTTCCTCAAAGCCCTCCTCATATCATCTATCTCTATTGAGGCACAAGTGCTCCAGGACCTCACATGGGTTTGCTCATCACACTGGCCTCCATGACAATACCTTAGTGACCTTCCAGAGGCTGCACTGTTTGAAACTGAAAAATACAAATACGAACCCAACAAAGATAAGAGGAATAATAGAAAAAGGAAAATGTCACAGATGAGGAAAGGGAGGATTGCAACGAGGATGGGTGAATACACTTCCCTAGTGAGAGAACCTCAAGGCACAAGGCACTCATGAACTAGTATGCGGGGCTGAAAGTTTAATTAGTACCTTTTTCTGTCCTTTCTGAACTTTACACAAAGCCTTCCTTTACACAAAGGACAGAGGGTTTTTTGTGGTGCTCTATGGCAAGGACAGCCAGTGTCTCTCATTTCAGGCAAAATCTGTCGTATTTCCCAGAATAAATGGGATACCTTTCCCTGTTTCTCTGCCTTTCTCCCTTTCTCTGCTGGAGAATAATAAGTAATACATTGCAGGGAAGTCTCACCAGATCGTTAAGCTGAGGTGGGGTAACCTGTGTGAGAAGAGTTCAGCCTTTAGTTTGCTCTTGCCACCAGGCAGGATGAGACAAAAGCCCACAACACGCTGACAGCCCAGGACCAGCCACGGGGAGCCCCTGCCTTGAACTCCCTTCTTTCTAATGGCTTCGTTGAGCTCGGCTCGCAGGGTGAGCCGGACGGTGCCAGGAGTTCTCCCTCTCCGCAACCTCCCCACTCCCTCCCTGAGCAGAGAGGAAGCAGAGGATGACGGAGAAAGGACACCAGAAAAAGGAGGGGGCAGTAAATCTGAGTGCCCCCCCTTCAGAGTGCAAGATCTGCCAACGGGGTGCTAGGGACCATGCGACACTGCTTAGCTTCCCGGAATGTTTCTTAAAGAAATGATAATAATACATTTGTTTTTCTCTATCTGTCGTGAGCGCCCCGGGGAGAGCGCTTTAGCTGCCTCATCCTCCTCACGGAGAGGCGAGGTGACTGCCCCGCCGCGGGAGAGCATCGAGCGCAGGCGGGAGGCCGTCGGCACCCGCGCTGGGCACGCGGAGGAGCCGCGAGAGCGCGCGCACCGGTTCCTGACACCTGCACCAGCTGCCTCAGGCATCCTGCGTTTGAGCTGCCCGCGGAGGAGGAGGCCATGCCAGAAATGAAACATCCCATTTTCACCCCCCCCCTTTTTTTTTCCTTTTCTTTTTATTTTTCCCTTGTGTGGGAAGCATAAAAAAATGTTTTGAGGACGATCAAAGCTTGGGACGAGAGGTCCTGCCTTCATCGCTTTATTTCAACCAAACTCTGGGAAAAATAAAATTAAATAAAAAAGAGCTTACCCGGTCACGCTGAAGGCACGTACAGAATATCCCTGACCGGATCGCTGATTTGTTCAAGAGCCTCGCAGATTCTCGCGCGGATTTCGTTTAGATTATTTGAGGAATTATTTCACAAAGTGCATTTTGATGCAACCAGCTCTTCGAATACCCCGATACCCCGATACCTCACGGCGCTGTGGCCGTGTGGACTCGCTCCCTGAGCCGCTGCGATGCCTGCACTTGACTGCCTGCTCTGGCAAACCAACTAGCACGGCCATCTCTAAAAGTTCAAACGCATGTTCTTTAAACCTGATTTCCCAGAACAGCTCTCACGGCAGAAGAGGGCAGCCGGCAAAGAACATGATTCTAAAGTGTTTGGTGGGGGGGGGGGGGGGGGGAGTAGAATACGCATAGAGATTAGTTTATAGTGTTCCCTCCGAGCCATTCGCAGTAATCTGATCATTCCAGATTCATGCCAGCTGATCTTTTACACCAACTAAGTATGTATGCATTGAGCTACTAAAACGAAGCAAGCTCTAAAAGCAACCTCTAAAATGATTTCATTAATTTGATTAAACAAAAACGAATATAAATTTCTGCGATATTCAACGCTAACGTTTTATTCCAAATACAAACGAGGCTTCAATACTTTTCCAGCTCCTTGAGAGACCAGAGCGCGGGACTGGGGCTCCGCGGTGACCGGCGCGGTAGCGGAGCCAGGCGCGTTGGCCGCTGTCCTGCCCCTGCCGGGGCTCTCGCCGCTCTCCAGCAAAGAGCGAACCCAGAACAAGCGGCTCTGCCGCTCGTTAGGGCTCTCCGCTTTCCCTTAAAGGAGAGCCGCGTGTTGTGACAAGGAGACTCACAGACTGCTTGGATTTCTTGAACCACCCGGAATAAATACACCGGGAATCAAATATTCCAAAGGCACAGGTGGAAGGGAAGTGGAGAGGGCTGATGCTGAAGAGCAAACCCGTGCCTGCAGTGCGTACAGAGGTGCCGCTGCTGCCAGTGCGGAACGGCTGAGCCCCTGCAGGCCGGGGCGGAGGGGGACAGCAGGGAGAGGGTTAGGACCAGCCACGAAGTAAGGCTTCTCAGTGCGCAGCCCGGCGGAACGGAGCTGAATTCGCACCCGGGCGCGAACAGAGCAGACGAAGCCAACTCGGTGCCTCGGCGCCCGGAGTGATGGCCGCGTTCAGCCAGGACAGCGAGGCGCTCTGCCGCAGCCCGGCCGGGGCGCGGGGGCTGGCAAGGAGCAGGCCGGGGGTGGGCGGCAGCACCTGTCGGGCCAGGCGCGGGGATGGGGCCGCCGGCCGGACTCCCTCCTCCCCTCGCTCCCCGCCCGTGCCTGCCTAGTGCTCATGCGCCCCGGAGGGGTTTAAAGTGCGCGGGGCCGCCGCCCGCTGTCCAGCTCCGCGGAGGTGCCCTCGGCAGCGCGGGGAGCAGCGTGCGCGGTAGGGCGGCTCGCCGGGCGCGCTGCTCCCACCGGACGGGGTTCCTTCTAGGGAGCCGCGCCGCAGCTGGCTGACGGTCTCTCTCCCCCTTGCCCTAGGTGCGAGCGTGTCCCGCAGCCATGTCACCCGTGCCGCTTCTCCTAGGTGGGTAGCGCGGCAGCGGCTCCAGGCCGGCGGGGTAGGCATCCGCGCCCGCCCTGACCACCTTGTCCTCTCTGTTCGCAGGCGTCTTCCTGCTCTGCAGCCCCGTGCGCGGGAGCGACGGCTCGGGTGAGTCTGCTGCCTTCCGCGCGCCTGTCCCCCTGCGCGCCAGCTCCCAGGCAGGGCTTCCCCACGGGGTGGCTGCCGTGCTCGGGCAGCCGATGCGGCCACTGACGGCGGATACTGGGTGCGGCGTCTCCCGCGGGGCTGGGCCGCCTTAGCGGCGGCCCTGGCTCCCCGCGCTGCGGCTGCGAGCGCGGGGGAAGCGGGTGCCGCCCGCTGCCGCAGACCGGTCGCCCCGAGAAAAAGGGCGAGCTGCGGGGCCGCTATCTCCCCCCTGGAGAGCTGGCGCTGTCCCGGCTGGGGCGCCGCTGCTAGGCGGCATCACCAGGTGAAGCGACGGAGCAAACGTGCGGGGCCGACAGAAGCGCCACGCGTGCTCCTCGGAGTGACAGCCGAAACGAACGGGGCACGGGCCTGTAGCTGGCACTGCTCTCGGCGCTCGGTGAAAGTGGAAAAGGCTGGGGGGATGCAAAAGGAAACGGAGGAAACCTGGAAATGTTTCCAGATCGGGGAGAAAAACTTCCTCTAGGCATCGACTGAAGATGGGCAACAGGAACAACTATTCTCTCCAAGGGGAACACCACTAGCAACAGTATGTGTGTGCATGTGTGCATGTTTATGGCATTCAGAGAGTGCCGTACTGAGGATCTCCAAAGTATTTCTGACCACGGAACCAGTCTAAGCCTTTTAAACCCACCCCACCATTATTTTGCCCTGGAAGGCAACAGAGACCTCAGCATTCCCAGGAGGGCATGAATGGGCACATGCTGCATGCCCTGCTGGACTGGATCTTGCTGCTGGAGAATGGGCTCCCCTAGAGCCAGAGGCAAACCAAGGCAATCGGGAGCCATAGGAAACGGTTAAAGAAATAAGTCGCCAAAGGGACACAAGTAGTTGGCTACCCCTTCCAGCAAAGCCTTGCACTGGGGCGGGCAGGAACCCACGGAAGGCTGCGCTTCCAGGCACTGCCTTGGCCCGCAGAGGGTGAGTGCGCTCAAGCTTTTCTTATGATTGTGAGAGTTTCGAAATCCTTATGAAGAAAGAGTTAATGATCACTTTGTTTTGAAATGCTCAGAAAAGACTTTTGTGCTTCTGTGTTAACGGCTATACGTCACAGGAGTACCATGACCTTTAAAAATAAAGAGGGAGGCAATGGAAAACCTATTCCAACCTCAACTCCTTTCCTCTCTATTTTACGGGAACACTACAGGAGAAGTATCAACAATCCTGCAGGACGCAAGTGAAAAGCTGACTCTAATGCTTCCCCACAGAACTGCAGAAGAAGTCACTGTAAAGTGAAGGTATCGGGCATCAACTAAACTAACATTAAGGAACTGTTGACAACTGTAATTTTACTCTATTTGGTTAGCAAAAAATACCAGAATGTTTTTATATAGTATGTGAACAGATGCTTTGTGAGATTGTGTTTTATCATTATTGTGAGCTCAAATTCAGTAGCTTTTGGTTACTGCACTATAAGCTTGCAGAGCTTTTATAAAAGCCCTGGAATTCTGTTATACAAAGAAATGAGGGAACATTAGTTTCCTCCTAAATTTAATGGATTTAGGCTCATACATATGATATGAGGTAGGTATTAAGTACTCATACCTACCTTGTCCATATCAGGATATGTGCTTAATGTTATATGAATAGTACATAACATGTGAACGTAATTTCCAATAATAAAAAGTTTTTTTGTTTTGTTTTGTTTGTTTTCTAACTTGGACAAGACTCTGGGAGTAGTAACTGAATTAAAATGAAACTCAGGCTTATTTGATGGTGCAAGATAGCAAGGACTCCAAATCTTCCTGTTTCATAAATACATAATACTTAATACCTAAAGCAA
This sequence comes from Tinamus guttatus, assembly GCF_059628265.1. Classification (NCBI taxonomy): domain Eukaryota; kingdom Metazoa; phylum Chordata; class Aves; order Tinamiformes; family Tinamidae; genus Tinamus; species Tinamus guttatus. The sequence continues at coordinate 4,389,814 of NW_028288861.1, forward strand.
TAAGCAGCATAATAGGAACAGGAGTCATTAAACTATTTCAGGAATCCTCCATTCTCTAATAATAATATACTTGGGGATTTTTTTCTATACACACAGAAATAAAATCTGCTTTCCCAAAGCAAGGTATGGAAATGTCAGGGTTAGAAGAGCTCAGATTTTAACTATGGATTTTATTGATTTATTTGTTTATTTTTCTAGAGTTTTGGCTGTCTTCAAAAACTATCTGAAAGTCTTCTTTTGTGGTAGTAAGAAGCAGCTATTCAGTGCAAATCAGTACATGGGATGAGGCAACAAAAAGATGGAAATGGATGGAATGTCTGAAAGCATGGTTACTGGATAGATGTTTTAGGAGAAAAGTCTTGGTTACTTTCTTTCTTCTCTCTCTTTTTAGGGTCAACACTGATGGAAGACATCCATCCGTACCTTTAAAATACGCATTTAATTAGGAAGAAATAACCTTTTTTTTTTGCTTTGTACTTTGTTTCCACAATGTACCCAGATGTGGCATGCTTCTGAGGTGTAAAGATGTGTGTCTTAAGTGCGGTCATTTCATTGCTTTCATGAAGTTTAATTTCATACATCTCTGCTCTCTGACAGAGTCCAGAAGGATAAGAGTCTAGGACTGGGTCCTTTTCTTTAAACTGCGAACTCATCTAAATCACTTTACAGTGGCTCTTGCTAGAAGGAGAGTTTTTATAATTTTTTCAGAAAGGAAAATTAAAGTGTTTACTACTTTTTTTTCTTTCCTTAGTCTGGGTTAGGCATAGTTAGCATATTTATATAATATCTTTTTGTGCCCACAAATAGCAACAAAGACTTTCAGGAAGATGTGACTAGGTTTTAACTATTTCAGTATGGCCTTAATGAGGATTTCTTATACTTAAAAATAAACATCTTCATTGTTAATTTAGACAGCAAATATGAGTTTTACTGTGCACTATGCTTTGCTCTTCAATTCTAATCCTAGTGAGATTAGCGAGAAGCACAGGGTAGTGCTTTCTTGCATGCTGATAAGGGAAGTCATCTTTTCAAGTAAGAGAAGTTTATGTCAGGATCAGTAAATACTCTATGGAAAGAGAGAATAGTTGAGAGGACCATGAGAGAGAGATCTCTAATCTCCTAAACATACTCTTTTTGGGATACAATACTGAGTATATATTGATATGTTAGCCAGTCTCTGCCAGCTCTCATTTTTAATATTCTGAAAAAGTAATACATATAGAAAAAGGGTTCCTCCATCTTCTACTGGTCAGCAAGGGCAATCTTTACTGATAGGAATTTCAGAATAAATATCCACGTTTGAATTTTTGATGCTGAATTGTAAGCAAAAGCCTTAAGTCATGCTGTCAGACTGGCGAGATAAAATGTAGTGTAGAGTGGTAGAATGGTTGTAAGCATCCAAGCTAATGACCTCTAAAGTCTCAAAAAGCTTCAGTTTGACAGACAAAATTGTTTACTAGTGGTATGTATATGTACATTGCATACATGTGAAAACAGGAAAAGCTTAATGAGGTACACAAGGTACAGTTTTTTCAAGATTGAAAGGTGGAATGTTATGTGAAAATGTGTTGTGCCTAAATAATTGAATAAACTGAACTGAATAAATAATTTATATTTCTCAGTGAGTGAATGTGACAGTTGTTTTCACAAGGCAATGAATTGGTACAAGTGCTCCAGATTGCTAGAGGTTACTTTGGGAACTTCTGAGTCATTTAAGTTCTTTCCTGGTGTGTGCTGTGTAGACATGTGCTTCACCCATGCTCTAAGGTCTTCCCCTCACCTTTATGCTTCCCTAGGAAACTTACAGCTCTTTTGAATTGCTGCTACCTTCTCCGCTGTGTTATTCATTGGATTTTTATTTTAATGTTTTGTACTACTCTTTCTTATTTCAGTCATATCTTTTAAATTTTTCCATCTTTTTATTTTCCTTACAATTTCTGTCCCATAAAATTAATAAAAAATTTTGTGTGCCCTTTTAAGCTCCAAAGATACCTGTTCAGATTTACTGGAGCATAAGACTCCATTGTACCTACCTCTAAATTCAAACATTGTTTTGCACTTGGAAACAGTGGTTTTAAAAGATTTTCATGTTACATTTTTTTTTCCAGTTTCCACTGCTATCACATGCTTTACAAGAGGACTTGACCTTCGAAAGGAAACAGAAGAAGTCCTTTGCCCAGCAAACTGTCCTCTGTGGCAATTTTATGTCTTTGGGGATGGAGTCTATGCCTCTCTTTCCAGTGTCTGTGGAGCTGCCATCCACAGGTATGTCAGATAATTAATGTGTTCAAGAAGTCTGCCATATTTTTAAAATTTAACTTTTTTATTCTATTTAACATCGTTCTTTTTCTGGGCAGAAGAATAGAAATTTTGCTTGGTATGGGAAAGAATGCAGAATCTCCTACCAGGCTCTCACTATGTAGGCATAAGGAAGTGAGTTAAATCTACCACTGAGTGATTAATTGGATTAATAATCAGAACACCAAATTGAGGATTAACTTCACAGCTTGAGCTAGTTCCACTAAATGGGGAGCTAACTTGATTTGGTAATATCTAGATGCTGAATAGACATGTGAAAGTTTTCATAAACTTTGTAACTATTCACAGGGTGGAAAAATACCTAATTAAACATCAGGTTCCTAGAAATAAGTGTAACAGAAGTGCATCATGGTATTACCAAGGTGGCCACAACACTCTGTGGGTCACAAGCTAACCATGAGGACCCTTCGGGTGACCCAGTGCTCAGGAGAAAAAAAGGCTGTCAAAGAGGTCATTTGGCCAGAAGAATTGGACTTCTGGGCAACACTACGTTTACTGGGACACTTTGGTACATTATCTACTTCTGCTGCTGAGCCTTCCTTTCTTGCCAAAAGCAACAGGAGCACAGCAGAGAGCAGAACCTAGGGCGGGGCAAGGCTGCTGGCACGAAACCCAGAATAGCTCAGGATCAGTAACTTCAGTCAGGTATTGGTAGGGGACTGCAGTTTAGAAGAGTGGAAGGCACTTCTCACAGCGATGGAGAAAGGAGGATGTGGAAGGAGTTTTATGTAGCTGTTGATAGCAGTAAGAGAAGATGGGAATTCATCTACTTCATCTGTCAGGTCTGAGCCTAGCCTCCTGAGGATAACTTTTCATCAAAGCATCCTATTAGAAATGCCAAGTGATATCACAGCAAGCACTCCTCACTCTCCCATGCTGACAGTGGCTCCAGGTTAAAAGCCCAGCCTTGGATATCATGGCAGACAGGCACCTTTCTGATCTTTGCTCTCTGTAGATAATGCAGATTGTCTACCGACAGACATACACGACAAGCAGAATTATTAGCATGAAGGTATACGCTATTCTCTGAGTATATACTGGCTTCTGAACCACAAGACTAAAGCTGTTCAATATGTACTTCTTTCAACACTCCAGCTGAGGCCCTGTTGCTTTTGGACTTTCCTTAGATGGGAACATTTATTCTATGTTCAAAGCCATTTTCTTTAATCTCCTAACCCCTTGCTGCATAGTAACATTATCTTTGTCCATTTCATGGACAATATTTTGAATTTTTTTAGATGATTTTATGTAGCTGATCATTGCATTATATTTACGGAGCTAAGATCACTTTTAGAGAACAGGCATTCAGCTTCATTTCAAACCTTTTTCAACAAGTCAGTAGCTAACAGGTAAGCTGAGGAGAGTTCTCTCAATCTGAAAAAATCTAGCATAGATTTTGCAAATTCCAAAGAACAACTGAACTTATCCAGAGGAAAAACATTTCCATAAAGGTGAAAAGCTTAATTTTCCCTTTCTTCTAACAATAATATTTCAGCTTTACTGCTATGTCAAAGACTGCTGACTGCAGTAACAAGTATAAAGGTCATCTCACTGGAAGGGTCCCTCTGCATCAGCTCTGATGTGTAGACTCCCTCAAAAAAGGTATCTGGAGGTCGGCAAAATGAAGGCACCCTCTATCTCTTTCTCTGTTAGAGCAGACGAACAAGGCTGTACACTTCACTTTGAAAAGGTGGGAAGACTCCAAAAGTTTCGTTCCAACTTTTTCTTTGACTTCAGTTTTCATTTTTAGGTAGGTTTTGGTTGAATTCTTATTTCCTATAAGAATATCCTCTCTCTCATGCTGTTTTCTGGCCAGTATTCTTCCCAAGAGCTGTTGTGCAGTGAGGTACTAGATTATTTCCCCATGTGTCTCCTTTTTATGTTTGTGTGTATTTTGGAATGAAAAATATAGCACAAGGGATGATTATTAACAGTGAAACTAGGCAAGAAAATGGAGAGACAGCTCCTATACAACATTGCTTTATCGCAGCCCTGACAGTAGCAAGAAATGCAGTGATTAAGGAATTGAAAACTGTATCTGGAAAACCTGCTGTTACAGTATAATCAAAACAGCCTGGCATGCAAGTCACTGGCACATGAACAAAGCACAGCAGTGGAAATCTATGCAGCTCTTAGTGACACAAATTACATCCTGAGGAAATGCATAAGCAATGCATAGGTACCCTTTTACTGCTCAAGTACTGCTGCCCATCTACATAGGATGAATCTTATCTCTAAAGGCTATGCAAAGTTGCTTGCCAAAGTCTTTCAGAATATAAAGGCAGACTAACAACTCTACTTCAGCGTAAATCAGCGTGCACTAAAGAAGAAACACCTCAGGGTAAAACTGAAGTATTACAAGATGGCTTATAACACACTTATTAATTTGGCTATGGAACAAATTGGCAAGGGAAGAGTATTTTTCAGAAAGATATATAGTTCATATTATACTTGCATCTACTATTAGCCCCCACACATGCCTTGAAACTAGCAAGGAGAGTTAATTACACGAAAATAGTTCATCTTAGACCTCTATGGTTTACGATGAAACAGAATCAACAGATACTTTCAATAAATAGACAGGAGCAAATAAATCTTTCACTATGGTTTCAGAGGAAACAATTCCCAAAGCTGGCACAGAATTACTTCTGGTTCTCCAGAATGACTTAATGGCAATCAAAATGAAAAGATAAATAGAAATACTGAAACAATATGGAGAAAACTGTTCATGCTATGAACAAGATAGGCTGAAATCATTGCTTCCAGGAAAGCTTGTTAGGTTGATCTATCAGTACAAAATCAGTACAAAACCTAAATGTTCTCCTATAGCTCTTTTAGTAATATATGCAAGCCCTTTCATTGCTCTTATGTTTCTGTCTGAACAATGTTAGAACTCTAAAACCTTGATATTTTTTTCTAAGTTTATGTGATGCTCCGCAGAATAGACTCTCTAGCAATCTTTCCAGTGACTTAAGAATTTTTTTTTCAGTCTTGACACAACTTCTTGCCTGTGGAGCATCTTTTTCAGCAGGTTGGAGTGTCCAGAATGGTAAAATTGTTTTCATGTCCTTGTGATTAAAATGTCTGTTTTATAATAACTTTTCTTCCCTCTCAGAGGGGTGATCACCAGTGCCGGAGGAGCTGTAAAGGTGCAGACTCTCCCAGGACAAGAGAACTACCCTGCCGTAAATGCCAATGGGATCCAGTCTCAGATGCTTGCTAGATGGGCTTCATCTTTCGCTGTGACTCGTAGGTGGATCCTACATACTATTTTGCAAACTCTATTTGAAACTAAAATTACTCAAGGAAACTTCTGTATGCATAAACAACTGTGATTTTTGTTTAGTAACTAACATTATCACTTTTAAGTTCTTATTTTATCTTCTTTTTCCCCTGGTTTCCTTTAATTGGTGCTATCTAGGCTAGTCAAACTGTAATCGAAGCTGAGACCAGAAAATGGAGCATAGACATTCAGAATATAAATACATGAAACAAGCAGTCGGCAGTGTCGTTCCATGACAATTCAAAACTATCTAAACGGCGCTTCAACACTGTAGCTGCAGTCCTGCCCTCCCATCACTTTCAGCCAAACAGTTTTAGATCTGCCCTCAGTTGTACAGTCCCACACCTACCCCTGTGCATTTGTCAGGCCATATGAACAACTTGTTCAGGACATTATGCAAACAGAAAGCTAGCCCTCCAAAACCAGGAGTAATGTCACCTTAGATTTGGTCATTAAACCATAATGTGATACCGTATTTTTTCCAATTTTTTTATTGTCCATGAGGCCGAGATATGGTATCTGATTGCCCAAAAAAAAAAAAAAAAGTTACTTTCTGCCACTTCAGTTAGCTTAAGTCACTTCATAAAAACTTAGAGAAGCCTACTGGTTATATATATATATATATATATATATATATGTGTGTGTGTGTGTGTGTGTGTGTTTTACAGTAAGTCTCTGTGTCTTCCAGCATATTCTTTCCAAGTTTGTGAAATGAAACTCCAATACATTAATGTTGTTTACATGCCTAAAATTCAGCCTATTATCTCTAAGACACTAGTAATCTTTGCATTAAAATTAATTGCTAATAACTTGAAACTATAGATGCTTTCAGTGAAGGTGCAGTTGATCACCATTTCCCCAAGATCAAGCCCTGAATTTATTTGCTAGAAATAATGTCTGCTACAACGAAAAACTATTATCAATTAGATACGCTATAATTACTTATCATCTTTTTTTTTTCCTTCTAATTTAGAAGCACAAATTAGAAACTTATTAACAAACAAAAAGACTAAGCACTGTAATACCAGGTCTCTCCAAAGATCTGTTTAGGCCAGTGCCCACCTCCAGGAGTAGCTAGTAGAGGATGATGAAGAAAGTCCTGGAAATAGAACACTAATAGAACATATGTACTCCAAGCACATGTAATTTGATACAATACACTGAAATGATGTAAGCTTATCCTTTTAATATTTAACAGGTAGCAAGGACATAGCGCTAGAAGCGGTTGGACGATCAATATCAACAGCACGTCCCTCTACAGGTATGAGACCCCTGCAATTCATTGGGTTATTAACAGGAGAAGCCCTATACGATAATGTGTGCTGCAGTGCATGAATGTCTGACTAAAATGACATATTTTGTGGACTTTGTTTATGTTTAAAGAAGAAAACATGACTAACATCTATTTTTTTTCCAGTATATCTTCCATCAGCAATAAGAGGAATCACTTGTAATATGGGAGACTGATTCTGTTTTAAGTGGTATACATGTAAATCAAGAAAAAAATGACTGAATTTAGAATAGTTATACAGATTTGGACCTCATGGGAGATTCAAAGCTAATAAGTGACAAAAGAGATAATGCATTTGTCCTTACAGAAATAAACTGGTGTCAGGATAAATCGTGACACATGACAATAAAAGTAACAGTTTATAGGCTTTTATTTTGCTTTGTTTTGTTTTTTCCTTTCCTTTCCTAGGACTGCCTGTTAAAAGACCACGTTTTCAGTGGATCAGTTTTCATTGAGTTTCATGCTACCAATATTATACACACTTGTTTTATAAATAAGGAATAATGAAAAATACAAAATTCTCCCACAGATATTTCACCTGCTTTCACATGTTCTCAGTTACTGTACTTGAAAAAAAATGATAAAAATTATAACCATCATTATAGATAAAATAGTCTAAAAAACAACAAGCTACTCTGTCAGTATACTTCAAAAAACAATGTGCTAAACTTGAATGACAGATGTGTGCTGCTGGTAACATAAAGAAATATGAAATCTTGAAATCTCTTCCTGCCAAGTACCTCTCCTGTGAGACAGAAGGACTTGGAATAGGAAGCTACAAAAATTCATCCAGATTTCTAAGTTTCAGTTAGGCAGGTGTACAAAGCAGGTAAACCTGCTATGTTTGATAGAGAATATCCTCCAAGGAGCAAAGCACTAGTGAAACAGGCTTAACTATTGACTGGCTGAAGATGTCACCCCAAGGTGGGAAGGTAGTATCACCCCAAGACCATTTTTAATCAGGATATATTGTAATGCAGCTCACAAAATCAAAGCTCTTTACAGTTCATGTCCTCTGGCTGTTCATATTTTTTTGTTCTTAAATGCTGTTTCCTTCTTTGAAGGCAAAAGACCTAAGAAGACCCTTGAGAAAAAGTCAGGAAACAAAGGTAGGATTCCACAGATTTAATTTCTGCAAAGTAAAATTCTAACATTTATTTGCATTAGGTATTCTAATTATTTTGGCTATTCACAGATTGTAAAGCTGATATTGCATTTCTCATTGATGGAAGCTACAATATCGGCCAGCGTAGATTTAATTTGCAGAAAAACTTTGTTGGAAAAGTAGCTGTGATGTTGGGAATTGGAACGGAAGGGCCTCACGTAGGCGTCGTACAAGCCAGGTAATAATCTACATGAAATAAAATGAAATAAGTACATGAAATAAAACTGATTAGTAAGAGAAATCAATTAATGTAGCAGTCTATTCTGCAGAACAGCATTAGAGTAGTGAAGTACTAAAACACAACTAAAATCTGTGAGGTTCTTAATATTTAATAGTGTAAAAAATTATTTTAATATGTCTCCTATAGTAAATAAATAGTGAAACCTGGAAAAGGAGTCAGTAGCTAGTGGAGCTGGTAGATTCTGAACTTCTAAAATTAAATAACTCACTCTTTAAATTTCACAGGAATTTTTGAAAACTACAGGATAATTATCATGCAAATAATAAAGAAATTCGGCAGACTTTTTTTATTAACAGATGCATTTAGTTTGAAGTCTGGCATGTTCAAAACTTACCTCTGGATAGATATTCAATCTAGTACTTCAGTTGTTTAATAAGCTTAAGGATCAGCCTCTTCCTCGTTTACCTGTCTAGGTAAATAATTCCTTTTGCACAGGACTGAAAATCATTAAGCTAGGAGCGTACTTCTGTTTTAGTAATTAAGAAAGTATGTGGGGAAAGTATGTAGTTCACTAGGGTCCCTAGCAGGGCTCATACCACTATAGCATTAGCAAGCTAAAATATAGTTTGAATTGTTTTGTTATCATTCATATAAACCCTGTTTTTTTGCTTAATATTTTATTTTGCTACAGTGAATATCCAAAAATTGAATTCTATCTGAAAAATTTCACTGCTGCAAAGGACGTTTTGTTTGCTATAAAGGAATTAGGGTTCAGAGGAGGCAATTCTAATACAGGTGAGTTCATTCTTCCCCCAAAAGAGAAATTACTTCATCTCATATGCATACACATGCATGCAAAATATATTATATACACACAATAAAGTATGTATACTTCAGTTCTGTAAAAATAAGTGTTCTAAATGACTAGTTCATATTTGTGAGTTCAGTATTTTTCATTAGAACATTGACTCATCTTACAATTGGTTTTCAGAAGTTGCAGTTGCTAACTAGGCAATAATTAAATCATAAGAGTAAGCATGTTTCCTGTGTTAGAGTATAGAATTAATAGAATTTTTTACTAGTAACTGTGTGATTTCTTGAGACAAATTCCTATCTAACAAGCTCTGTGTTTCTTTCTTGTTGACTTGCTAATTAAAGAGTTAGAATAATTTTGAATAAATTGCAACTGGTTGTGAAGAAATATCTGACAAATGAAGAGACTAAGCATTCCAAATATGTTTTATCTCACAAGATAAATATCTCCAACTTCCTTACTTCCAGTTTACTTCTCAGGCACGAATACATCTTTTTTCTAGTATCACGCTAGGCCTATTGGAGAATAAAGTACAATGATTTTTTTCTTCTCTGTTTAAGTTTTCAAAGTATAGGTTTCTCAATCTTCATTATTACTCTGACTTTCTGGGATATTATTTCACTTTTAAATCATAACGTAAGTATCCATGCTGTTGCTTCCTTGTCCCACTTCTGTATTTGAGAAAAGAATTTGGCTAGTTACCTAAATAAGCTTTGAAAACTTTGTTTTTATAACAATCTATTTTTTTTTCCAGTTAAAGGACAAGAATTATGGGACAAGAATAGCTTTTAGTTTATTTTCTGTATACTAAGGGAGCTTGAATGTTGATGTGGGTTTCCTCCCACCCCCTTGAGTTTATCTTGGAAACATCATTTCAAAACTAAGTGAAATAAAAACACTTTTATTTATAAGGGTAATAATATTAGTATTACAATATAGTATAGAAACTCTTGTTTGTTCATCATAAACTGAAATAACGTATCCTACAGTCATTACTCCTTTTAACAGATGCTTTCTCGCCTGTGGTTGGTGTTCAAATTCTACAGTGCTTCAGTTCATTTACCAATCATCTAATTTTTCATATTGCATAAAAGAGTAAAATCCAGCACAACTTCATTGTAATGGTGGGGAATTGGTACTGAAATATAATCACAGTATGTCTTCCTATTCTTCTTTTTTTCTTTTTCTTTTTTTTTTTTTTTAATTAGGGAAAGCTTTGAAGTACACTGCTCAAAAATTCTTCTCTTTTGAAAATGGAGCACGTAAAGGAATTCCCAAAATCATTGTGGTGTTCATAGATGGTTGGCCTTCTGATGATATAGAAGAAGCTGGTATAGTGGCCAGAGAATTTGGGGTCAATGTATTCATTGTCTCTGTAGCAAAACCCACAACGGAGGAGCTGGGAATGGTGCAAGACATTGCTTTTGTTGACAAAGTAAGAGAATATCATTATCCATTTTCCAATCATAGATATGAGCCTAGAGAATGTACTTCCACCTAAAGTTCTAATGAACTAATTCTTACATATGTATGTGTGCATATATAGATATATATGTAGATAGATGTATATAATGTATGTAATATATATATAATATATATATAATCTCCTAATAGTTAAAAAATATTCCTGCTATTAAGTGATATATAAAAAAATAAATAGCAAGTCTAAAATATTGGGACTGCAATTTTTAGAAAAGTTTAACAGTTTAATATCATTAAATTGTATGCTGCCACTGTAGGGTTTTTCTCTCAGCTAAGTGGCCCACAGAAATATTACACCAAAAAACTCTCACTGTCCTCACAGTTCAGAGCCTTGGCCAAGTTAAAGTCCTTGGATCCTGTAATTACAGGATGATTCTCAGGATAGGAAATCGGCTATATTCAGAATGGTTGAATGTGTCAAAGCAAAGTGCAGGTACCTGACCTCCAATTCCGAAATGGCAGACAGAGAAACATATGTTTCAGTAGCGGCTCTCTGGAGGATTATTTACTTTTATTGCAGAGACATGAAAGATTGCAAAACACATCCTAGTAGAGCCTGTTAACAGACACAGCATTTGTCTTGGATGAGGAGTTATGGATCTTGCTCTGTACACATTGGAGCAGGAAGATTAGCACAGGTTTTCTACTTCCATGGGAATTTTTAAGCCTTAGGTAATTACTTAATTTTGAGTGAGAAAATCTCTCACAGGAAAGGTTTAGAAAGTTCATCATAGCTCAGAGCATGAATAGAAGTGCTACAGCGCACTCTATTGCTCCAAGACACAAGATGGCTCACTTCCGACCCCAGGGTTATTAAGGGCACATTTGACTCTTTTAGACACTTGTAAGCACTGAAAGATGTGACTGAGGCTTGCCCTTCCCTTCTGCATTTTGATCTTAAGGAGATCGGAGATCATCTTAGATAGCTGACTCTTAAGAATCCCTTTCCTGGTTACTTAGCATTATACAATCACCCTATGGAAAACTGGGGAAAAGGAAATTGTACTTTGGATGTCATGGACTAGACTTCAAGCCAACTATATGTATATGGCATATTATAGATTTTTTAAAAAGTTCTTGCGAGTTAAAATGTAAAGTACAGAAGCCTAAGTTTTAGCAAGTAAATAAAAATACAGAACTTGAAATCCTTTAGATATTCAGTAGTCATGACTTGGGTCACTTTCAAAAATGTGATTACAATTTCCAGTTCTTACCCTTTAAGAATAACTCAAAAGTCTTTGAAATTTCAGGATCTAGAGGGCTAACTCAGTTATTGAATATAAGGCAATCTGAGACAACTTCTACTGATCTCAACTGGAGATTTTTTTGTATTTTTTTCCTAAAGGAATAATTTCCTTCTTTCCCCCAATAATCAGGCCACAATTCTTATCTTTGAAAGACAAATCACATAAATGTCTTAATTATGCATACAGTAGATGTGTATTTACTTTTTGACTTTTTATTTTTAAATAGGCTGTCTGTCGAAATAATGGCTTCTTCTCTTACCAAATGCCCACTTGGTTTGGTACTACCAAATACGTAAAACCTCTTGCCCAAAAACTATGTTCACATGAGCAAATGCTGTGTAGCAAGACGTGCTACAATTCTGTCAACATAGCTTTTCTAATAGATGGTTCTAGCAGCGTTGGAGACAGCAACTTCCGCCTTATGCTTGAATTCATCAGTAATGTTGCAAAAGCTTTTGAGATCTCTGATATTGGTTCCAAGATTGCAACTGTGCAGTTCACATATGATCAACGTACTGAGTTTGGCTTCACCGACTACATCACAAAAGAAAAGGTGCTCTCTGCTATCCAGAACATCCGATACATGAGTGGTGGCACTGCTACTGGTGATGCCATTTCTTTCACCACAAGAAATGTATTTGGGCCAATGAAAGATGGACCCAACAAGAATTTCCTTATTGTTTTGACTGATGGTCAGTCTTATGATGATGTTAGAGGGCCTGCGGCTGCAGCACAAAAAGCAGGTAAATGATATATCTTTGAAGACAGTTACCTTATTTCTTCTGTATTGTAAATATCAAGATTTTAAACAAGTTTGCAGATACTACCCCAGTGAGTTAGTCAGGTATTATAGTTATTTTAGATTCAGAAACACATAAGCTGTGAGGAACTGTTTTTCATTAGGATAAAAAAAAACAAGTGATATGGAACCAGGTATAAGTAGATTTACTCATGGTAGCTTAGATAAAAATGTATGCCCAGTCTTATCTTCCTATGTCGGAGAGAGATTACATTTTAAAAAAAAAAAAAGGGTCATGTAGTGAAGCTCCAATTAGTGATGCCATTCAGTATTATCTCACTCTTGCTCCCCATCATTGAGGAAGGAAATAAGCAGTTAGGACTGAAAAACTCCTGAGGTTGCTGACACTTGTAAGCACTGAACATACAAATGACCTAGATTTATTTCTAAATTATTCTACAACTAAGCCAGTGCTGCTTGTGTTTCCAGACAGACTATAACATTACACTTGTGTATCACTATAAAAACTAAGATATTAGCCCTTAAGATACTGTCTTACTGATACCATGAAAAATTCTTCTAATTCCTGATGTTTAGTGGCAAAATCTAATTATCTTTGATAAACTGCAGGTATTAAAACACATTTTTTTTTAGTCTGAAATAATTCATGAATGCAATCTAAGACGATGTTTTTCTTGTTTCCATAGACAAAATGATCTTATGAATTGTTCTTACTTTACTATCACATTGTAGGAATTACAGTCTTCTCTGTTGGTGTTGCCTGGGCACCTGTGGATGATTTGAAAGACATGGCATCTGAACCAAGAGAATCTCATACTTTCTTCACTAGGGAGTTTACGGGATTGGAGCAAATGGTTCCTGATGTTATCAGAGGCATCTGTAGAGATTTCTTGGACTCTAAACAATAATGGAAAAATGCTCTTGGATATGACTTATTTGAAACTAAAATCAGGAAACCGAGTTGGTCCCTCTAAAGTACAAATGTTTTATTCTTATAATATACCAATATAATATAAGGGAATAAGTTATGACAGGCTACATTCTGTTTCTGTGGTCAATCAAGGATTCTCGCAAGCTCATTAGAAGTGGCACTTGACATGGGAATGCAGAATTTGGCTAAAAATTATTATTTTCAATACCTGTATAGTATCTTTCTTACACTTTAGGCTATCACATATCAGCTGTATGTATATAAAGAAAACATAATAGAGCTCTGAAACTTGCACTGTCACTTACAATTTGTCTTCTCATGTGTTAAAATTAATACAATTTTAAATACACAGCACTAACTTCTATAAGCCTTCTGTAGCTCACTATCTTTTCTAGGAGTTCTCTTGGTAGTAGGACTATAACACCAGCCATGGGATAATAGCCAAGACCTTTCTAGTCCTTCAATCATGCAGCATCCTCTATTGCCAGGCAGTTTATTAAGAAGATGTATGACAGATGTAGCTAGACCGTTTTTACCAGTGAGAATTTGCTATTTTGAGTAAGAATGCTATCTGGCTTGGCAGAATTTACATTAAAAGGCCATCTCACTTCTACCTATTTCTACCAATCAGTGCTGTTGGGTACTTTTGGCACAGACGCACACACTTTCAAGGGTATTTAAGCACTGAAGTTTTTTTTTTTTATATATATATATAATCTGGGTCCTAATATATTGATTGATACTACTGCCTGCTATGCCGCAACGAAACCAGTAGCAGGATATTGCTGCTTGATAATCTGGATTTTTTTCTTTCTATTGCCTTGATTTTACAAAGTTGCTATTGGATAGACAAAGTTCAAGACAAGGATTTTAGGCAAAGATTAAATTAGTATGTGTACTGGAAACTCAAAAGCATTTAAATTGAAATCCAAAATTATCTTAAGCCTTGAAATTTAACTGGTTTGTATCTGATTACTTAGATGCCAAGAAGACAAAAAAGTAGGCAGAGACATAGGCGGGAATCAGTAACTCACAGAATAACAATTTTCTAATGCTAGTAAAAACCTTTCTAAATGTGTGTGAAGTTTTCTGAAGATGACAAAAACAGTTTTCTTGAAAAAGCTTTACATATACCTGGTAATGGGTTGATATTTTTACATCAGTTTGTATGTGGTTAAAATGATGCAGTAATTCACTGAGTTAGAGAGAGAATAATGGACTTAAATTTATGTATTTTAAATTTTTTTTTGCAAGTAAAATATACAGTAGTAAACAAAGCAGCACTTTCCCATTCAGTTACCAATGGAAGGTTTTCTTTGGTTGCATTTTTTGTGATATTGATTGTAAAATTCTCAGTAGTTGTGAATGGTAAAGAAGGGATCATATTTATCAGGCTTTTGTAGTGTATTTTTAATAACTTATGACTGGCTATATATTACACTAAACATGAATGTTGAGGATGCCGTGTATTTTTCTATCGAATGCTAACCTTAATTTTGTTATGTGTTTATAGATACAGTATTCAGTATTGCTGTATAAATTCATATGCAATATCAAGTTTGTGCAAAAATGTAATTCATTGAACTAAAACCTTTTACAGAAGTATACACACTGCAAGAAAGCTGGAATTGCAGCTATTTTAATATGCTGTGATATAAAAGTTTTTTAATGATGATTCCTAGGTAGCAGCTTGAATAAGTTAGGTTTATGTGATCTTTGCTTTACTCTATACTAGCTTTAATCCTTGAATTGAGGAAGAAAAAAGAAGTTCCTACTCAACAAACTCCTACGTTCAAGAGGAGTTATGTAATAACCAAGAAAATATTTCCATCAAAAGCAAACTGTACTTCTTTGTAACTAACATAGCATTTGGGAGGGCAGGGGGAAAGAGGAGCAGGGGAGGATTGGCACATAGGAAGAACAATAGTTTCATCAAAACAATAGGTTTGGCAGCTGTTCTTAATTACTGCTGTTTGCATTTCATATTAGTGTTGTCACATATATCTTCTCCTCTACTATGTCCCCATACAATGCAAATATTGTATTTACATCTCTGTCCTGAAAAACAGAAGTGATGGCAACATTTTAAGCCCTGATTTTAGGCCACTGTTTTTTTAGTGGGACAAATCACTGTGTTTACCAAACTCTACCAAAGTCACTGCTTTCTAAAGGCAGTAATTCTGTGTGTGTTTTTTTTTTTTTCCCTCCAATACTTTCCTTCCTTTAATTTGGCTCAAAGGAAACAGCTTCAGAAAGCATTGAAGCCATAATACTGACAGAAAATGTCTCCCACGTGTGCTCACGTAACACAGAAGGCCTGGCTACGCTGGTGTAAGTTCAAGTTGGTCTTCTTTGGAAAACTATCTGGAACTAGAGACTTGGATTCTCCACCCGAACAGAATAAATCAGTCTGGCATTGGTTTGGACCTTGGACAGTAAATACTGTTGTTTTTCTGAGAAGCAGAGGTAGAAAACGCTTGAACAGCTTAAAAGCGACTGCCCTTCAAATATAGACATGAAGTATATGGCAGCTCCCACTGAACAGCCTGCAATTTAACTATGAGTAGTTTTTCCAGTTATGGATGCCCATCAGTTGGTGCAGACATTCTCTGTTCTCTTTGGCTTTGGCAGGAACTTTACCTCTGGCTTCAGCTGAAGGAACAATTGGTCCCGAAAACTGGCAGGCTAAAGGTTTAATTGCTTGTTTCAGGAAAACTGCCCACTATACGTTTAATCTCATTAGAATCAAAATTTTCTTTCAAACAACCACGTTTTGTTAGTGAGGTGTTGTTGATCATGAGCCAATTTCTTTGCCTGAAGGGTATTTATTTTAGTAAGGGTTTTTATTACTCTAAAATTTATTTACATTTACTTGTGCCTAAATAGAAATGAATGCTGTGTATTTACTGCACTTCTTTACATCCCAGAAATGCAAATCTTAGCAGAGTTAGTTGAGCTCTAGCCATCTCCTCATAACAAACTCTGACACAGCAAGGAAAATAGTAGTGCTATTGCCAGATATTACTTTCAATACATAGAAATTCTTCACTAACCAATAATTAGGCAGCATGAGGGAACATATTGTAAACATTGAAAATAAATTTAGGTATCAATCTAGAAATAGATTTTTGCTGTCAGAACCCTTACATTTTGTGTGTTAGTTAATCTAGGACCTGCATTTTCACCGAGAGATGAAGATATGTCAGTATTTTTCAGTGCCTGTGATAAAAGTGCTGATGTAATAGCTTACTGGATGTTCTATCCTTTGTTTTGACAGTGGTTTGCTAGGTAATCTTCAGCAAATCAGTAATTGTTCCACTACCAAGGAAACAAAGGTATTTACTACCTTTATAAAACATTTCAGCTATACAGAAGAAAACCCTAAATAGAACAAGTATGTTTCTGTACCACAGAAACAGCTACTTCAAGGCAATTCAAAGAAAAGTAAGAGTTAGGTGTCATTCCATTTATTTGGAGTGCTGCTGACCAACAGGAAGCAGTGGATGATGTGAGGAAGGGCACTGGCTCTGGGGTGGATGACTGTCAGGGCAACTTTGGCAGGAGAGAGCAGCAGCCGCAGGGCACATCCAGGGCTTTGTCAGAATGAGCTCTTTGAGTCCAGCACAGGGCAGTACTACAAAGCAATGTAACATTCAGCTCCTGGACACTGGCAAAAACTGCCCCAGTTTGTACAGTTTGGCACATATCTCATGCCTAAATTCGAGCTACCTTCAAGAACTAGAGATAAGCCTCCTGAAGAGACAAGGTGTTTACTACAACCCAAAAGGAGCAGGTAGCAGTGCTGCTTTGCTGCAAAGAAGTGTCACAACACCCCTCGGGCACTTTCCTGGAAGCCAGCCGCCTTGAGCGCCGCGCTCTCACAGAACATAGCTGAATTTACAGCTGAACTTCACCCTGGATCAGCCCCTAAAAGCCGGGCATGAGAATCCAGCATTGCTGCCCTTGTTTGCAAATGCTCATTAAATGTTTTCCCAGCTTCCACTGAGGATAGATATGGCCTTTACTACTTAACAGTAATCAGGCTATGGTAGAATATACACAAATGGATAAAAAGTATTTTTCTGCCCTGGTGAATGTGATCAGATTACAAAGATGACAGACAATTTTCTGCCAAAGAATACAAGTAAAAGACTACACAGTCAGAAGTCAGAGCAAAGACTGGCAAAGTTTAGGAATGAAATAACTTGAATTACGGGGGGAAACAATCATCTACTAATTTACTATGACTTTAAATGTTCATTAAACACAAAATCAAACATACTACACCGTAAAAATCTTTTTGTTTTAAAACAAAATCAAATTCAGAAATAAGTGATTTTAGGATGTCTCTGACACTTCTCACATAGTATATTATTCATTTACTCAAGAACAAGAGAGAGAGACAGAAACTTTCTCCCATCTCAATACTGTAAATCAGACAAAATACACAACTTTGTTGTGCTGAACTCCTAATTCCAGTCGCAAGAAGGAGCCAGCTGAGCAACATAACAGAACTGGCTGGTGTGGCACGCTAGTACTGGAAACACGAACAAAGACACTGCTCACCAATGATCTGATTTACTCAGATCTAGGTACAGATGAGATACAATTCAAAGAAAACCACATCCAATTGCCTCTTTTAACACAAATAACTGCTGAAAAAAAAAGTTTCTAGCAGAAGTACTGAATATGCCATATGGAAACAGTCCTATATTAAACCCCCAGAGACTGCTGGAAATATCGCTGGTCCTTAAGAAACTTATTTTTATATAGAAAAACAAACAACCCCCCCTAAATATTAGCTAAATCATCTTAACAACAAACTACTATTTTTTTGGATTGAGGGATGGAATCAGTCAGCTGAGTTATCAAAAGCAAAAGGGTAATTCAGGAAGCTAAACTATAGCTCATATTACGTGAAGAACTAGTTTCAATACAGTAATAGTGAATGTTATTTAAAGAAATGTGCTAGTCATCAACATGCAATGTTACTATTAAGTAACACAGAAAAACTCCAACGCAGGCAATCCAGGGGGTGAACCTAAGGTCACACACAATTCTCAGGAGTATCAGATATCTCGCAAAATAGAGCCATAGCACAAACATCCACATATTGCCACTTTGGGCAGAAAACAGCTGTGCTCAGGGTACCTGCAGGAGCTTCTGCGTTTGCATCGCTGCCACCAGCAATCACCATCGGGAGCAGCCACTCCGTCCTGGGAACACTGGGACACCACCAGCAGCTTCCTTGCCTCCTGCCTGGGCCGGCTCTTTACGCCCACCAAGATGCAAGGGTGACAGAGGTGCGGGTTTTAAATGCCCCTTATAAACTAGGGTGCCTTCTCCTCACACAAGTTTAAATAGGAAAAACAAAGCAAAACAAAGCAAAAACACACATTTACTAAAAGCAACAAAAAGAAAGCCACCTATTTCAAGATATTGAAAAGCTGCAGCTGAGAAAAAAACCTCTGAAATAATAGGAAACAAATCTAAATAGGAAACAAATCTATTTTTCTTTTAATCGCTGCAACCAACAAGAAACTACTGGCACTACGCAACCCCTTTTAGCCAGCGGTCAGTCGATCGCAGACGGAAAGATCAAATCGCCGCAACTCTCCGGCTCGGATGGAGGAGCCCCTGGGCGCAGCCGGGCAGCACCAGCGGCTCCGGCCCCTCTCCGTCCCGCCCAGCCTCCACAACCCACGCGCTAGCTCAGCCTGGGGCTCCGCAACAAACAAGCGGCAGCTCCCAGCAGGCGCGCCGGTATCGCCGCCGCGGCGGCCCAGGGACAACGGCGCCCTTCCCTGGGGGGATTTTAAAATCCAAACTGAATTCAGACAGCGGGCGGCGCTACGGAGCTTCCCGTTCGCCCTCGCTACTCACCGCTTGCCGCTCGTCCTCGGCCCCCGAGTCCCCTCCGCCCCCGCCGGGCTGCAGCGCTGCGCTGCACGTGGGAGCGCAGCCCCCAGCACGCGCCGGCGGCCGTTAGAGCGGCCGTTAGAGCGACCGTTAGAGAGCTCGCGCGCGGGCTCAGAGCGGCCGTTGACCTGGGGCAGCACCCAGGGCACCTGCGCGGGAGAGGGCGTTTATTTATTTATAAGCTAAGGCAGAGGCAAGGCTTAAGCTTGACTAGCATGCTGTAGCATGGTACTATAAAAATATGCAGCTGTAAAAGCGTCTCACTTATGTTGAAAAACTGTTTACGAAGAATAATGGATGGCATTTGTTGTTGTTTTGGTGGTGGTGTGTGTGCATGCATCACGAGGCCAAAAGTAAATATGCATGGAGAACGTACTGCAGAATCTTCTCCCTTCTGCTGAAAGGGCTCCTTGGTATAACCAAGATAGTGCAGACGCAAATGCTTCTGATGTAGCAAATGAAACATCTAGTTTAAGGTGTCCAGTGCCTTTTTGAAGGTAAATATTCTGCTTTAAGGGACTATATATCTTATGATAGATTTATTTACAATAAAATGAGCAAATTCACAAACTATGTAAAAGTCACTTAAAAAAAATCACTTTTCAAAGGATTAACTCCATTTGGACTTCAAAGAGATCAGCTGCTATCAAAACTCAGTTTAAATAAAGACATTTAAGCCACACGGCAGCTATCTCCCTATCTTCAGTTAGGGTAAATTCACTATTAACTTGACAGCTACAGTCTCCTAGTTTTACGAATTTACATAAAGACTTACAGCACCAGTCCTTTAGAGAGGGATTAATCCTGTAGAAAACCCATTTATTTGAGCCAATTTTAAAAGGAGGGAAAACTGTTCACAGCACACATTGATCAACACAACACTGCAGATACTCTCCACGCCATTGAAGACAGTTCCATGCAGCTGAACAGTTAAAACTTCTTAGTATCTCAGCTGGATATTTTAAAGATGTTAACGTTATCGTTAGTGAGGAATCCCATGTCAATAGCTTAGATCCCTGCTGGGGAACATGAAACAGAACCATTTGCCATTAGTAAAGAGCGCCTCGCTGGTCCTTCCTCCAGCTGGAGCACATGCTGCAGACCTGCTGCTCACGCAGCGGTAGCTGCCGCAGCCCCTGCAATCCAAGCAAGCGCAGCAGGCAGCCTGCTGCACTGCTCGTGCCCCAAGAACAGTAGCAATCATACATACATACTTAGCTTTACATTCAGGTTTCAAATACAAGTCCCTTAGGCAACAGGAGGAAATCAGTCCTTCCATGTTTTAAACAGTCTAAAGAAGATCCATTTTTTTTACCACTAGTTTACAGCTCTTCTAAAGAAGCAGAGGATATACACCACACTAAAGTAAACTGAGATTGTTGTCAAAGCTCAGTAATTGAAGCCTAGCTAAAGCATTTGATCCACTGTGTATGAGGGCACTAAATAACCATGAGATTTCAATTAAGGAAAATAAGCAAGTATTTTTGTTTTTTCCATTTCAATTTTAATACAATTCCAAAAAAAGGTAAATGTTATGCATGGCAATGTTTATTAAACAATCACATTTCATTTAAGCATTAAAATGTAGCAGTCTGGAAAAGCTGCCAGAAACAAAGTTTGGCTTCAGAAAAGGCAGTTATGAAATTACTTCCAATAAAATTCAAATACACTCTCTTGCCTGTTGATTAGTTGAAGGCTTTAGACGGGAAAGAATGAAAGTGCAAGTCAGCTGAATGTTACTTTTAAAAGAAGAAGTAAAGTCTTAGTGTCCTACAAGTAATTAGTGAAAGGCCTCACCTTGATCTTCATGGTAAGGGAAAAATTTTCTAATTTCTATACAATCAAAATTTCCTGTACCACATTTAAGATGATGTAATATCATTACTAAAACAAAATTCATTTCAGAATATAACTGCAGTATTCAGTCTACCCTGGGCATGAACTCTCCCTCTCTCCCTGCTTTTTTAAAAAAGTCCAATTTGCTTGACATGAGATGACATGAGATACATTCTCACTGCTAAACTGGAAACTCACGTGGAACAATATAGTTTGAACCACTTACAGGAACATGTTCCAGATTATGGTAACTTACTCATAAAGACTAATTTTGCATGAAAACCTAAGACTCATTGCAGTATTCTGTTTCTGCTGATATGCTCTCAGGAAGAGTGGCTCATCACAAGTAGTTGCTAAACAGTAACCTATAGCTTTGTCTTTTCCAAAAACGCCGCAATTCTTACACATCTTTAATGCAGAAGAAATTCTCATAAATAAATGGATAAAGGTTGATAGAGCACATTTAACACACAGACAATTTTTAAGCATATAAAAATGAATATTTCTAGATTCAAAACAATGAGCCAATAACAGTTCAAAATGAGGGCAACCTTTTTGGGTCCTAACTCACTTGACAATTGCCTCATATACACAGATATCTGAAAATCACTGTGATTACCTTTCTAAAAAGGCTCTATAAATACATCAGCAATTTTCAAGTTGTTCTTGTAAAGAAGAGGTTTTAAAATATTGTGGAAACATGTTCTTATATGTGGGTATTGCTGCTTTAAACTAAACAGTTTTTTGACATCCAGACATCCATTACAATTTTCCAAAAGCAAAGCAGCTTGTAAGTATAATAAACAAATGACCATTTTGCTATGATTAATTTAGACCTCATTTGGTAACTTGTAGAATGACACTTTTAAACTGTGCAATACAAAATAATGTAGCCAACAGTAACATACAGGTACACCATTTAATATTTATTATATGCATTTTATATACATTATTTTTCAACAGCTGTACTTTTGCTATGTGGTACAATCTTAAAAATTTGCTGATTCATAGTTTGTAAAACAGAAACCTTACAAAACTCATCAAAACTCGCAAACTGATCAGAAAAGTTTTGTGGAAGACTAGAAAAAATACTTTATTGTATTAATCATGCATTACACAAACAAAATCTTTAGTTACACCATAAACTGAAGCACATCTGAAAATAAAATAAAAGCAGGGAATAACTATTCCAAACACAGCAGATTTATGAATCTTGAATCAACTACTTTTGTATTCTATTTGAAACGCAAATAAAAATATTTTTCACTCCAAAAGTTCTGAAACAAGATTGTTTTTTGGAATCAAATCCACTCCAGTACTTAACCAGAGGAAAAACAGAAATTCTTGGTTTGCAACTTTAGAATTATGAAATGTCCCGTTTTTGTCTATTTTAGACTGTTCAAAGAGTGCCATAATAGATATACAGGGCCCTTTAACACACTACATAAAAGGATATAAAGACCAACAAAAAGTGAAATAAATAACAATAGGCCATTAGCAAGATGGGTAATCCTTGATAAATAAACTCGTAAATACAGTAAGATGTACAAAATATCACATAGTGATAGGATGCCAAGATTATTTTTTTTTATTTTTAAGAGTTCATCGGGGGTGTTAACCCCTCTGTGTTTCATTTGAACACGCTTTACAGTCCTTTATTTATGAAGACAGTTATGCGATGATGACGAACTAGCATCCTTATGCAAGGACTTAGCTGAGCTGTATTAGGCAAAAGAAGGGAAGAGTGTGGTTACACGGCAGCGGGTCAGTGAGATCTCTGTGTTTTAGGGTTCTATAATGCAGAAAAACATTATCAATACAATCTTGAGCACTGTTGTGACAGGCTAAATATATAAAAAGACTTATAAAAACTAGAATTTTATCCAAACGTTTTGTGCAACTAATGCTAAAATATTTTAAGTTAAATTTCCTTTTCTTTAAAGCAAAATAAAAGTTTAAAAGGGGAATCTGTGGCATTCAACTGATAAACAGAAGATTACTAAGAGATGAAAAGAAAGCTACTCTTGGAGCTCACTTCCCCCCACAAGAGCACCACATTCCTAACCCTAAGGCAGCACACAGAGTCCAAAATAAAAGTCTTTTGTAAAATCAGACTCCACGTTTGCTTAAAGACACCTAAAGAACAGACATACGCTCAGTTCATATCCAGTCAAGGCTACAAATACTGTTTTTCTATTTTTGTTTTTTTTTCTGTTTTTAATTTGCCCCACCCCCCCAAATACAGTAATTACAGTTAAATGAATGAGCCTGACGTTATTCAAGACGTGGTGACTTTTCACCAACTTAAACCTGCCCCACATAAGAGCCTTCACCCAGGCAGATCAGATGTAGTGTCTTATTGGTAACCTTATCATTGATGGCAGTGACGCATTCCCTCTTTTTTGTCCAAACAGACCTGCTATTATGCTGCAGGCTGGTTCTGCTATGTCACACAAACACTTTGGCAAGGGCATCAGCTCCTGCACTGGCAATATATGCTTTTGATGGATGAAATGCTACATCGTAAATGGATTCATCCAGCTTTTTCCTATGAGCTGTTATTTCTTGCACACATGTCTTGCTGTCCAAATTCCATAATCTAATGGAACAATCATGGCCTGTGTAGAGAGAGGGGGGGGAAAAAAAAGGCAAAATTTTTATTTTTTAAAGACACATTAATGCACTATTAAAACAAAATCTATACAGCACACAGAAGAAGGAAGGGGGGGCGGGGAAGCGAAAAACACAAAACTCTTACTTCCAGACATTAAATAGATTCCATTAGGATCTACAGCTAGACTTGTGACAGCATCCAAGTGCGCAACCATAGAATGGATCATTTTACCTAAAAGCAAAATAAATAGTGAATTTCCTGGGAAGAACAATTTAAAAATAATACTCACATTAAATGTTCAGTGCAATATAGAATAACACAGTTACTTAGATTCCAAGGATATTCTAATGCTGCAACTCTATTATAATTTAATAAGTTTCAGCTGTGGGTTCCTGTATAAACAAATAAATGACATAACTTCCAAAAAGGCCTTCACATTATAAACACTCTTAATCCAAGCAGCCTGTCAACTGTAGCAAGAACACCAGAATCGATCCTAAAATGACTGGGCAACGACCCGAATTCTTCGTCCATTAAAGGTCCCGTGATCTGCCCACTAGACTGCAGTGTTGACAAGACTCACAAAAGCAGATTTACTGAGTCATACGAAAGGGCCAAATTAACTTAGCACTGGTGAGAGCAGTGATTAGTCAATGACCAGAGCAGAAATCAAAGCGGCGTAACTGTAAGTGACACCTGCCTAAAATATTCTCTAGCTTCTAATAATTTACAGTTTGATTCTTTCCTGAACAAGAAAGGCTATCTCTTCATTCAACACTCTTAATGCACTTCTTTTCAGTGATCTTCCCATTTTTTCCTGGAACCTATACTACTCCTTAGCATTTTATGACAATGAGCTCCAAAGCTTAGATGCACATTATTTGAAGAACCACCTCTTGCTGCTTTTGAGCCTGTCACTTGTTGGGGGTGTCACCTGAACCTCAGGCGTAATGCTGGAAAACACAACTAGTAACAAATGTTATAAAACTATGACCAACATCTTCTTGGTTGTATCTTTACTTAAGAGTCTTAAGCGTCTTCAGTCATTTCTCCTCTAGAAGCTACTGAGGATCTCTGATCCTTTTAAAAAAAGCTTGACCATTTTGTTGTGACTATTTTTTAAAACAAAGAGCATGTATGTAGAAACACCCAGAATTCATTCAAATGGCATTAACAGTGATTCTTCTGCTTATTCCTTTATTCCCTAACATTCACATTAATTTTCCTTTTGTGAATAAGTACTTAACAGACTTTTTCATCCTTTTCTTAAAGCTCCAAGGTCTTTTCTTAACTAGCAACAGTAGGCTCAGTGTTTATGAAGTTTCTTTTTCCCACCTATGCATTGATTACATGTATCTACTCTGAATTAAATTTAACTCTCAGTCTATTAAGATCTACAAATCTTCACAGTCAGCCTTCACCTTTACTAACCCAAGTGAAGGAACATAAGTAAACTGCCAACATAATATATCCTGCCCAGTGTGTTGAACATCATCCACTACTGATCAGTCCAGGACCCCAATCCACTACTGATCAATACAGAGTAATCATCGTTTATTACCAAAAAGACATTGGTAATAATTTTAAACACTTCAAAGCGGTCACAATCCAAATGCATGCACATTTATGGCAAGTTAGAAGTGATAAAATAGTACCTGGCCTTTTTACTAAACAAACAAAATGCCCAGAAGGTGAGTTGGTGTAGATGTTCTTACGAAGTACTTAAAGACTTTAACAAACTATGCCAGCATAGCATGCAGGAGGTGACTCATGAACATAGAAAGCTGATGTTCTTAATATTCCAGCTTTGGTCATGATAGGCTGTGCATTTTTCCCTATGCACTTTTTTCAGTTTCTCTTTTCCAGAACTGCTTCTGTTTTATAAATTTAATTAGCTACTCAAGTTTAACATGAGCTTCTATGTCTAAAATGAATTGAAAGCCATTCTTTGACCAAAACATGAAATGGTCTTTACTACTGACAGTCTGAAAACATAACTGATACATACTTAAGAGTTAAAAGAATGGGAATTGTGAAGGCTAGAAAAGAAAAGTCAGAAGTATTTTGTAAATTTGCACTTGTCAAATTTAAGAGGACCTTCTTGTCCCTCAATCATCTTTGCTTGTTTTGAGAGTGTACTTTCTGGCAGGAGTGATACCTATGTAAAACTACAGTGATAAATCAAAGTCTTGACCAACGGTAAGTTTTGAACAATGCATTCTCCCTGTGACCATTCAGATTTTCTTTAAATATATTTATTTTTTAACATATTTATTTTGAACATGAAAATCAGGTTCTTTAGCCTTACCTGTTTTATTGTCAAAAAATTTGATGTGTCTATCTTCATGAGCTGTAATAGTTACAGGAAGCGTGGGATGACTTACTACCCTGTTAATATGGTTATTTGATTGTACACCTGAAAGTAAACAAATACGGATTTTTATCTGTCTTAAAGGAAGGATAAAAAGCCAAAAGGAGATCTATTTATCAATACCCTTTACCTTATTTACATTTACTAAAGTTTCATTAAAAAGCACTTTAATTATATAAAATAAAGTTTGGATAAATGTACTCCACCTAAGATAGATATTTAAAATGTAAGGCTTCGCTTACCAGATTCTATCTGTGATGATAGCATTACAACAGACTGTGATGTTTCTAAATCATAAATGACTGTGCTGCCAGTGTTAAAAGATGTAACCATATGAGCAGGGTCACAACCTATAAAGTCAACCGATGTAGGTATTCCATGCTCTAAAAAGCAGGGAGAAAAAAAGCTTTAAGAATGACTAAAATACTTTTGAAATTCTTAACAGATTTAAATATTTTTATACTTCTACATTACTGAAGAAATTAGCTGCACCTTTTAGGGTAGAGCTGCAACACCAGGATTGTCCCTTTAAAGGATCTTTTACACTTAGTACTGTTAACTAGTTTTGAGACTCTGTCAGCTGCGTCATAACAGATTTTCAAAACAAACACTTAACTGCTTAAGTTAAAAAGTTAAAGCTTACCTTTCTCTCCATTGTAAGTGCAAATACAGGGCATTTTTTCTGGTGGATTCCATAATCTAATAGTGCCATCTGCTGAACAAGATAGTAAGTGATTCTTTATACCACTGTAAGCAAGACCCCACACTGCATCTGTGTGAGCAATTAATGTGCCAGCTAGAACGTTTGGCTCTGGAAAAAGAAGTTAAAAAGGAAAATCTTTTTAATGAACAAAACTTAAATTAGTATTTCTTAAGTATCACATAAAGCAGTTCTCATATATTACAATATTCATTATTTGCCTAACATTTTGCGCATCTGTGACCTAACCAGTTAATTGTAACCCCCTATTCTAAAATACCAGCAAGAAAAAAGAGTTAGCCCCCAAAACATTCAGTGTCAATGAGAATTCTGGAGCAAATGGAATGCAAATAAAAATTGGATCTAATTCACATACTTCTGCATTAACTTGCTTTATTTACATATATCTTTAATTCCCAAGCAGACTAGTCTACTACAATGCAACTTTTAAACAGGTCGACACTTAATTAATAATATTGCTCTATTATTCCCCAGAACTGTTTTAGAGAACGTAACAGTTCCACTGGCACAAACCTAGTTACAATAATGAACTAAGATGTCAACTTTTATCAGCTTGCTGACAACTCAAATTTGCAGACTGCTGCTCCCCCAGTCATTTGTTGAAATGACATTAAAAAGAAGAAAAAAGACCCTCACTCCCAAAATGGTAACTCCCCCAAACCAACCAAAACTAAGTTAGATCACGTATCATTTGCAAAGACACAGCCTGCCCCAGGGTGATTCCAAGAAGCATTTGCTTCCTCCCTCCAAATTTACCATCCTAAAGATGCCTGATCAGCCTTTCCTCTACAGCTGATTTCAAATCCCTAAAGCAGTCAGCTTCCCATGTTCCAGAGCTACTGAAACACTGAAGCCTGCCTACTGCTGTTTGTTCTCGGCATACTCTGCTGACACAAAGCTATGCCCAAAACCTCTCAAGCACCCTAAGTGAGAACATTTCTCTCGTGGAGCCAGGAAACACACCTTTTCTTTTAAAAGAATTATTTCAAGCGTTGAAGACACTTACCATAGGTATCATATGGGTCCACATTAGGGCTAGGCATATTCCACCACTGAATGGTGGCATCCACACCACCACTAAAACACTGTTCTCCATTAGAACTAATTGCCAATGACAATACAGGTCCACTACGGAGAGACAGAGAGAAAAATAGTTTAGTGATGGTTCCTACAGTACAGCAGTAAAAAGCTGACTATCTACTTTGAAAATAAACCAATAAAGCAAGTCAGTACTGTTTCTCTGAAAACAATTTCATCTTCCAGAAATAGTATGAAAAAATTTAAATCCATTTTACAATTTGATTAAACAGCAAAGAAACTTGTAAATATAATTGCTTTAAAATCTTTATGAAGACTAAGTCATACACAAACCTGTACTAAAGAATTCCTAACACATCTAACAAACTATCCAAATTCGAGCAATTCAGAGTGAAAAAACTAATTCTCAGAGACAGCAGCAGCTACATCTGCAAGAGCTGAGTATTTACAAATCAGTTATGCCAATCCAATAGCTAGCTATGCTGAAACGAGGGGCTCCAACCACTCCAAGCCATTTGTTTTCTCACTCTCTTTTAGGTATCCAGGAGCTCAAGAGCTACTGCAAAGCAAAGCATCTACTCCCTTGGACACCCAGCTGCTACAGCCAGGCTTCCCTGTACTGTAAAGCCATGTCCCAGAAAACAGATGGCCAGCTAATCTGATCAACGGGCCATGCTCAGAGTTTAATATAAGGGAGCTGACTGTTGACTTCAAACTCAAATGAATGAAACAGAAATATGTATTTAAAGCTGGTGAAGAGGGAGACGATTGGTTAAACCATCCACCACTCTGCCTTCAGCCAGTGCGTGGAAATTTCCCCTGTGACGATTGCATCTGTATTTTCTTTTCTCAGCCTGCTACATAAAAATATCTATTAAATATCACCATTTTTATTTCCTTAAATAAACTATTTAAGGCTGCTTTATAGATTGCACATAAAACCACAGTCTTCGAGACATGGGTTTTACTCAGTTATTCCATTATGATCTTCTGCAAACTCTACTTCCCACGTTTCCCATTTCCTACTCTTGTTCTATCATGGACTGTGCATTTCATTACAGGGGCTCAGTAACTACTTGCTTTTTATAAAGTGTCACAGAATTGGTCTATATGATTGAGAAAATATAACAGATTTCCGCCTTTTAAGCAGAAGTGCTGTATGAAACCATGAGATAGAGCAATTCATTTATCAAGCATTAATTCCATCAAACACTTACATGTGGGCCCTAAATGTGTAGATAGGTTCTACATCTAATGAGGCACTCCTGAAAAAGAAAGAGGAAAAGATATTTCAGGTTGAGGGGAGGGTGGGAAGACAATACAAAAAAGCCTACTGAAAGCCTCTAAAACTTAACAGCTTAACCAATTGCAGAAGCATTCAAAGCACTGTTGGTACACCTGTGCACTCACTTTTTGGCAGGAACCGTTTTCTGCAAGTTCCAAAGTTTTAGAGTATGGTCCTCAGAGGCTGTAACCAGCACAGGCTCTATAGGATGAAAAGCTAATGCCCGCACTCCATCAAAATGACTGCGTAGCGTGTACTTAGGGTTCCACGTCTTTCGGAAGGCATCTTTATTAGCTGGCAGCTTTGAAAAGAAAAGAAAAAAAGAGTATTTTTATCTTGGTTTTAAAAATATTTATAAACTATATAAATATTATAAATACCTAAAATATAAAAATATACTTAAACGTAGTATGAGAAGAAAATACACTTTAATATAGCTAGTACACATTGAAACTTGAAAGCTGCAGCTGCCTATGTGTAACTCTGTAAGGCAAGGCATGCTGCAAGTTATTTTTTTTCCTCTCTATTGTTACAGTTTCTTTTGCTCCAAAGGGAAAGGGAGTTCAATAATGGGTTTACAAACAAGAAACCTCAATGTTCAAACAATAACTAAAATAAAAGGTTTAATCCTGTTGTGCAAGGACACTTTCATTCTTTTCTCTGAAGATGCAAGTTTCATTTCTTATAATGTTCGCTGCACCCATGTAAGATTACAACTACCAAAAGCCCATTTATCACCTAAACATAACAAAAATAAGCTTCAGGTTATCACTATCAGATGAAGAGGAAACCTTCCATATCTAGCTAAGAACCTGATACTGGGTAACTGCCATAACTTAAGACCATTTTTTTTTTTTCATTCAATATTACAGCATATGTTATGATCCGAAATATACATGTGTTCTGTACTTAGGCCAGATCCCTCTCCTGGGCTGAATTACCTTTACTCGTTCAAACCAAACTGAACTCTATCCAAACATACATAAAAGGTCAAACAATAAAATTCCCTGTTCAAAATTACAAATGTGTGGAGAGTTTCTACTTCTGTATTTAAGGTGGGTTTTGGTTGTTTTTTTGTTTGTTTGTGTGTTTTTTTTTTTTTTTAAGTTTTGTAAGTGCAAACTATGCCAAATCGAGATCAAGCAATAGAAGTTGTTATACCAGATCTATAACCTAGGTAATTTCTTTCTTTTAAATATCAAGCAATAGATTTCATGACAGTTTGTTGCCAGGCTTTGCTCTTCAGAGTATATTTAAAATTACACTACATATCACATTTAAGCTTCATAGGAAGGAAACTCATTTTTAGTTTTAGAGAATGCAGTAGAATTCTAGAAATATGCATTAAAACTTAAACATGCTGCCTTAGATGGAGTCTGTAATTCACCTCCCTAAGTTTAAAATGAATGAAGATAGAAAAATAGTTCTCTTTTTTTTTTTTCTCTCCCTATTTAACACTTTCTCGATACTTTTAGAATGCATTCAGCCATCAGCTAACTCATGTTACCTCATAATTATGTGGTGATCTGTGGTTTGGGTAATTGTAAGCCAAATATCTGAAAAAGCAAAGGCTAGTTATAGCACATACCGTCATGTCCCAGATTAGAGAGGAACAATCATTCTTTGGATGTGATGAGCATCCACATCAGACTTCAGTTACAGCCATGAAGGACAATCATTCAAAAAAGCTCAAGAATTTTCTTATTTTCAATAAAATAAAAAAGCTCATTGATTTAATTTTTAGTACACCTGTTGCAATGATAATTGAGACTTAGCAGTTCAGAGAAATCTGGTAAAATGTAAGGCAGAATTCGGATTTTCACAGCTATTGTCAAAAGCCTCGAGATCTTTGTTCCTGCCATCTCCACTTCAATTTCTAAAACTGTTATTATTTGTGTCTTAAAGACACATTGTCCTGATGTCTCATTTGAAGCTTTTTGATGAAGTAAAGGTTTTGAGGAGTTGAGTACCGAAGTGCTTACAAAAACATGTTACGTATCTTAACTATGACTTTACAGTTTTGAGGATTTTAAAATAGACTTGCAAATTGTGTTTCTTTTAGAAAACACCACAATGTATAACTTCCTAGAAATATAGTTACACATTGCAGTATAGTTTACTTTGGTTTAATGCATACAATCCATCTTTCTGATGCAGCTTTCTAATTCCTACTGCAGTCAACAAAGCCACTGCGGTATCTTCTCAGAAGCTATAAGGAATCCAACTCCCTCCCTAGCCTCCCCACTGCTGTTTCCCCCACCCACCCCCAAAAAAGTGACAGTGAAAGGTCACTAGCTCCTTTCCTCTTTTTTTCCTAGATTTCTATAGGCATTACTAAATAGGATTAGGAGACATCAGTGAAAATACTGATCCCAGTCCCTTTTATCATCAAACAGCCAAATATTAGATATACTTGTAACAGAGGGTCTACAAAACAAAGTAATAAAACACCCACAACCTAAAGCTTTCCTTGGGCCAAGATACAAAAACACTTCAAAATCTCCTCCCTTTCCGAACCCACACAGGTGAGATCAAAGCTTACAGCAAAATAAAAAACACACCTAAACCTTACCATAATATAGCACAAGAAAATGCAGAGGAGATGAGGAGCTGCCAGTACACCTGCAACACCTGCATCAGGAGGAGCCTGTCAGATGCAAACGCTCAGGTAGCACTATGGATCGGACAGCACTCCCCACCACTTACAAGCACTTACAGTGTGGTACTTAACACTTGCCTCATCTAACCTGAAAAATAAACACCCTTTCCTCTTCTCCCTTTTGTCTGTCCGCATGGGAATCCAGGGAGGGAGCCCACCTATTCATGGTGCCTCACGAACCACCAGGGAAGCAGGCTGAAGGAGTTGTGCTTGAAGGCAAAGCGAAAGCAGAGCC
Source organism: Tinamus guttatus (assembly GCF_059628265.1). Classification (NCBI taxonomy): domain Eukaryota; kingdom Metazoa; phylum Chordata; class Aves; order Tinamiformes; family Tinamidae; genus Tinamus; species Tinamus guttatus. Next base: position 4,421,965 of record NW_028288861.1, read on the forward strand.
GCATGGAAGGGCCTTCCCTAAGCTCAGTCTCTCTCCTCTCCCAACTAAACCAACCTCTCCCAGCGAACACACGAAACGAGAAAGCAGTAATTAGTAACCATAATTTAATGCCTTTCAATGCAACCTAATCAATTATCAGTATTGTGACTTTGAAGAGTTTGAGATTTTTAAATGCTCTCCAAGACAAGCATCTTAGATGAGGCCTTTCATTTTCAGAGCTGCACTAAGTTTTATTGCAGAAACCCACAGAAAGCAGCTATGCAATCCTAGAATAAAACATGCAAGTTCAAGTACTTGATGTATTAGTGTTATTTCCTCAGGGTGCCAAGAGCTACATGCACTGAGATAAAGACATAGATATTGAAAGAGACACGACTCCAGATGGCTGTACTGAATAGAATACAGGATCCTCTATTAAACGGCTGCGATTGTGTAAGACTCGTACATTAAATTATTCCCGTGCACTAGGACTATAGCGTTCAATTAGAATTTAAATTCTGTTTAAGCTGTAATATCCTTTCTTGTGTACACATTCTCCTCCCTCTTTAGAATCTAACACTCAGCAAGAAGCGATACATAAAGAGCAATGGAACCCCCCCCCCCCTTTTTTTTTTTTTTGTTTCCAACCTAAAATATTTGAAGGACATGAAACTACTGCAAACAAACCTTAAACAGAAAGAATTTTAAATGGCTTGTTAGAGGAGATGATTTACATCAGCTACTTATCTGCCAACTTGCTGGAAACGGTGGTGGCTTCAGCTAAGCTTGTAGTAGCATGAAACTAAAAGGCTCTACCAGTACTGTCCTACAGGTAGGAACAGAGTCAGGGCCTAATTACACTCCACATATATAGCCAGGTGGATATAACTTAAGCAGTTGTGCATGCTGAAGCCATCTGAAAGCCATCTGAGCTATGAATTTCAGTCTCTTCAGCTCCACAGTAGGATGAACATCGACCTCTTTTTAAATAAAGAGCTACCAATAAACTACTACTGTCAGATGAAACAGCAGAATGATCCAGGCAAAGATGGCAAGTGTCATACACATTACTCCTATCCCCCATTTCCTGTATCAGCCAGATACTAATGCAGTAGACAACCTCTCTCTATCCTTGCCCAAGCTGTAATTAAGAGCCTTTAAAGGAGGGTCTTAAGAGATTATGAAAATCCAACTACACTCAAGCAACCAAATCATTCCCATCTACAGGGTCACTTGACCCCTTCAAAGCATTCTGACAAATTTGTGAGACAAATTTCTTATTAGCTCAAGCAGTATTTCATACCTGCATACCGATCACTTCATTCTCTAAGTTTCCCAGGAGTACAGGCGACTTTTCTGTCTGGGTGAAATCAGACGCTCTGTGCTACATAGCTCTCGGCAGATACAAACTGTCAGCTCTGACACAAATATCACCAGCTCTCTCATATACGGTTTGATCAGCTGGTGTCAATGAAATAACTGGTTATAATGCTTCCCGAGTTTGCCTTTGCTCAGCTGTAAAAGCACATTTTCTTGGAATAAACAAAATGCTACAGACTTTTAGGCAGAAGTTGTACTTCACAGAAGAGAAAAATACATACTGCAAATCAGCAGTGATGTAGCTGACTGACATTTTCCTCAAAACCAGTCTTGCTTCTGGCAGTCTCTCCAAGGTCCAACTCTGGGACGGGACAGACATTGCTGCTGCAAAAGCCCCTGTGACCTAACCCCACATTCACAACTGCCTCACTGCTGAATGTTTCCCACTTCATTTCCTCCATGCATCTCACTCCCCTTTTGCTGGAAGTGATAACATCTAAAAAAAAAAAGTCAACTGAGAAGTTAGGAAACTTGACCTGGGATTTTAAATTGCTTAAAAAGTTAAACATTTTTCCTCACACAATCAGCACTAAGTTAAACTTTCCTGAATTAGCAGATGAAGACACAAATAGGAGCACTTAAAATTAACCAAAAAAAAATAATGCTATATGAGAAAGTTGATTCAATTTCATAATTTCCAGTGGAACTTATGAAAGGTTAAGAGCACTGGCTTGCCACTAACTCTGGATGTTTCCAATTTGAGCTGCACTAAAGCATTTCACCTCACTGAGGTTACTGAATAAACATTTCTGTAAGTTTCACTTGTTCATCAGTTATCAGTAAAACGTCACAAAGCACAGTGATAATTTCCTGCAACACTGCACAAGATTGTGATTTCCTGTGATAGATATGCAAGTTTGCCACATTTCATCTGTGATTACACAGGAGATTTAGCTGGACAGAAGGCAAAATCCTAAGTTACGACAGAAAATAAGAATGAAACTGAACTCTGTCATAAAATTCTGCTCTGATTTCTTAGAAGTATTATGTCATTTGAAATGAAACAGGCACACACTCTGATAATATGTGGACATGTAGCAGTGTTAACTTTACTCTTAATACCACTACATACCCACAAATTATAAAAATGTAGGGAAATAATTTTTTCATCTTGTAATACTCCAAAAGTATGCATAAAAGCACTTTAAAAAATCCATTATTTTATTCATTTTTATACAATCCAGTAACAGAAGCTACAGTTAATGTTTCAGTTTGTTATTTGGGGGAAAATAAATACGCAGTGTAATACTATACAATAAATGGGAAACATAAGTGTAAACACTTACTTCACCACAGCAATTAATACTTCAACCAGTTACAAATACTGAAGGACTTTTATGCTTAAACAAAATGTGTATAAGTCTGTGCACTTTGAGACCCTGGAATTATTTCTTTGCTTTGCAAGTTCCAAAGTATTAAGAAAAAATCACTAGTAATGGCTTCCAATACAAACACAGTGCATCCAACTTGAACAGTTAAGTTAAAAACAAAAAACACACACTGAAGTATCTTGCAAACAAAAAATCACAAGTTTTAAATATGCAACATGCAAGACTTACCTGAACACTTCCCTAACCAGCCACTGAACATTACTATCTAATGAAAAAAACTCATAAAAGCAGTACTGGTAGTCACTTAGTGAAAATTGTAAGAAGAATCTCTCAACACTCTGGATTAGAATAAAAATACACCCCCAAAAATTTATATCTGAAACACACTACAATATTGACAGTACTGATAACTGTCCTTAAACACAAAGTGGAAAGCAAAGAAATGATATCAACGTTTGTGCTGTATGGCATGTCCTGCAACACTCCATTCTGTTTCAGTGTAGTTCTCCTTCAAAATACCTCTGCTAAGAAATCAATATACATTTAAGTCACAACACAACCCCCCCAGGGAACAAATTTAAACAAAATTACTGAAGTAAAAAATGAAGTAAAAAAAAATGCTGTCTTAATTCTTATTACCCAAATTACTTAATGCATTCAGTAAGGTGCTCCCTCCTCCTCCCAAACAACAGCTTTTAGTATTAAATCTCTGTCCTCAAAGTCCCCATCAATGTTCAGGGTGGAGGGAAAGGGGATCAACTATCACAGATTCAACTGTATAAAGAATTTTAAAATAAAATTGCACTTACATCATAACTATAGTCTGCATCATTTGTAACTGTCAAGTCTGCAAGGTCTCCAAGGCCCAGAACACTTAACAAAACATCATCAGAACCCATAATAAATGACTTGCCTCCTCCAGACGGAAACGTTATTGGCTCAGCTACAAAGAACAAAACAGTTTCTTTAAGTCTCAGTATAATAACTCAAACTTTGATGAAAAACTGCATTATTCATCACTTAAAAACAAAGCAGAATTTAAAACTTTTATGCACTTCATATTGCCTCATGTAAGGAGAGCATGACTACACGCACACATGTGCGAACACACACACATAATAAATACACAAGTCTTACACTTTGTCACTTGATTTCAACATACTTTACACAGAACCAATTTTATACATGCAAAAGAAGAATCAAGTAACTTCACTGACATCACTCCATAGTGACACAGAAAGACCAAGTTGCAGATCTCAAAGCACCTCATTCACTACACCATGCTGCTTTCTATTTGCAAATAATTCTCTGCACTTTATACTAGTCAAATATCTTTGCACGAGAAAGTATTTCTCTCTCTCAGGCTAAAGGACCATTTAAAAAAAAAATCTCTATTACAGTTTTTGAGATCAAAAATACAAACAACAACAACAAAAAACCCCGCACTTTGTGAAACCTTTTTCTGTTTTTTTTTTTTTTTTTTTGATAATTTTGGATTCTAAATATTTAAAATACACTCAGTTGAAATTTTTCTTAGATAGCTGTATCTTCATAAAATTGAACGGTAACATTTTAATTAACTCTCATTTAGTGTGTAATGAAAAAAAAATGCCATGTAAGCATTCCTTCTAAATTCATACCTGAATAATGAAGTTTCAAGCATTCACCCAAAGTCTTTATACGCTTCAATAATCCTGTATACCTCTCCCTTCTATATCTACAAATAATAACAATTTAGCAGTGAAGTACCAGAATAAATGCTCAAGTATTTTAATGCTTTGGTGTATTGCTGAAGTCTCCTATTTATAAATATACTTTTTTATTCAGAAATTAGGACACTTGACAGCTGGAGTTAAATACTTTGCCTAAGCATTAACTTTGACTAGGCAGGAACATCTTAGAAATACTTAGAGAGACTTTATTAAGTCGTTTGACATTTTTTAATATTAAACTTGTTTTTCATTTAGATTTCACTGATTCAGAATACAGAGTATTTTAATGCCTTCTCCTGATTCTAATTCCCTTGGAGAAAACAAAAAATATGGAAAATAAAGCTTCCAGTTCCAAAAAAATATCTCTATCCTGTTTAGAAATGTTACATAAGGGTGGGGAAGAGAAGAAAAAAAAAAAAAAAAAAAAAGGAGGACTAAGAATTAACACATTCCTTTTTCAAAGGAGCATCTGAATCACACTATGCTTTATGCTACCTGAATGGTAACTTAATCGTGTTTGACAACAGCTGAAGGAAAAGCGACAAAGAACAAGTGTCAAGTAGAGGTGTCTGATCTTGTTGCTATGGCAGAGTTGTGCAGAGAACAACCAGTGGAGCTAGATCTACAGAAAAACTTCAACGCAGACAAAAGTGCATTTCTCAAGAATAAAATAAGCCCTAATGGTTGAAAATTACTGCACTACTGAAAACACAAACTTATTAGTACAGACAGCATTCCCAGGAAGAATAAAGAATACTCCTCCTGTAAGTCCCCCAAAAGGACACATAATCCTCTAACTTGTCACAATTACCTCTTTTTAAGTAAGTCATAGCCCACACAAAGGCCTAGAAACATCTGAATACCACATTACGTTCACAGCCCAAAGTAAGTTTATGATGCTCTTGTACAAATAAGCTTTTCATTTCTGTAAATATTTCACAAAGCCATTCATCATTATTTCAGAAATTTGTCATATTCATGGAAAACTCTTATTTTCCATATATTTTCCTCTTTTTTTCTTCTTTTTTTTTATTGAGGTTTCTGTCTTTACTAGATGACAGCTGAAATTCTAAGTATTGTTATTTCTAATAAAATTGTCTGAATTGAACATAAAGATAAGAGGGAGATATACATGTTTTAAGTAAAAGCAAAAGTTAAAATAACATCACAAACATTCTTTTGAAGAACCTAAATTGTGAAATACTCAAATAAGTAATAATTAGCCCCCCTTTTTTTTTTTTTTTTAAATCCCCCCCCTTTTTTTTTTCTAGCAGATACTTTCCCCCCTCTCTCTCCCCAATCCTTAGAAGAGCTCTAAATCTTTTATTTGGACTTTCCAAAAATGGCTCACTTCTAGTGTCTGGAGCAGGTCCCAGCATCACAGACACAACAAACCAACTACAAGCCAAGACTTCTCAAATACAGCAACAGAAATAAAGCTTCTGACCACTGAGAAAAAGGCAAAAAGCTGATTCTAAATTTGACGACATTTTCCATCCCATTTTTGATGTTGTCACTCCTATTTGATTTTTAAGATAGGCCCTCATGATTTGAATGAGCTCCTTAATCTGTCAGGCTAATACTTTTTGAGAGCAATGTGGTCAGTTTTTATCAAATACTAGATAAACTCTTCCGAAAATGTACTCCGTGCTAAAACTGCAGGATGCTTTATGCATGGTACTTTATGGTACCACATTAACGGATAGCTCATAAACTTATCAAATTTTATTTGCTTAAGAGTTGAAAATTCCATTATCTACAAATTCAAAATTAACATTATCTGAAATTTAGAAAAGTGTTTCTCAACATTAAAAACAATGCCAATAGCACAGTTAAAATTAATTTGCAAGTATATTGAAATGTAATTTACAGATTTTTGTTTCAGACACATGCCATATTCAATTAAACAAAAAAATAGTTTCAAGTTTTCAGAAATACTGATTGTAGAAAAGTAATGCAGTGAAAGATAGACAGAGTTGTACCTACTAAAAATACAGGCTCATAGCCTGGCACACTGCAAACCTTTATAAGAAAGCCAATTTACTTAGTGAATGCTCTTTTATCTTTAAAGAGAGTATCCAAGCATGTTTCTAACATAGTATACGCTATTATCCTCACAGCGTAACAGTTTTAAGTTTGCAACACGTAAAGAGACAAGTGATAGTATAAGTTAGCTTCTAGGTAAAACTAACTAAAAAGATATAGCAATTAAGTATCTGCTTGGCCAATCCTAACCAGCCTCTTCTACCCTGAAATTCTTGATGCTACGGATAATCAAGTTAAGGCAGTAGGATTAGCACAGACTGAAACAACTTTAATATCCAGTCAAATATCTACATCCACATTTGCCTCCACTGCTTATTAAGAGGAGACACTTTGTTCTTTTTCTCTAGAAAGGCAATTTACAGTATGACTGCATGTAGCAGTCAATATTGTATCATACATGGCTGAGCAATTCGCTACCACTGCTATTACCTGTCAAAAGGACATTGCCCAATACTCCATGGATCTTCAAGAAGAAAAAAGTAACAATAATAATTCCCTATGGCACATAGGTTGGAAGATCTTGTTGAAGGACTCTTCCCAAGGCAGCATGCAATACGGTGAAATGGAAACTCAAATTTCTTATTGCTTGAACTATAAAGTGGAATTATGGCATAGCAAGTTTCTCATCATATTTAATTAGGCATCTGAGTTCTTAAAGAATAAATAATAAGAAAATGAGAGATTATATTCCCAGCCAAGCAGGATGATAGCTTAATTCCCCATGAATCCCTCTGCGAAGGAAAGAAAAAAATAAGAGAGGGAGAGAAAAAAATGGAGTATAATAATACACCATTTGCTATGGATAAAATGAACAGTCGTTCCTTTTATCACACAATTACAACCCTGAGAAGCAGAAGAAATGCTTAAGAGCTGAGTATAAGCATAAGATATATGCAGAGCCATGAGAAAATTACAGCTTATGAACATCCTTGAGTATAGGTTACTGTGTCTTAGTAAGGAAGTTAGTTGCCCAAAATTATTTGCAGGAGAATTCAGCTTTTAAAACAACTAGATAAACAACTGAGCAAATCAGCATCTTCTATCATGAAGTATTTTGCTCTTATTTTATTACTACTACTACCAGAGCATGGACATAGAAGGAATTGAAAGACTGTTGTCTTTAAGCTTTACTTGCAGCTTTGCACCATATAGTATAGACAGACTTAAAAAAAAAATATTAAAATATTTAGGACAGATTTCTGACTAGGCAGAAAGATATATTCTAATATTTGAATTTTAAAAGTTATAAAGCAACAATAATTTTTATAGTGACACAGATATTCACATTTGCTTAATGAATAAAGCATAACAGACTAAACAGATAAGATGAAAACATATGAACACATTACATTGAGTGAAAATATAATCCAGAAAGTATAGCTTATTCGAGAATGGTACATATAGTTTGTTGAATTTGCATACAATATACTGCATTACATGAACAGACAATAAAAGCCATCTTCAAATTTGTCATGTCTCTTCATTATGTTTGTTTTGCAAGATATTTTTAATAAAATACATGACACTTGAATGGCCTGTTCTGTTAAGTCTCCAAGTGTCTGTGTTCCTCTGCAAACCATATGTTGTATTTGCCCTTGTAGCTTGCAAAAAGTTTAAGTCAGATGGAGGAGCTGTAGGGACAAGTGCTCTTAGCACTTTAACAAGGCTAAAAGGCATCCCAAAAACCCAGCACAAAGTTGCTATAAAGGTGGCTTATATTTTTACCAGAGTACATCACATCCATTGCAATACTGGAACATACAAGTAGGTCAGTTTCAGCGTGTGAAAATTCACCAGTAGGTTCTCAACTGAACCTTTGCGCTTTTATATTGATTAAGTTTTATACTGATACGTATTATATATTCTATATATCTACGTATTTATATTGATATGAATAATTTTTAATTGAATAAGGAAATAAAAACATACATGAAAAGAAAGGGCACAAAAGAGAAGGTGGGAAGACAATACATAAGATAAGAGTTTGGGAGCAGCAGACTAGGAAATTGCTTGGTTGGGGACAGGGGTGATTGCCAGCAGTCATGACTGTCAGTTGCTTCTTCCCCAGTCTTATTAGCATCTGTAACAGCAGAAATTCTTTCAACATCTGGGAGAGCCGATAGCATGCCAGGGCTTACAGCCCAAAGATCATCCTAAAATAGCTGAATATAAAATCAGCTAAACATTTCCAGTACACTTAAGCTAGAGAGTGGATAATTTCTATCACAGTATGTTAATCTCAGAGTTACTATAATTCCTTTAAAACAGAAAACTTCAATAAATCCTAGGAGACAAAAAGATGAGTAGAAGATTTGCAGTTACTAAGATAACCTTTTGCCAATAACTTACATGGCTTAGGATGCACCTGAAATGGGAACTAATACTTTGTAAAGAAACACATTAAAAGCATAAAAACACGATGCAAAATAGAATAAGCGAATTTTTTAAAAAAATTATATATATATATATGTATATGAGGCAGCAGAGACACATTGTTCTCAAATTAAAAGCTAATTTAAAACTGCTTGTTTAATGCAATCTGTGTATCAAATGTTAGGACTCACCTTTTATCCCCCCTCCCATCAAGTATTATCACACCCTATTAGTACAAAGTTATCCTAACACAGGGTTTGCAAACAGGGATTTAACCATCAATAATGTAAAAACACACAGCTGTTTAAAAATAATCGTGAGATTAAGGTCAGCAGGGGCAAGCCACAAGAACTCAGCCTATATTCTCACAAAACCATTTGGAAAAAAATGTAAATAATGAGGTGTCTTTTTGTAAACTGCATCTGCATGAAGCTTAAAAGGGGACAGTAAGTTACAATGGGTGCTTTCTCAAAGAAACCTCCTGAAATATAATAAGTAGCTGAATATTTTGTACCTTCCTCTGCTCTTGCACCTTCATGATCAGTCATTCTAGAAGAGGGTGACCTAGATTGATTAATGATTCCTGAAGGGATGTGGGGTAGCTCATCATCGCCCAGATCAGCTATCATGTCGTGAAGTTTTGTCCTGTTGACTCCTGTAAATTAATGTCAGCAGCAAAAATTCATTTGATTGCTACCGCTTGAGTTGGCAGAAGTCTAAAAATCCAGTTAACTAATTAAACAAGAATAATTACTGCTGGGACCTCGATAAACAAACAAATTTGCTTTTCTTTTTCTTTGTATATTAGTATAATATACAAAGAAATCAAAAAGAAATTAATTCATAAATTTGGAAATCAAAAGAAAATTAACTCATAAATCTGTAGACTACATGCAAACCATTTTAATTCAGCAAATCAAAGAAAAAATGCTTTGTGTTCTGTAGATCTATTTTATAATTTCCTGGAGGAGAAAAAAAACTCAGCATCTTACAGCCCTAGCTAGAAGTCAAGCCGAGCATTAATTATGTAACAAAACACACGGGTTAAACATTCGCAATATTAGACAGTCTTAACTATGCTAAACAGTTTTTAACACTGAAAAACAGAGTGCAAATAAAAAGCTTATAAATGAGGGGAATGTACAAATAATTCATAACAGGGGTGGAGGGGACAGAGGGTGCAACAAACAGTTAACTTTCCCTGGTTTTGAATGGTATTTAAATGGTATAAAATGTTTATTAAACCCAAGAGAAAGCATGTTTCCAGCACTGTATAAAAGTGCATACGCATGTTACACGTAAAATACAAGTATGCTGCTAGAAACAAGACATACTACATTATACATGCATTAAATTCATGATGCAGACATTAGAAATCACAAATAAGAATGGTCTATTTAAATTTTAATATATCTAACTTTACTAAATCGATTCTTCTCTCCAAAGAATGTCAAAAGTCAGGCTTCAACCAAGAAATGAAATTTCACTCATAATGATGGAATCTAGTTAAAGAAAATGATCTATAATGGTACATGACAATCAGATTTTAATCAATCTGTTGGTGTTTATATTGCAAAATACTTAAAAAGCACATATACAAAAAACAGTGTGCTTTTTTCATTTAAGACTTACTGTTATAAGGCCTATTGAAACATGTCTAATTTTAAAATATAGCTATTTGTACATATGATAGAATTTTTTAAACTCAGATGTGATATGTGCCACTATTATTAAAAAGAAAATGCAAACTCAAAGCAGCGCCTTTATTCTATAAAAGAGTAATAATTATAACAACAGAATTAAAACCAATTTATTATCCAAAGTAGAAATGTTCATTTATGCTGTTAAAAGGCAGCTATAAATTACATGATCAAAACAAGTATCTAGCAAGACAGCAAATTCTCTGGAGATAACAAAGAAACACCAAAACAAAAAGTACTTCTGAAAATAGAATCATAGCAAAAGCATACAGTGCCCACCCCATGAGGCATGATACATACCTCACTACTACTTGCGAAAAATTATCTTTTTGCCAAACTAAAACTCCCTTTTACATTTTTTTTTTGGTGTGTGTTTCTGGCATTACTTTTTTTTCCCTCTCCTTTCTTCCTATGAAACATTCAATATTTCCATTAAGCCTAAGAGAACTGCTACCTTGAAGTGGTCTGAGAACAAAAAATGGCTAAGTATTTCTCTTATGGAAGAGGAGAAATCTGCATGGTGAAATTTCATCTCACTCACGAATAAATGAGTCTAGAAATAAATGTTTTCGTACAGAAGCTTCAATGGAGTGAATGTAAACCTATTAAAATGGTTAAAATTTTTACTCTTCAAGGCAGAATATGCCCGGAAGTAACATTATTTTCCTCAAGAAAGTTATAGATGGACAAGGCAAGGATTAACAGAAAGAGACCTACTTGCGTGTTAGAGGAGGCTATGGAAGCTTGTACTTTCCTGCAACACACTGCATCTCCTTTAAATGCATAAAAATTATTTCCTTCTGGTTGGATTTAACATGGAAGCAGCCATGTGGGTGGATACAGAATCCCCATTTACACACGCTGCAATGCTCTGACAAGTGCTAAAGGAGAGAAACTGAGGACAACGTTCTTTCTCATAGAACTGAAATAACAGAAAGTCCTTTTATTTTTGAGGGCCCACAGTTACATTATATCTTACCTGTGCTGTTACACACTCACTCTGGCTTGCAGTATTTTCATACCCAAGAATCACAGAGGTAGTATTAGAGATCGAATTTTCAGAAACTGCCTACTGTGTGATGCTCTTCTGATCTTAACTTTGAGAAACAAAAGAAAAGCAAGAGGAGACTGGGCTGCTGCTCTGCACAAGGCAGAGAGCCAGGAGAACGGGATGGAGGCAGTCAGATGGATGACCTCCCCTTCCTTCCCAATTCAGGGCTGAGGTGCTAGGGTGTTACTGTGAGGAAGGATCCAGGATCCTGAAGTGACAGACCAAAACCTGAGAAGAGCCAGTTCTATTACATCACGTAATCAGTTTTCTCTACATCAGCAGATAGAAATAAAGTCGATCTAGTCTGAAGAGCACAATACTGGAAAGATGCCTCTACCCAAACAAGGGTTTTAAAATAGAGAAAGTTCCTTCTTTATTTTAAAGATATAACAGTTGGGGTTTGCAAGTGATATCTCATTTTAAAGGAGACATTATTAAAATAGCCCAGATCTCAACCGCACAGATCACAAAGCCTTTTTTTGTATCTTTTCTATTTGAGTTGACTTCCAGCCACTTAACGTGACTGCCAGCAGATGCACTCTTGAAGATTTTATAAATCAATCAGTGTATGACAAGATAGACGTTACCAGGGTACCCGCAGCTGTCTACCTCCATATACAGAGTTCTCTGTTCTCCGGCAGAGCACAAACTTGTCTTCTCTATGCCGATATAGCTTGAGCTATTCAGCACATCCATGGAAAACGCCAAAATAACCCCATGAGCTCTAATCTGCATCCAAACTGGACACCTCCTTCAAATACACTCACCCTAAAAATATATGAGCAAAGATCAGTCTCTGAGCAGAATGAGAAGGAACTGTAAGTTTCCACACTCTGCTATCCACTATTACTTTGAACCACCATTCACTTAGAATGTCCCCAATCAGGGAGTCGTCAGTCTTGCCTTTCCATGTTTTGACAAATTTCATCAATTCTTATCCTTGAGGTATGATCTGGAAACAGCCCTCAATCCCTCATATAATACAGACATAAATGTCTTTTTAGCTCCTAAGAGAACTTCTGCTGTTCCCAGCATCTCTTCTGTAACTCCTGCTGAAAAATGTCAATACTCAGGATATGATCACCACAGAAACTCTTACTGATTTCTCCTTTTGAATAAATAGCAATTGCGATTTCACAACATCCTTTAAGTATTTTAAATGTTACAAAGGAATTTTAAGGGTAAGAACATGCTGTCTCTGCATAAGAAACTATGTCCAAGGTACAAACGAGCCAACTGTTTTCTAGGTTCTCCCTTGATTCTAAAGAATAAAACAAGGCAATGGGTTAACTTGAAACCATTATGAACAAAATGGAGACACCTACTATCCCATCTCCCTGTACCTTCCTCCCGAGATCAAAAGGGTGAAAGGTATTTACATGTTCAACACCAAGAGGCTATTGTTTGAAAAGCCATAAACACATTAGCTGCAAAATAGAATATTCATGTCTGGATCTAACACTAGAGTGCCTCACATCAAGAGGAGATAATAACGAAGATTGTTATATTTCTACATTTGCTTTCATGCTTTCAGCTACTATATCATTTCTCCAGAAATCAAGGATAGAACAGAGACTGGGAAAGATACACACATATGGTGGACTAGACTGAGTAAGAACAAAAGAACCAAGAGATAAAAGAAAAACTACAAGGACCAGGAAAATTAGTACGAGGATCTTCATTTTAATAGTGATCCAAATAGACAATTTAAAGTCTGACAAATACTTTTCTAGTTGCTGAAGAACACATTATTCTGACCTAATGCTGTCAAATGTGGTAGGTATCATCTTCAGTATCATGGTTCTGAAAATTTAGCAGATGGTATCTGGAGAGGAAAAAAAAAAAAAAAAAAAAATCTACACTGATTTGCCTGCCCAAAAGGATTCAAACCTGGGAAAGAAGAAGATGTTTTACTCTAGCATGTATCTAGCATATTACTACAAAAGTGCTCTTAGCAAAGAAGAGGGCTGGGTGGAAATCAAACCTTCACTCCTTAGCTGTTTATCACAACGAAGTCCAGAATAGGTCTTTTTGTTGTGAATATAAAACAGACTCTCAATAAACAGAGGTTGAATTATTTTGCTGCTAACTCCCTAAAGAGAATTCAAGTGTAATTAAATTCTGTAATTAAAATCCTAAAGATTTTAAAATCCTAAAGAATTTTGCATCCTAAAGATGAAATATGTCCCAAAAGGAAGTGACCTGAATTCAGGTGTTTCTCACAAAAGGAAACACATGAACGCACATGACAGAAATTTGAAACTAGAATCCAATCACCTTCAAACATAAAGATGAGTAACTGAGAAGTGAAAAGTTATCACACCTGAACCTTGGCTATGAATTCTGTCATCAAGAAAACTTTAAATTCAGACATATTAGTTACCACTGGGATAGCCAACAAAAAAATCCATTAGAATATTTGCCCTACTATGCTATCCTCTAAATAAGTGATAGCCAAAACACATTTACACTAAGATGTCACACAGACCTCAGAAAAATATATTTTGCTAGAATGTCTGACAATTCCCTTGAAATTTTGAAGAGCAAAATAAGAGATGACTGTTCAGGATGAATTGCAGTGAGTTATCAGACTTTAAGAGCCAAAGAAGCTCCTATGCTATTCTATTTTCAGTCCAACAATATTTTTAAAAAGCTGAAAGAAATCTACAAGTCAAAGTTTGCAAATAAACCTGCCCAAGCTTAAATGCATGCTTCTCTGTGTTTTAAGTTACATTGCTCTATTTACTCAGTTATTTAGAGGCCAATTCTAAACCAGGAACTGCTGCTGCACCCATGCAGAACCCACCCACAACCTACCCTGTAAGACTACCCGTACAGCTCAGGTATTCTCAATAGAAAGCAGCTTAAACTTTATAAAAATAAGCAATGACTTATGTCACTCTATAGCAGTGTGACACAGTTGTATCCCAATTAGGTTTTTTTACTGTGAACATAAGCAGGTTTCAACATTCACATCAAGAAAGTAGCCCTGTAAGTTCTGACAGTGGAACACACTGTCCAAAGCCATCTGATACAGAGCAAGATGCTAATCAATAGCCAATATAGGCCATCTTCCAGGGTGCAAGCTTAATGTTAGGGTGCTGGAAAGCACTGGAGGAAAGCACAGATAAAGGGTAGTGTTTTGATGATGCACTGTTAATTTTTTCATGCTTACAATGAGGCATTTCAGATAGAATTATCACTGTTTAAACAGTTGTTCCAAATTTAATCAACGCTATAGACCATTAAAACTCCAGTTTTTGATAAAGTAGTATTGTTTTGATCAGAGAAGATTTTGCACTTTTAAAAACAGTAAGACTGTTGCAGATAGAAAAATAAAATTATGAAAATCCTTAACTGCACAGGACCCAAGAAAGTAATAACTGCAGGAATGAGAAACCCTTTCTAGCCAAATAAAAAGAAGATGCCAGAAAGTGCCAAGAAAAATACGGAGCCCTGGGAAGAGCTTTTGGTATAGTTTTATTCCTGTAATAACACTTAATGCTGTTTTAATGCTGCTCACCTTGTAAAAGCCAGAAGCAGAAACTAACTGGCACAGTGGTGGGTGAAACAACAGAAATAAACCTTCTAACAGAGCTACAGTTTCAAGAGCTTTTGAAATTGCATCTTTGTATTTTTTCCCCACACAAAACGAAATATAACTCTCCTAAATCCTTTCATTTGTTTTTTTTTTCTACAAATAAAAACATTTGTTGCTAATTTGCTTCCAAAACTGTCTTAAAAAATGGAAAGTTCAACAAAAATTTTCCAAATAAAAAAAACGTTTTGATAGTAAAAGAAGTTCCTATCCCTACAAAATAGTTTGTGCCACTTTGATAAATATTAACTGCTTATCTACATATTAAAACACTTCATTATTATCCAGACTACTTCTATAAATTCTAATGATCGAAGGTTGTACAAAAGCAATGCTTTACTTTGACAAAAATTGTATATTTATATGTGTATGTGCGAGCCATGCAAAACTGCTCAAAACAATCAACATGCACAAACTGATCTATAATTTGTTAGGACTTACTCAGAGTGATTTCACATTTTAAATCAACAGTTGTAAAACTGTTTATGAAAAGTGTTACATTTTAACTCATTACCACCTGATTTAGTTAGTGTGCACTCATGCAATTTTTCATGTTCCAATTATTTTTATTGAATATAGCTAGAAATAGTACTAATTAATACACTTTAAAAAATAAAAAAACTGCAATCAAGGTAGTTTCTACAAACTGACTCTCAATTAATACCATTTTATCCACCAAGAGGTTTGTGTAGGCAATATAATTTAGTAATACATTTTTAAGCAACTTAAAGCTTAAGCTTGGTTCAATTTATGCCATTTCAAAAGGTCAGCTGGCTTGAAAACTCTTCCTCTCAAGAGTAAAGAGATCTCAACACAGAAAGGCAGCATAAAAAAAAATCAAATCCACGAAAAAGTTTGTATTCACACTGCATATATTTTGAAGTTCTCATTCTTGGGTTTTAAAAACACACACATGCCCATATGCAGTAATAAAACAAGCTTTAATTAAATTCAAGCTGATTAAAAAAAAAAAACAGTACATGAGTATTTTCCTTTGAAAAGTAGCGAAAGACTTTAATTTTTTTCTTAAAATTTCTGAAGTAGAAATATCCCCAAAATGCAGTGTTGGGCACTCATATTTAAACTTGCATTTCAAAGCTGTTAATTTTCTTTACTTAATTTTGCCTTAAATATTTAAATGCTTTAATTATTTCTCATCTAGGAAATGGCTGACAATAAAGGTTTTAACATAGTCACATTCAGTGTGGAGAAAGTTAAAGTTGGTTGCCCCCTTAACAACAACAAAAAAAAAAGTTTAATGAAAAAAGAAAAACAGAATTTGTGAGAAAAAAAAATCTTTGATATAGATAAGCAAAAAAGTGTTGCAAGACAATATTCAGAATCTGCACTTACTCTTCACCCCTTTCTTCCCCTTTCGTTCCTTCTTGTACTGTTCCTTCAGTTTACTTATTAGCCCCTGGTCTACATCCCAAACCTCAGTAGCTGGGGACAGGTCATCTTTGTCTACATGCAGCATATTATTAAAAGAAAAAAAAAAACAGCAATTGGCAATGCAAGCTCTTGGCAATTTATTTTCACAGCTGTATATGACCATCAATAAAAAGTTCTTCATTATTCTTTATATTAAAGGTGCAGTCTCAGTTTTTAAGTTTATAAAACAATAACTCTCATTTCATAGAATTTTCCAAGGCACTGTTTAAAAACAGCTATACATTTGAACAATGTGTTAATTTGTTACTAATGAACAAATAAATCATGCTTTTTAAGTAATTGCTTGTTAGATGCTTCAAAACACATAAAATTGTGTTCACAAATAATTACTGCATCTTTAGAAAGGTAGCGTTAAGAAAACTTTCAGCCAGTGTTGAACAAGCAAAAAAGAAAGTGTTCATGCTGTATCATTTATGAAAACGCAAGCCAGGGCAGTCAGTGGCAGTTTGCTCATGAAGACCCCCCATGCATTCTTTCCCACTCATCCCACATGCACAAGAACAACTTTGGTCCTACAGGCAACCACAGAAAGAGTAATGACATCCTACTGTCTTCCAGCAATTCCATTATAATTAGCAGAAACACAATTCCAGAGCAGTTTTCAATGACATGTCTTTTCTGTGTGACATACCCTACTGAACTTGTTATTATCCAAGAAAAGTCATGTTCCAACTTTTCCATCACTATCACTAGTAGCACTAGGATCACTAACTTTTCTGGAAATGTGGGATTAGTAAAAGGATAAATTTACATTCATCTTGTCTTAGAAGTGTATTTAGAACTTTTGATTGAAGACAAACAGACAAAAAATAACGCACTCTTGGCTTCTGCATTAGTTAAACCTATGCTCACAAACTACTGAGACATAATTGATAAAAATTAGGTCCCCCAAATACCCAGTTTGCAGAATCACATTTACAACTATATTTCTGTTTCAAAAAAAAAAAAAAAAAAGCTATTTTTAAATGTCAGTTGTTCAGGTGACAAAAGTGTGCAAGAGGAGCCACAGACAACGGAAAGCAAACTGCCAATTGGTTTATTAAAATAACTTAGAATGTGCTGTTTTATGTTAGGGCCCTCACAAAACCTATGCATTTAGGATGCAAGGTATATAAAACAGAAAGCTGATAACTATTGTTTTAAATACAAATGTTCCATGTTAAAAAACATCAAAGAAGGGAAGGACACCCTAGGGCACTGAGGCATCCCCACAAAACCACCACTAAAACAGCAGGTATTAATGGCAGAAGTCAGCAACTGAGAAGAAGAAATAGCAAAGGCGGGGAAAGCAAAGAATGAGAAAAATCTCATGGATACCTGGACTTTCCACAAATATTTTGCAGAGCAGGACAGAGCAATTAGGTCTTACACTAAACTAAAGCTACCACTGACAAACTGCAGCCACAAACACCTCATCCTTTAGGATCGCAGGGCCAAAACACTGATACAGAAGAGCAGCAAATACAAGAGACCCTACTTAAGTCAGAGGACATTTCCAAACCAAAGGGGAAGGAGTTAAAAACAATATATATCTTTTTAAGTGTCTTTAAAATATATTTATATATTTTTACCCACCTATCACCAAGGCAATTAACCTAAGGACAAGTTAAAAAAGGGGAGGAAGAGGGACGAGAGGAATAATCCAATGCAACAATAGTAAAAGAATCAGCTGGGTACTTGCACTGTTGAGGAAAGAAAGTGGCAGTTAAACTGAACCAGAAGTTGAATATGTAAGATCAATATAATGTTTTTGGGAAGGAGCAAGGAAGAGAGCACAGAAGCCAAGTGCCACTCTGGTGTGTGTGAGAAGATGTAGTTTAAATTACGAGCATCAAACTCCTCAGTAATCGTGATGACAAAATTGAAATAGTAGGTCCAATCTGTGTGTTACAGTACAACTTTTAGAAAAGATGAAAGAACAAGATACCATGACATAATGAACCTTTAAATATTTCAAATACACACCAACTTAAAAGAAAAAAAGAGAAAAAAAATCCCCACACAAAACACATACAATCTCATTCTTAAGCATGCATTTAAGAAAAGAACAGCTACATCAAAGTCAGTGACATACTGAGGAGAAGAGTGCTACAAGAGTTAGAAGTCTGTCTTCTGGCTTAAGGTGGTAAATTGGTATAAAGTGTTTGAAAAAAAACTTACAGATATCACGTTCATCTGTCAAAACTTGGAAAACATCCTTTTGAGACGGTTTGTTCCTCCTCCCCATTTCCTTGCCTCAGGTGTGAGCACTTTGATAACAACCAAGTGGCTGAGGTTGGACCAGTTACCAAAAATCTTAAAATGCTCTGCCTCACTTTTGCCATGGGTTAACATGAATTCTAATATAAGAACTTCTAGACTGTTCTCTGAGAAGTGTGGTGGGTCAATATCATTTGACAAATTTGACAAAAATTACATTTTTTATATCAGTATTTCACATCGGAAACCACAGATTTTGGTTAATTAGCTGAAAAGATGGCAACACATAACAGGCTGGAAAGAAATCTCAGATAGTAACGACTTGGGATTGCTATAGACGAGCCAGTTTGGTAAGTTTCAGCACCACAGGACAAGTGAGTTCTTTGACTGCATGAATTAGAGCATCAAGATGTCTTTATCTCTCTGGTAAAACTAAAGCTATGACCGGAACTTTCTGCATTTCTCTACATTTTAAGTGATGCTGAAAAGTGAAAGCCACAAATTTGGTTCTCAAGGTTGAGAAATATTTTATGCTAAGTGATTTGTCTCTTTTACTAAATAAAAAGATGATTGTCAAAGAGGGACAACATTAATGAACACTAAAATGCTTCTAAAAATAGATGAGCACTATCAGAACTGAATGCTACGGTATGTCTGGCTTTCAACTAGAAATAAGACTGAGCTTTAAAAATTCAAGTAACTAATCCTTTGATATTAATTTCCAAAAGAAAATTCATTCTAATCCTTGATACCTTCAAATCAAAGCTGGATGATTTTCCTGCAAGATATACCAGTATTACAATTTCTGTAGGTCTTTTTATTGTGTTTGCTCAATGATGTGCTTATCTGGTTGCAACAAATTCACTGTCTCAATAAAGCAATCCAACAGCACGGTCTAATGGCACTTTTTGGTCTTACAGTCAAAGACTTAGCGCAACTGCAGAACTGCTTTTCTTCAGAAATGAAGATTGTCAACGTTCATATCAAGGCAGATGTGAATGTCTTGGATAGCTATTAATTATTTTTCCTACCCAGATTCCCTCCCTCTTTGAATTTTGTCGTTTGAAGGATCTCCAGTTCCATGAATTTCTGAAATGTACTTAGCTCACTGTGTTTCATACTGAAACAGTAACTTGTTTAATTTTAATATTGACTCTCAAAAAAAGTTGAAACAGTCCAGAAGAGTGCTGATTCTCTTAAGGCAACCTATATTAGCAACAGCATCTAAAAAATCTTAGCATGTAAAACTAATTATACTAATATTTCCCTTCCTCCCCCCACCAAGAACATTAAAGATAAGCTTAATTTGAGCACAGAAAGAATTTAAGGCTCCTGATCAAAAAGGAAACAGGAAAAACAAAAAACAAACAAAAAAATAGATTTGAAGGATGATTTAATTGAAGCATAAAAATATAGAGAATTCTGGTCTTTCTTGCATAATAAGGAAGAGTTTTCTTCTTTTAGAATTTAGAATGAAAAGCAAAACATAAAACAACCCTATCTGCTGCAATGACAATAGTTTAAACAGTTTCAATATACAGTATTCTACTATTTAGTCACCAGCATTTGATTTTCAGTCATCCGCACATACACTCCATTTTAGTAGGTGCTGCAACTCACATGAACACATATCTTCCTATATTTATATTCTTAAACTTTTTTGTTAATATCTTACCCCACTCTGTTCCATCTCCTGAACTTCGGGCTTCTCCAGCTCCCTCACCATCTTCAGCTGTCACTAAAAAGTCAAATTCTTTCAAAGCTTCTTCAGTATCAGGGTCATCTGTAAGGTCAGCAGCTAAACCTTCATTACCAATCTGCAAAAACATAACATTTTTTCTGCAATTGAACCATGAAAACTTATCTATCAATACACACCTAGGTTAGAAATGACACAGATTACATTCAGAGAGGGTTTAGTTTCACAGGAAAGCATTTTTCAACTTGAAGTAGAAAGTGTCCTCATGATATTTTTTCACCACCAGAACATACTGTATTTAAACAGTCTGTATCATAGTCAAATTAATGTTGCTGCATGTAAAAAGCCCAATGACAAGAAGAATATTCCATAACAATGAAAAAAGACCTAAAAGAGGACGGATTATCCTACCTAGAGAGTTGCAACAGAAATGAAAACAAAAGAAAAAAAGAAAACAGCACAAAATTTAATTGAGCCTTATGAAAGAAGCCACTGGAGACAAGTTTCTACTAGGGTCTACTAGGGTACACTTCCAATTAAGAAGCTGCATAAAGGAATTAAATAGTTATTTGGCATGGAATCTACTTTTTCACTACATCATTTAGCTGCCTCTCCACATAGGATTGACTCTACCTCCTCAAAAACTCAAAAAGGATGCACTTTTGTCTGGCTTAAGATTTGCCATGTAGGAAGGCTCAGATTATTCAGAGATGCAGAAATAAAATCAGATATGCCTTTCAGCAGGTAGCTAGTTGGAAAAGTGTTTTTAAGGGAATTTCAGATTTATACCCTACACAATATTAAAAGAAATCCTTACTTTGTGTTTTTTATTTATCCGATGCTTTTCTTTTCCTTCTGCAATATCTTCTATCATGTCACTCTCGTCTTCCTCATCACTATCATCGGCATTCTCTAGGAAGTTAAATGTTTCAAGAACATCGCCAGAATTCCTATATAAAAGAAACATTAACTGTGAGTCAGTGTTAATTGCTGTTGAGATTTTCAAAGATTAATTAGATCAAATGCAACTGCTACCTGACGTAAAAGCTTAAGATTTTTAAAACATACAAAACAACAAGAAATAGTTGCACAAAGAAGAGTTTCTACAGTTGTCTAATTCCTTATGGTGAAAAGCACCCCTCAATAATATCTTGCCACAGAATAGTATTAAATATTTCAAGAGTTTTGACACTGAACTCTTACAGTCCTGCCTACTTTCCTACCTAAGGCTTGTAGTTAATTGCATTTAATTTCACAATCAGTCAGCCACACTGCAGGTTTTCAGAGACTCCAGAGTTAAAACTGAATGTGAAATAAGTAGTACTTATCAATGACCAAGGAAAGCATACATTTTACTGTATGTAAAAGTAAAGCACAACCTTACACATTTCCTATTTCTTCACTTACCTTTTGATTTCCTGTCCCTTTTGTTTTGATGAAGGAGATTCACCTCCATTGAGGATCTGCTCCAAGTTCTTTGTTTCTACTGAACCATTTGGTTCTGAATTGGAGAGCCCAAGCAAAGACCTTACCCGCTGGGAGCGTACATCCAATATTGTATCTGTATAACCTACTTCCTGAAGATACCTACACACATTACGAGGAGAAAGAAAAAATACATTTTAGAGAAGAGAAAATAAATCTTTATTGTTAAATGAATGCCATTATTACACTATTTAAGGAAAAGACAACTCCTCACAAAACATTTAGGCATTTCACCTGTGGCTTGCTCTGGCAATATTCAACCAAAAGCTTAAGCCATGAGGTATCCAAAAGTTTAATCTCTGTTATTTAAAGTAAAGCTGAAGATCCCAGAGACCTGAATAATGAACAAGTATTTGCCTCAGTTACACAGTTTCACAGAGTAAACACAGCTGCTGCTAATCCAGGAAAAGATCTGAAAACACCAGCACTCAGTAACATTACTTACTGTCTTAGTAACTGTCTGCCTTGCTTCCAGGTCAGTTGGCTATTTTGAGGTACTGTGGGAACCTCTGTGTCTTTGGTTTCTTCTGAAAGATATAGAGATATGTATGCATTTATTTATTATTTACACACACACACACACGAGTATTTTTAAATGAGACAACAACGAAATTGAGAACAAATCTTAAAGCAAACACAGTAGCCGTTAGGAACCTGCTCTCTAATGAATCAAGGTTTAAACTTGTTAAAATAACTTGTTTTGATAAATCCACATTTTGTAACATTACAGTGGAGCAAAAGATCAGTTGTTGCAAAAGCATTTATGGGGTTATTACTGAGCCCAATGGCAGCTAAAAAAAGAAGCATAATACTGTTATTACTGCATAATACACATATAGCACACATAACAGAGTTTGTATTTATTAATCTTTAATCTTTAATTTATCAATTCTTCTTCCTACCTTTGACTTGTGTTACTTTTTTTTAAGCAAAGTTAATCTAAAACCAGGCATCATCTTTTCATTTAAAAAACTACTTCCTACAACCACTTTTGTATTAATGCTATATATTTCTTCCTAAACCACTTCAATTTACAAGCAACCCTATGCATTAGGGCTTAACTTTATTTTCTTCCTTCTCTCTCTCAACCTCTGCTGAAGCATCAAGCTTCAAAAAGTTAAAAAAAAAATCTTTTACTTGAAGGAAAGAGTTATTCAACTTAAGTATATAGAAGAAAATCTTGCCCCAATCAGTTAAAGCCTACCGCTCAAAAAAAGGCAAAAAAAAAAAAAAAAAAAAAAAAAAAAAAACCAAAAACCTCCAAAACCCACACACATTTCAGCAACAAAAATCTGGCTCTCAGCTGTTAAAAAAGGACACTGAAAACACCAAACCAAATACAGCTAAAAGTAAATCAGACTATTAGTGTTTGAAGAAAGACATTTAACACATTACATCAGTTCACTAAAAATAGGTAATACTTAGGGCCCGCTGCATTTTCACTACGGCAGACTATGAAAGTTCTTAAAAGATGTACTAAGGATCCCAACAAACATGCACAGGAATCATGCTCTCTACTTTCAACTGAGGTTATGCGTACCCAAATGTGGCACTTAAAGCAGGAGAAATGAAATACTGTTTAAATAGCCAGTTTTACTACTAAAAAAAATCTGTGAACCAAAACCATGTGTTTTTTGACACATTACAACACTATGGTTCCTACGGATCCATATTTCAAGAGCAGTCACACACAACTCCTTTTATTTATTAAGAAAAAAAAATCCGTTAGCAAGACAGCAAGACCGAGAAGCAAAACTGTAAATTATTTTGTATCTATGTTGCGGTTGGTTACATTCCAAAATAACATTACGGATAGTCTGCTTTTTTCCTCCTAGGACACTTCTCCTTTCATTTATGATCAAAATTAAGGCTTAAAAGCAGTTGTTCTAGGTCAATGCAGTGTTTTTTTTTTTTTTTCCAAAATCTAACATCCTATAACAGTACCAAAAAGATAGAATTTCTTATGGTTTCTTTCCTGCAGTTATGCTTCTTTTGCAGTTATGCTTCTTTTGCAGTTATCTCACAAAAGGATATCACACAAATTATTATATCCTTCAAAAATGGGTACTTAAAGAGAAACAGTAGCTGAAGTGGGAATTGTGTAACAAAGTTTCCTCCCTGTCCAAACCCTTTTGGAAAAAGGAACGGTCATTTCATTTTGACTTTGAGCTCAAGCAAAGTATTTGCCCAATATCAAAATGTCTCTTAAATGGGAGACATTTAATGAAACTTCTCTAAAATTCATTTTTGGAGGATGTGGGCTAGGTAAAAACTGCCCACTACAAAAAACTTGAGCAACACAAATGAACGGATCTAGAACAGTGGATAATGGAACAATTATAGCAAAATATGCTACTGTCAAAAAAAGTTACCTGATTCAAAGGTTGGCATTTTCAAGTCACCTTGGTTGAGTTCTGTGCCATATTTTAATTTATGATATTTTGCCCTGAAATATGAAAAAAGCATGCAAGTGTTAAACAAATTAGTATTCATTTGATGAAAGCATTGTAAACATCCTACTAATACCATTTAGAACAAGCGTGTCAACACGATCTTATTTCTCCAAATAAAAAGACTCCAATAATTACTGAATCATTCCTAACCTTTCAAGACAACCACACTGGGTCTTTTCAAAACTATTTACTACTATAAAATAACTCACGGGTGAAGTTATGTTCTTCAAGAATGGGGGGGTGAGGAGGATGTCAGTTGCTACAAGAACTTTCTGAAACCAGCAGGTTCAATTATTTCGCATGGATTTCTTCAGTTATAGCACTGTCACAGCAAGCCGAACACTCTATGATAAATCACACACTTGGAGTCCCTGCCTACTTGCTACCTTCAATTTGCTTTTCAGATCTTCTCCTGCCCTGTCTTAGTTTACAATACAGATCTTCTTCCACGATAGAACCATGCTGTATCGCTAGCTTCCTGCACTGAGCACATTCTATTCCTGTTTTTCTCTTCTGCTCGGACTCAAGTCTTAACTTCCAATTAGTACTCATGATCCACCCGTGCAAGTGTGCCTCACTCCTTTCAATATCCTGATCTCTCATCCCCTATCCTCTTCTCCTATCACTTTTTAATAAAAACTTATCTTGCCAATACAGGCAAGCATCTACAATACAGGCACGCATTAGCTTTCCAACGCTTCTTCTGCAAGTTGCCTATCAAACTTCCAAGAGTATCACCTGCATCACTATGAGTAGACCCTGAAATTCTCGAACTATATCTCAGACCTTTCAAAATTTAATTCTTGCCTCAAAATCCCCCGGGATAAGAATTCTCAAACTCTCAGGGAAAGGAACTCTTCGCCCTCTGCAAGGGCAAAGTTTTAACAACAACAACCGAGTCGGAGCCAATCCCCATTAATTTTCAAGACTGCTGCCAAATATGAAGAAACTAGGATGTCCTCAAAAACGATACATAGTGAAATGTATGCTGGGCAAAACCAAGCATTCCCAACTATTATTTTCTCAGCTGAAACACTGCTTGAAAGTTTTCCAAATTCAAGAAGAAAGTTCATCTCATATGCAGTCTGAGACATTTCTCCTGAATTACAGAAGCTTGTGCCAAAGGTTTCTGCAGGCAATTCAAAAAGTCCTATTAACAACTTGTCAGCAGGTGGCACTACTGACCCGTTACAGTAATTCCTATTTGGCAAAGGCTGGTATCCTACATGTATTTGCATGCCATGAATTTGGCTGACTGCTGAGCAAATAATCACAAATGTTTTAATGTTATTTGTGAATCTAATTGTATTCCAACAACGAACCACTAAAACTGTATATATTAGGTCTTCTAAAATGTGAAATAATGTCTTTGTTCCACATTGTAGCAAGCAGTGTATTGGCAAAAAGTACAAATTAAGTGCACAGACCACGATATAACTTTAATGTCCTATAAATTATTATGCTTTTTGGGCAAAAGAAAATCACAGAATGAAAATAATTAAGAGATTGTACAGTTAAATTAAGCAGACCAAATGTTTTGGCCCAATTCATAGATGAATTCATTAGAGCATTATAATTAGAAAACCCACCTACATTTGATCAATTTGGAGCTGTTGCAAATATTATTTAGGAGCATCTGTTCAACTCTGGAGCTCTAATTTCATATATAACAAAAACCCTGCTTTAATTGCTCATTACAGAAAATGAAGCATCTCATCTGAAATTACAGCAATGACTACAAATAAGCCAAAATAAAGATGTATGTAATAATATCTTCCACGTTACATTTGATATTGTTTCAATTCTGCAGCAGGAAACTAATCTTACTATATTCCAATAAAGTCTAGATTTACACGCATACTCCTTTCCACGTCGGCTCACAAGGCAGACACCGTTATGACTTTCCCTGCTCCCGTCACGCACAGTAACTCAGTTCTGCACCTTCCCTGCCTTTTCAGGGCTGACTTGGCACATTTCTAAGGGCAGGGTGAGAGAAGACAGCAGGAACCCGAGAAACAACGTTCCTAAATAGAAGCATGCAATCAGACAACTAATTGTTGAATCCTACCCATCAGTTACAAGGATATAAACCACTTCCAAGCCAAAGGCCACAAAGCTGAAGTAACAGCTCAGGTCTATGATCTTGGGAAGTCAAGCACTGAACTAACACAGCTTGAAGCAGGGTAGCTTGGAGTACAGATAAATAGCCTGTTGCTGTAAAATACTGAATGACCCTCTAGCTACAAACAAAAATCACTACACACATATCCACTTAAAGCCCAACTTCACTGCAAAAGCTCATGAAGAAATATACACAAAATATTCAAAGAAATTAAAACATCATTTTACATCAAATATCGCACTTCTTGTAAACATTTTAAGAGTCAACCACTAAAAAAGCCAGGTTATTTTGCAACTACTACTGCATTATATTTAATCATACATGCTAGATGTCCTGCTTCATAAGTTTTTTTTCTGAGAAATCACAATATTCTATTGTTGCTTGGATGACTGTGCTGCTGACACCCTATAATTTGACACTTCATTGTACGAAACTTTGTCCATATCAAGAAGTCAGGAAGGAAAGAAAAAAAAAAAAAAAAAGGAAAGAAAAAAAATCAGGTGCAACACCTGATAACCACTGTCAACACTTCTCAGGCAAAAATGCGGACTGTTAAGTGTAATTTGTATCCTTGCCTGAAGAACAACAAAAGGCCATCATCCTGGATGCTTCGTTTAGAGCAACAAGCTAGAGCTTAACATTCTTGGACAACTTAGTGGCAAGTCAGCACAGGCTCTCCTTACTCAACTCATCGTACTTTGGCAATTAGATCCCCTCAAACCACAGAGCATCAGTAGACAAATAAAAATAAGGTATGTATCTATCTACAGCAAGCTTCTTTTTGTCTCCCATCTCCCATATATTCACTAGTCATCCTCAGAGGTGTTTTTTTTTTTTTTTTTTAAAAAAAAAAAGCTATATTCATATTCATTCCACCTGAAACATCAGGATTTTCCTCTTGAAAAGGATGCAAGCTTAGTTTACAACTGCAAAAAGTGATATGAGTTGCGTGTTTCTGATGTTCTGCTTTTGTTGGATATATGATTACGAATTTCTCACTCATCAGATGAATTCCACGATTTCCTGGGAGGTCGCAGTAAAGGTAGCTGCATTTCACAGGGAAGCATGAGTGAGCTATCACCAATCCAATTTATCTTCATGTGTCCATAAGATGCTGACCCTCACTGTAGTTGCCTTTGATTTGTCTTAAAAGGTAGGCAATCCCCACAGTTATTTTGTGAGTGTGTTTTCCCACAAAGTTTATTATTGCCAACACAACCAAAAAGTTTTACTTCAACTTCAGATAGTCATGCTTTAGCCTGCAATAACAGCAGACAGTTTTCTTTCAGCATTTTCAGTGTTCCCTTGAGAGAGTGGTACATACAAAAACACTTTATTTGCTTTTTTCATCTGCCTTTAATTCAGTCATTTGTACTTTATTCATGATACAAAAACATAACTTTTAGTCTGTCATTGGTTGAAAAGCTTGAGTTTGTTTCCACCCTAAAGACAGCATCCAATGAAGTTCCCTGATGCTTATTATTTCGGCAGGAAACACAAAAGGTGCTGATCAAACACTTGCCACTTTCTGAAACATGCCTTTAAACTGGACATTCCACACAAATACGTGGCTATCCTTGCCACAGCATTACTTTTAATATGCAAATCACCAATCAAAGTTATTTCTATGCTAGTTTAATACAATATTAATTTATATCAGCAAATGCAGCTAAAAATGCCCAGGTAAAGGCCCTGTATATTTTACTACAAAATTTTAAGTTTGCTTTGGCATGAATATTCCCCTCTAATAAAAACAAAAGCTACCTAATTTGTTGCAGGATCATCAAGGGGAATACACAGTTGCATTCAGCTGCTTTTTAAGTGCAATTGAGCCTGCTACTGAAAATACAGACGCATTTGAAGCTAGCTTCCCTAACAGCTTTGCAAAATAAGATACTAATTTCAGTCAGCGGAAACCGTCAACAGAAAAAAAAACATAGCTATGAAAGACACCTCACAGCTATATATTGGAATGCTTTGTTTTAAATACTACAATAAATACTACAAAAAATATATCTACTGAAATTAGAAATTCTAGTATCTACCACAGAAAGAAACAATACATCAAAAAATACCATCAAAAGATACTGTTCTGCAACAAAATACAATCTTACAATGTTGTGTAACAAATATAAATTATTTATAGGAAACAGGAGGAAATCTTTAATCTTTTCCAGATGAACATGACTGAAAAGTAGGTAAAGGTATAATGATAACACGTAAATTTTAATATGTTTTTGTAAGTACAAGAAGGACCTAGCAGATTTGTTCTTATTTAATTTGAAATTACCAGCTCAGAAAAGCTGATCAATTTGAATATGTTGCATTTAAGCCAAGAAATCTGAAAAACATACTAACCAATTTGAAGTGCATTTAACATTTCTATTACAGCAATCACTCATCAGAAAATATGAACCAAGAACAGTAGCAGCTAATTCAGTCAAAAATGTATTTTTCAGTCATTACTGTCAAAAAGCCCCATAGCTTGCACAGAGTAATTACGATCTGACATTAATACAGTTTACATAAACTGCAGAATCATCTGGTAGAGACAGTTCGTGTCAAGCAAAGACATTTTTTCCCCGTCTGCAAAGTGTTCCAAGTCAGATAAAAATTGACCAAATACATATACCTACCTTTCTTGTTTTAATGCATATTCTAACATTTTTATTCTTCTCACTAAATCTTTCTTCAAGTTTTCTTGACCCTTTCTTTCCCCTTGTAGAAATGCTATTCGAGCCTGAAAACAAATAAACATAAAGGAGTTTTATTCAATTTTGTTGCTCAAAGAAATAAGTCTAACACATAAAAAAGAAAAACTATTTTGCATAATAAAATTCAGTTTCAGTCATTTAGTCAAATTCATTAAGAACAAATCAAAAATATTTCTGCCCCAAAGATCTGATCTTATTTTCTGTTAAGTTTGCTTACCTTGAAACAAAGCTATTGAAGTTAGTATAGTAAAAGATGGTAAAAAGAGTAATAATTTAAACCAGTTTAACACACATACATTTTTCCTTGTGGCTATTAGCATAAATTCTTTAATATATTTTCTTCTAAACCAGAAGCCATATTAAAATAGACACTCACCATACTTCAAGGAATTCATTTTTTAAAGCTAGCATACTGAACAGTTGAAGAAACAAGAGAGGCACAGGAATTCCAACATATAACTTGAAAGATCATAATAAAAGAACGAGTGTATTTTACTGATTCAGATTTTACTCTCTGCTGAAGACAGCTGAAGATTAGAATATTAAGTGAGAAGCATTTTAGTGTGTTCTTCTTTAAGGAGTAAGCAAAATAATGCCTTCTGTAAAGTACCAAGCATACCACCAACCTAACCTCTACAAAGGAAAGCTGAAGTTTTCTACTTGACTTGCATGTTCTATTGATTCTGTCTACTAGGTTAGCAGGCATCTCAACTAGTGAAAAAGGTTGAGTTGACTTTTGTAAGCTAAAATCCTTCTAGTCATAATTCAAGATAATAAATTTTTTTATTGCAAATAAAGAGAGATTAAAAAAAACTCTAGAATAAAGACTACAGCAGTGACAACATTGCTCTATAAAGATTAAAAATCACTGTTGTAATTTCACTATTACAAGCACAATGAAAATGCAGAGATCTAGTCTGAAATTAGTCTAGCCTTTAAGATTTTAAAGTGTGGTTTGCTGGACCTGCTCCTTAATCACCTTGGTGAGAGCTCGCAATGATCTAACCAAAACCGTCACTCCTTTTGCAAGATCAAGCGACACTGCAGTATAAAACTTTGCACATCTGCCCAGTCTGATCTCGATACTTAAGAAATAAAAAAAGTAAAAATGAAAAAAAAAAAAAAAAGAGAGAGAGAGAGAGAGAAGGGTCAAAACACTCTTATTTTGCATTAGTTAACTAATGATTTCATCAACTAAAAACCTAGTAAGAACAATGGAGTTCTGAATAAGACCATCAGTTACAAGTCTGTAGTGAAAGTGCTTCCAACCAACCACTACCACTCTGAATGCCACAACACACAACCATGCAGGAGAAGGAAGAGCTTTGCTATGACTACAGAGATACTTCAAGATAGAGAACAGGCTCAGGAATTGGCTAGTTTGAACAGCAGGTTCCCACTGGAGGAGGGTGGAGGGAGCTGAACAAAATCCAGCAGCTGTACTCAACTGCAGTTATGTATACAACTTTAATAATCTAAATTAAACAACAACTGACACCAATCCAGTAGAGAGTTAACAGCCTCCCAGAGAAAACTGTAATTATACCTTATTTACATTCTCTTAGTATAAGGCAGTGATGACCAGACAACTCCACAGGTAACCTTAATTTCCATTAATCAGGGATAAGACAACATATGCTTTTGTTAAGTAAACGGTCTCCTTATACATAAAGGTGTACATAGAGTAATCAATTACCTCCAAAGGACTTCTGCAACTACTCTATTAAAGGATATTTTACAATTGGTTCAAAAGGACTGTGGTTTATGCACGTATATGCTGCTCAATGCCATACTCCAAATATTTGGAAGTTACTGTGTGAACACAGGCTGTTGACAGAAATAAAAACAGAACTAAATACTTATGTGATTATCATCCAAGTAAAGTCACAAAAGCTCTTACACACTTTAACCGGAATGCAGTTCTCAACTCTTTCCAAAATTCTAGTCTTCTGTAAATAATGGTCTTTTCTCTTCCTAATAGTCTTCATTCATTAGCTGGCTTCCTTTTATAACTATTTTACAGATCTTAGTTGCCAGCTGCAACTGTTGGGCCTTATTCCATCTTCAGTTTCATGATAACAGGGCAAAAAATAATACAGCTGTGATCATACACAGAGCGATCTGCCTCCCAAAAGCACACAGCCCAACTATTTTCCTCTTCTGGAATATTCAGTGTACTTGGGCACACAGAATCTGCCCTCATATTTTCTAGCCTGGATTTCACACTTTTCAACCAGGCTGGATAATGAGTTAAGTGATCCTGAAAATTCAATACACTATTGAAATAGCTGTATAGAAAACAAACAACTGGCTTAATAGACAACAGGATCTTTATAACAGTCTTCACAGGATACAAAAGTCTGGACAGGCTGCAACCAAGAGTCCACTTGATCAGGGAGACAGCAATCAAAAGTTCCCTGCTCTGCCACAATACATATTTTGCACCTTTACCAACCTTCACCTTAGTTCTTCGTCAATTCTTTCAGCACCAGTTTACACAATTACACGTTTCTCTACATATTTGTTTGATTTTAGGATTTTAACTTTGCTTTCCACTTGATACAAAACGAAGAATAAGATCATTACAGATTTGCTGTGTAGGCAGCATTAAGCACTTTCCTTCCTTATGCCTTCACGAAAAAGTGAAGGGTATGCAAACTATAATTTCACACATTGCCTTTGACAACCCCAAGAACTGAACTATACATGAACACAATTTCTTCACACTGGTTTTTTTTTTTGAGAAGCAGTAAAGCTTGGGCTTAACAACAAAGATCAAGCAAGCACCTCAGTCCCCCTCATGACATAGTTGCACTAATGCAGGTTGCATACACCAAGACAAATACTTATGAAATACTCTCTCTATAATACCTCTCATCTTTAGCAATTCCTTTCTGCTTGAACATTTCCCAGGAAAGCTAGATTAGGTAGAATTTCTAATTGTATAATTTATAATTGTAATGACTAGAGCTTGACTGATGCGAATGTGGAAGGGGGCACCAAACAATGTGGTACCCATCTTAGCTCCCTTGCACTTAAAACAGAAACCTTTCTATGCTTTAAACCAATCCTTATGTTCACGAGCCAATGCCAAGAGGAACAGTCCTCTCCCTTCCTCATGTTTCTGTTCCCTCTACTGTGCTGACATAGCTGCTTACGCTGCCATATATTAGGTCTGATCAGGAAATCAATCTATCTATTTTTTGCTCAGTTCTGAATCAGAACAGTTTCCTGATGACACCACACACAGTCATGGGAGCACTTAGGCTGGATGGGGACAGGATAAGGAAGTCAGAACTCCTCTCGGTGACAGCATGGGATTAGATCAGTCCAAGTGACCACAAAGCCACACCCGGCACAGCCAGGTCACAAGAGGCACAAACAAGAAGTGGACCAGGAAAGTCAGGAATGTCACATAAGAAAAGCAGCAGCACTGACTCTCCTGAGCTTAATGAGGAGTTTTTTAAAAAGTCCAGTAGCAAGATGATTTACAAGGGTGAGAGAAAGTCTTATTTTATAGCAAACACATAAAGCAGTATGTCTGTAAGAAAAAGAAAAAGAAAAAGAAGAAAAAAAAAAAAAGGCTTCTTATGGCTTTACTAATGAAGCTGAAATTAGTGACATTCAGGTTTTTGTCCAACTCTCCTGCCTCCAGCTAGGCTTGTGTTTTGGTTTGCTCGATTAGCAACAAGCTCAGTCAGAAGCATCTTCTTCAGGTCAGCGCCTCCCTCTTCTATCAAGCAATCCCGTATTACAGTATTTCCACACCAAGACCTGTTACCCTGCTACAAAATTATGCAACAGTTGATAACTCCATATTCCCGCTATACTTGGCTGTCAGCTGCAGACAGTAACACCACCACACGAAAAGCCACAGCTGTGTTAATAGGGAGAATTCACAGAGCACCAGGAACCAGCTTAAGGGGCAGCTAC
Organism: Tinamus guttatus; assembly: GCF_059628265.1. Lineage (NCBI taxonomy): Eukaryota > Metazoa > Chordata > Aves > Tinamiformes > Tinamidae > Tinamus > Tinamus guttatus. Next base: position 4,455,192 of record NW_028288861.1, read on the forward strand.
TTGGCCTCAGTGAAAGGATGCATGAAAAAAACGCCCGGACCTGGGCATGCTGGATGTCAAGGATAAAGAGAATTACTGACCACCTACTGGAATAAAACACTGATTTCCTTTTTGTCAAATGTCAAATAAACACAGAATGAATATATAGAAGAGAAGGAGACAAATTAAGATTTTAACACTTAATACTCTATATGTTTTTCAGCTAAGTATTTTAATGGACTTTTTAACTGCTTTATTAATATTTGGATACACATATGCTGGATGTTATGGAAGGCTTTTTATTTCTTAAAAATATGTCATTTTTTAAAAATGTGTCATTTTTCCTTTCTGTATTGCAGTGTGCTAAAAAATGATTTGATAGCAGTTGTAGAGGCTTTTATTTTAAAATGTAAAATAAGAATAACCAAGGTTTTCCTTGAACGGTAGCAATAAACCTACATAATTTGAGCAATCAAATTGCAACAGATTTACAAATACAGAAACAGACTCATGAAGTAAGTCTACTTTCTTTTTACTCCAGTTGCAAACTGCTCTAGAAGCATATTTAGAAAAAAACTGCAAGTATACATAGAGCAATGCCAGCTGCAACCTGATGTTAGTTTGTTTTTGCTTTCTCTCAAGTCCATTCAGACTTCTGGAAGGAAGGAAGGAAGGAAGGAAGAGGCCTACAGTATTTTTGAAAGAAAGGCAATACAGTGAAGCAGCTTGAATACACACACCAAGTCTTAGTGAACACAAGTAAGCATGTTTTTATACTTAAAGGGCATGCCACAGGACTCACAACAAAAATTATTTAATCAAAAATTTATTTACATCTTCAAAAAATTAATCTAATCTTCATGCTTAGATGATCAAGCAGATTGCTTTGGCAAGTTAAAAACTTAATGGGAAGGTGGAAGATTTAAATCACGATTAACGTTCTAGTTCCCGTTCACAAGGAACAAAAGAAATATGAGGGGGGAATGGCTCTGCAACATCAATTTTCAACGAATCACAGTTTAAAACTTCATCTCATTCAGAACATCCAGAACATTCAGAACAAATTGTCATGCGTGTAAAAGCATCAAATAGTAGAAGTTTCACTATATCCTTACAGACCTGATAATGCTCAGCCCTTTGTAAGTTAACAGCAATTTATCCTTAAATGAATTGTCCACTAAGAACAAAAGATAATCTATCCAAGGGAAAAAAAAATAAAAGAAAAAAAAAAGGGGAGGGGGGGACAAAAAACAGTTTGATTTTGTAAAGGAATCTCAAGCAAGACCTCTCCTTCAAGCCGCGCAGTGAGGCAGGTGATCTCACTAGGTAATCTCACAAAAGGTTATTTTCTAGGGAAATCAGGTCAGCAACTTCTGCACTTAAAGCAGCTGTGGTATAGAGAGGTTTCTTGAAGGTTCCCTTCATTCCTGACTTTTTTCATTTTATTTTTCATTTCAATGAATAATTTTTATTGCTCCTAACCTGATACTTGCCAATTTCTGAACATGAATTCTAGTCCAAGCTCAACACCCTCAGAAAACACACACACAAGTTTAAAATCCAGATGTAAATCCTAACCTTCAGGAAAGCTACTTCTTTGAGCAACTTTATAGATGCAAGACATCCATCTAGTTCTAAGGAGATCTCTGGTAGGTTAATTATACATTTGATAGACAAAAACAGGGAAATCAGTCATCTAGAAGTCCCCTCCAGTCCTGCACTAAGAACAGGCTTAGGAAAAAAAAAATCAATTCAAAGTAATTCAAAAGTTCTTATCAGTTTGCTTCTCTTCAGAGCACCAAACATAAAACCAGGTTAATTTATCTTCCCGAAATTACCACTGACATACTGAAACTGAACTACTTGCCATAGTCTCAGAATATGCACCACTGTTCCTGTACGCAAGTTCTCTTCTTCCACATGCACATGAATTTCTGCAAGCACTTTATTTTAGCCTATTAAAGACTCCACAACTAGAAAATCTGTATTGGCCTTTAAAAACGTAACATACAAATCACTAAGAACAGTCACAGCCTAAACAGACCCAAGATGCAGTACTTTTCAGCTGAAAGTTGTCAACAGCCACAATAAATTATTTCTTCAATCAATTGATAGTTAATAGGAATGCCTGGAGGCATTTGGAGGCATTATATTAGCTACCCAGACGAACGCTTATTTTTACCTCAAAAAAAAAAAATGCTCACTCATTCTTACCTCCAAGTTAGTTTAACTTCAACTATAGTTCTACCCTCCAAAGCTAAGGACGATATCGACATTAAGGAATGCATCAAACTTTTTATTTAGAGAAATTATTCCATTATGGTCAAACATCAAACTGAAAGTCATCACTCAGCTAATTATATGGCCAAACAAAATTTAAGCAATAACTTTTGCATGTAACTAAAACAGTGTTCCTTACTACTCATAAACAGATAGCATCCTATGAAGAGTCTGTATACCATACTTGTTTCAATGCATTACTTTAACAAATAAAATATGACACACATCTGAACGTAGGCTCCTGAGTCTGAGGCAGTCATGTTTCTAATGAGAATTAAAGTTCTGCTAACAAGCACAAGTTGCATGTCTGATACAAGTTGTCCTTCCATTCAAGACTATTTTAAGACATAGCATCCTTTCTCAAAAACATACTTCCTGAACACTGTCAAGTAAAATAAAATTATGAATCTTGCTTTTATTTTCCTTTTCTTAACTGATTTGCGATGTGACTTTGAGTCATTTCATATCAGTCTTCTTGTTATTAATGCTTACATGCTTTAAAAACAAAAGGTAGGAAGCACATAATAGAGTTTTACACATCAATATAAATATGTTGATTTTCAATGAGAATATAGAAAAGTGGAAAAAAAAAAAAAAAAGACGTGTGTAGCTTTCTCTGACCATTTAGAGTTTGTCAATGCCAAAATTTAACAAAACATACTTCCTTAACTTCCTTAAATAATCTCCAGTCAGTGCTTCCTTGTTAAACAATCTCGCAGGTCTCTACAGTCCCATTCACAATAGCAGGAATATCAAAGCTCACCTTTGTTAACATCCAAAATAGGATCTTCACTGGAACTCTCACAGAGATTAATGAATGAGGAGACAGAAGTAGATGAAAGTAACAAATGCAAATTTCACTGCCATTTACCACAACAGAGCTTGAAAGCATCTACCTAAAATAATCAGTTTCCTTAACAAGTCCATCTCAAATGCAGTACTTTCACTGTCTCAACAATTTTATAAAATTTCACAAAATACTGGACATAAATACAGGATACAATCAACACCCTGTAACTTTGCAGATTCAGTATTAATTGGAGCATCAAAAAACTACTATTTTTTCCAGATTAAAAAAAAATAAATATATTACTAGAATACCATTTAGTAAAAAGTTATTCAAGATTTCTGGCTTTTCTAAATTCTTTTAAGTCATGGTATTTTGCAAATATCTATGTTGGAGGAAAAACAAAACAAAACCACCTCCCCACACTCACAACACCAATATCCAAAGCTGAACTCTTGCCAAGAGCACCCACTGTCAGTTGTAAGTGTCCACTGACAACTTCTCCAACTCCACAATTAACAAGACTGTATCTAATCTTCCCTATGTTTATCTTGTATTTTGGAACATTTTGGACATTTGGACATTACTCCACATAAAGTGTCTAAAGGAAGACCCTGCTCACAAGCTTTTCTATAATTGAGACAAACTAATGAAAACAAAAGTCACATACAAGCTTGGGGTTGCAGCCAGAGTCCCAATGCCAGGTTAGACAAACAGCAACAACACAGTAATCAGAGATCAAACTCCATTTTAGCCACTTGAGAAATATTCCGGATGAACACAGCTATGACAGCACACTATAGCAAGTATTTTGAGGTCATTTTGTATAAATGTCAGTTCACTCAAAGTGTTGTCTATGTCTAAAGTAATGCTAAAATAAAGCCTATTAAGTTTTCATTCATCTTCCAAAAGTCTTTGAAGTATTTTCTGCCCAGGCCTGAACTCTCATATATGTTTGCCCATACCACAATAATCAGAGTGGAAGCAAAGAGGTTAGCACGCTCCCATCCGCTCTATAAACTACTTGATCACAAATGGAAAGCTGCTGAAGACAAGTCAGCGTAAATTACAGAATGGGGTATAATTGTTCAAAATTACAGCATAAACTGATTGCAACACACAGAAAGGCTAAGGAGGAATACAACGAAAGCAGCTCTTAAAACTTCTTAGAGAAAAGTCAAGATTATTAGACAAATCAGAGTCATAGTATCCACACTGCAAGGCAAATACTCTGTTTTCAAGTAGCAGTCTTCTAGATTCTCTAGAAAGATAGCTGGAGGAAGACACCCAGAAAAGGCGTGTTTTGAACAAAAAAAATGCTTATAAGCAATGCAAATAAATAAATAAATGCAAATAAAATTGATTTACAAAAAAGATGATAAATTAAAGCCATTTGACATTTAAATAAGCCCTATTTTGTTCAGTTACCTTTGTACTGAACAAACAGGTTCAAGTAAAGCATCTTTTTTCAAAATCACTTAGTCTTTCTGTAGTCCACTTCAAGGGTCCAGTGCCATTTAAGTTTGATGCAAAGAACAAAAAGAGTTAATAGAAACAGCACCGACTACAACATAACAGTTAAATTTATTTTTGAACCCATTTATACTTTTTATTTCTGGGACTTCATGCAGCAAGAAGTTGTAATTTTTCACTGTATAAAATTTTCATGTTTTAAGTTTGCTGTGTAGTTTCTTTATTGGCTGCTATCCTACAAAAAAAACTAAAGACAGCTACTCACCTTCATTCATAAATTGGTCACTTTCCCTACTCCCTTCATAGTGATGGCTCTTTCTTTCAATAGCTTTCTTCCAAGGTGGAGTCTTTGTGGACTGAATCACTCCCCCACAAATAAAAACAGCTTTACACTTAAATTAAAAAACATCTGAATATTTTTTGAAACCTAGGAAGGTACTAAAGTAACCTCCCAGATTTTTCCCGTGAGCCAAGAAGATTAACAACTAAATTCCAAACAGATCACTCTTCAAGATGCCATTTCTACCTCTCAAACAGTTTTTATGCATTCCCTTCAAATTTTCAGCATTCTTCTCAAAAATGCTACTAAAGATTGGGATATTATATTGCACGGCTGATCTTGCCAGTTGTGCACACATCACAAGACAAGAATCACTTCCCAATTTCTACACTTATATCTTTGATTTATAGAGCCACAGATCATTCAGGGTTCTTATCCATTTGTTTTAATATAACTCTCAGAAGTCCTAGACAGCAATCTAGTCCAGCTCTAGAGTCCTAGACAGCAATCCTTGCAAGAAACAGCTTTTAAAACAAAAGACACGTACACATCTCTGTCCATTCCCACCTAAAAAGGTTCACAGAAATTCTTTTAAGCTGCTGGACATTTTTTGGAAACAGATCTAGGCTACTAAAAAAATTCTCTTACAACCAGAACTGCTATGACTAATTATACACTGACAGGAAAACCAAAACACTGTATTTGATAAGATTAAATATATCTATGTAGTCAACAGCACTATATTCATGCATTAATTGCATTGCAATTAAGTTATATTTTAAGTCGTATTGATAGCAATTAAGTGCCACAGTTGAAGCCTTAACAGCTTCAACTTAATTAATAATGAAACTTAATAATTAAACTAAGAACATTAAATTGCTGTTATTATTTTGAATAGTTTTAGCACAAGAGCATTTTAGTTTTCAAAGACAACCTTCAGCAACAGAGAGGGATTCATCAGCCCTCCAGAGTGAAACTGTATGCCGTGTGGTAGGGCTAGTATTTATAATCACTATAGACAAGACACAGAAGAAAGGAGGGAAAAAAAAAAACCAACATGATAAACTGGTGTGCTCACTAATTAAAGTTTCCTTTACAAAAGCAGGAGCATACTAGTTATTTAGGAACACAGAAATGGAGAATATAATTTGCAGCACACTGCACAAAGTGACCTGAAAGAGTCCTAAAAGTTTACTCCATATAAACCAACATGGGCCACAGAACACTATTAAAACCATACTCAAGACTGACAGTAAGGACATGCAAGGTCATAATTACAGCATGGTACACAAGGAGGAGAGATCAACAAAGAAGCCCCCAAAATCCTGAAAATCACCTCAGAAAGCATCCCTGTAAATCCATGTGAGACATGTAACTTGTAATGAACACCTCCAGATTGCCCCAAAATATGCAAGTTATCCCCAAGTTATGAAGGAAAACAAGAAAGTTAAGTCAAAAACCAGCCACAGCAAAATGTAACAAAAAGCCTCAGCTTCACATACAAATCCACAAGTAAGTTTCAACCGGAGGCATGCCCCAAACCACCCATCAGCCAGGCAACAGAAACACTCAATTTATGTCACTTGCAGCCATGTCACTAGTCTCTAGGTTGGGCCTATCTCTATCACTTCAGAAAGGGCCAATGTAACCTAAAACCCAGGAACTCTATGAAAACACTTTTCCCTCTGCAGAGGGCAAGTAAAGTCCTGACATACAGCATTAGTTTACAGAAGAGGAAAGAGCAATTCAAATTCATTTCCAATCCCTCTGAATATGAAAGTCCAGGACATGCATTTGTATTATACTCCCCCAAACTTTTGTACAATCAGACTGCAATCCATTTCTAGATGCTGTACCAAAAAGATAACTCCTAATCTCTTTCAGGGATTAGGAAGCATTTTACACAGAGATTTTACACTTTCAGAAGTGTAAAAACAGAAATCAGTTCAACTGTATACTGACTAGAAAGTATAAGGAAAATATACTAAGAAGCTGAACTGAAAATGTCTACAGATGCAAAAAACAAAAGCTGTAGGCAAATTTTGTACACATTTAACGCAACAGCTTTATGATTATTTATGGGACATTCCTTCCATGCATAGCTGGTATCACCATGGAAAACTAAAAGGTGATTCTTTACAGCTTACAAAACTGTTCTTTTGGTGAACATTTATGACGTTGTTAATCAACTACAGGTTGGTAAAAAACCATTGCCCAAGAAGAGGAACTAGAAGGAAGTAAACGCTACTAATGTGTCACAACAAGAATCCCTGCAAGAAGCCATACAGATACATAAAAGAATGCAATACTACAGCCCTCTGCAGCATCTAAATCAAAGGCAGTGCCAACAACGACAAATTCAAATACAGCCAATTTTATCATGATAGCAATTACCTATGAAATACAATTATCTTAAGGGAGGGTATCAAGCAGATGGGGCCAGATGCTTTACAGTGGTACCCAGCAACAGGACAGGAGGCAACAGACACAAACAGAAATGCAGGAAGTTCTGTCTGAATACGAAGAAAAATTTTTTGACTATGAGGGTGACAGCACTGGCATAGGCTACCCAGAGAGGCTGTGCAGTCTCCTTTTCTGGAGATACTCAAAACCCACCCAGACACAATTTGTACAATGCGCTCTAGGTGACCCCGCTTAAGCAGTGGGGATGGACTAGATGATAGCCAAAAAAAACCCTGGAACCTTAACCATTCTGTCATTCTGTAAAAACAAACAAGAAAACCCCCATCACATTTTTACCCCATAAAAACCAAACAGTCACAGTTTAACTGTCAAGTGTTCTGAAGAATTAAACCCATCTGACTTGCTTCCACTAATGAGTTACCATTTTTATATTTGTGAAATACAAGCAAATGCAAACTGAAAATGCCTGCTGGTAAACCTGAAATTAAAATGGAAGATGACAGTACTCAGACTTGCAAAAGAGTTGAGATTTGGGAGGAACTTCTGGAAATCATCTGGTGCAAGCCCCAAGTTCAAGCATGGTACCCAGCAGTGGGTCCTATTGCAAATCGCACGAAAATACCCGCAAGCCTACATTGGTTACAGATGCATTAAATAAGCACGGGAGTGATAGCAACAAAACCTACAAATAACATGTTTGTGTTGTATATATTGTATTCTCCAAAAGGTGTTAAATAATTTGTGTTCCCCTGTCATATATTTTTAAGGCTGTATCTACAAAGAAAACCTCAGCAGTGTAGCTATTTCAAACAACTCTTCTCCATACTGTTTTCAAGAGTGATTTTTTTTTTCAAATAATCATTTAGGAAAGAATAATTATTACACAATAAATTATTTTCCCCAGTGTTGACAGATTTGAAAGAGTATTCCAGGAAAAAAAAATCCTCAAGTGCTCATGTGATCAAATATCCTCATGTGCTGATCATGCAGTTATCCAGCTATTTCCTATTCAGTTTCTATACAGTAGGTAAGATTTGCCATATACACACAGGAAAACAGACTTTGAAACTCCAATAAGCAGACTCAAAAAGTTCTGCCAGAGTCCATCTGTCTCTAACTCAGGTGACTAAACAGCTTTCGAAAAGCCGCAGTTGGGAATCCTTTGGTTATGTCCAATTTCCCTCCACACAAAATATACCTCTCAATTCAGTGTTCTAAACTGCAAAATCCCACAAAATCTGTACTCATTTTTATCATTATTTAGATAAATTATTAATGAATGAAAGCTTCTATTTTAAAAACTTCTATATGTGTATGATACTGGAACTGTTTTCAGCATAAAACAATTGCAAATATGCAAGCATAATATGGTGTGTGAAGAAGTTTTATTTATTAGCACAGAGAAGTACTTTAGTATTTTCCACAGGAAGTACTGTAACAGCTTGCACGAGCAGAAGCCAGCCATTTCAGATATTACTAGCATACTTCAGGAATTTGCAAATATTCTCAAATAAGAATGTTGACCAGCTTTTCACTGCTGTTTAAATCCTGTCTGGTTTAAGAATGTCTTAGTAGTTATGCTTCATTTCAGAATGAATATTGGGTTATGCCCATAAGACGCTCTGAACTCTGCAGTTTACCAGTTATGCATATTTTTCAACAGCAATTTTCTAAGAAAAAAACAATTTTCAAAAAGAACAATATATGACTAAAATACAGTTGTGCAATGCACAACTATAACATGCACATTTCCTATCCGTAAATTTTATATAATCTCTCACAACCCCCTCTGGTATCAACTACGTTTTGCTATTTAAACAAAATAGTATCAAAACACCACTATTGTATTTCAAAACAAAAAACCATTTCAGACCTACTTTATTGGCCATGGAAACTCAAGAATGACTATGATTGGTCAGCACTGCTACCCCAGTGTCCCACTTCTAACCATAGCCAGACAAGCAGATCCTTGGATACATTACAGAAACCTGAAAATAACTCTGTAACCACCAGAAACTTGTAGCCCCAGTGCCCTAAGTGAGAGGTACCATCTTTCAGTTCAGAAGTCCTCAAAGACTTTTCTTACATAAACTCCTCCAAACACCTTCAGCTCAACAAGCTTCTAGCATCTACAAAATCGCTCATACACAAAATTGCATTAAACAATGACCATTTTACAATCCTTACTACTTTCTTCACATCTGATCTATCAGCAGTAAAGTTATTCACTTGCTCCAAGCAAGGTGAAGTTTTTGCTACCACAAGATTTGTTCCTCCAACTTCAAGAAATATTCCCCAAACTATTTCCCCTGCTCAAACTTGCAATAAACCAAAATACACAGCTATGCATTTCAGCAAGTAATTATTACACTTGGTAAATGCTGAAACCTAATGCTACTGGACTGTTTGTGTACACTCCGAATATAGTCTCATCCAGCTCACTCTATCTGCACGTTTACATATACTTACACATATGCCGTACATGTGAAGTCGGCAATTTCTGAATTCTATTCACCTCTCACTGGAAAGACCTCCAGGAAAATAAATAAATATATATATATATATACACACACACACTTTAAGCAGAAGAAACGGCCTAATACTGTCATGTAATTCTTCAGTATTCACTAGGTTTTCAAAATTCATAAGATGAGCCGCTTCCCCCTGCCCCACCAAAGAAGCTGGTAAAATCTGGAATTTTGCTGCTGTATCTTTCTTCCCCTCCCAACGCTGATGTACAGAGCACTAAATGGTAGATAACCAACATTCCATAATGTTACAGAATAACTAGGAAAAAAAAAACACACACATTCGTAAGAGATAAATTAGGAACTGAATATAACACTAAAGGTATTATTTAGTATGGAAAATGGACTATGAAGCTTATTAATATTCAGGTTCTCTTGTGGGATGCATACTGTGTATCATATAGCCATACATACACCACACATTGTTTACAGTACTTCTGTTTCTGAATTATTCTTCAAATTATTCTTCCTATTTAATAAAACATTCCAATGTGGCATGTACTGTCTAGTATGATTTTACAATATTGGAGGGAATTTATTTTTATTTACTTATGAAGGTACAAAGAAAATGCATTATTTTATCATACCGTTGAGATCATGATTCTAGCAAAGCATATCAATCTATGAAGCCCTAAAAGAAAGAAGAATCCTGTTGACTTTTCCAGGTATTATATAAGTTGCCAGATTTTTATTACTGCAGTTTTGAAGTCTTTCCTCCTCCTTTCCCCCACCCCTCCTTGCGACTCTTCCTGACATATCTTTATCTTCCTTCTCCGAGGGCTTCTGTATGCGCACCTCCGAAAAGCATCCCCATTCGTATTTCTTTTACGAGATTACAGATCACTTGTCCCTCAAAGGAAGCAATACTCTCAAAAATGCAGCATGGAGTGACGTGAGCTGCTACTCCTACTCTTCAGTGCAAAAACACCTTAACAGGGACTGAATTTATCTCAGTATAACAGCTACCAATGTCGAGGTCATTTATGAACAGATCAAAATTACACTTGTAATTACACATTATTTGTTACAGTGAGAATCATTTTTCTGTCAATTCACAGAACAGATCCTGCCTATTACTCTTAAAGATCTACACAGAGTAAAGGCAGATTAGTTCCTTCACACAGAGCAGTGAGAAAACGCTTTAAGAAAAAGGTACTGTGGCAGCCAGTATTACAAACCATGAGAAAAACACGCTATGTTTTAAGCACTGCACTCTGATATTCAACACTTTAATACTCGACTCTGTACATACAGGTTTGACATAATTAGGCTGCTTCAGTTATGCACACGGGTACCTCAATACCTTGAAAAGACAGTGTAAAAGCTATTAACTTTTACGAGTCAGGGTCTTAAGAGTCTAAAATGAATGTGATGATTTAAGTCATCAGCACAAGACTGCCTCAAAGCTTAACGGTTGAGACCAATCACTATGACTGTGGTGTAAGCAGCTTGTAAGTTAAAGTAATTATAAAATATTGTCATATACCCAGGTTGAACAACTAAACAAAGCATCTGATATCATTACATGACCCCAAAAAGAAAAAGCTTTTGCTACGAGACACTGTCCCACATTCTCCAACATAGAAAGGACACTCTTACCAGAAGTTGGTAGTTCTGAGGTACTTTAATTCTACAGAGAAAAAAAGACAAGAAAAAAAGAAAAAAAAAAGAGGAGAGGAGAGGAATGGAGGGAAATAAATCACCCCAAAGTGATATTAGTTTCATACTGCAAATAAAGTGTCTTATTCTTCTAAAGAACACAACCGAAAATCCAATCTTCTAAACAGGTCAATTCAAACAAAAAAAAAAATCACGAAGTACTGCTGTCATTTGTTTTTTTTTCCCCCCACATACTTTTGCAAAGTTATTAAGTCATTTGCAAAGTTATTGGATTAACTTCGTTTGAAAGAAGCCTGTAATTACCAGCACTGAAAATGAACGTTTATGGAGCTTACTGTAACATTGAAAGAAGGAATAAATTACATGCAAAGATGAGAATGGCATCTAAGAAATCCAATTCTCATGTACATACTTCATATTAAATATCTGTTTCATGCTACTGAAGTGTTCTTTCAACCTAGGAAGCCTCAGTTCTCTGAAAACTCCTACATCTACTAGGATCACACTGATAAACAGCAGTTTCAACAGGCAAAACTCTAGTTTGGGGTCTGAAACATTAAGGTTTTATTATTCACAAAATAAACTGTAACTTCACAATCTGAGGAGAGAAGAAAAAAAAGGGGGGGGGGGAGGAAGAGAAGAAAGCAGGCCTGTTGAACACATCTCTCCCAAATATATTGTCAAAATATTTCTGTAACAGTTACACCACCATATGGGTTGACATTTCAAATCCAATAGCAATGCTCCCTACACTTCTATCCTAGGCTTCCCATGGTATAAAAAGAGACACCCTCATGCACAGACACTGTGCAGCGATACGGCTGTTGTGTCCCATGACGTGATGCACACATGAAGTCGAGCGAATCAACACACACACAGCCAGGGTTAGAACATCCAGAAATAACATGCAAGCAAGTGAAACAGTATGACCATGGATGACAAACAATTACAAGCAAAGGCAGAAGACTTGGCAAGAACACATCATAGTGTCTAGAGGCCACATGAGTTCACAGCAGTGCTCTGCTGTCACATACAGCTTTCAAGGTCTTGGAATCAAGCTTTGCATTTAGAGCTTAGAATGAGGTACTTCATTTTAAAATAACATTCATATACATAAATATTTTCAGATGATTTTCTTTGCTAATGAATACCACTAAGTAACTTGCTTATAATCACAGTACCATACTGCTGAGAATACTAGAGAAATAGCTCACTGTTCTCTACTGAAAAATCCCACCAATATGCACCAAATTGATTTTGGAAAGAACTGTGTCACATTTCTCAAAATAGCTAGATAGTAAGCAAAGTAAATATGGAGCCTTTTCATTTGCTCTTTCTGGGGGAGTCTTTCTTAATTACAGCTATTAAAAAAAAAGTCCAAAGCATATGCTTATTACAGAGTTGAGAAGTCCTGAAAGAACATCATGAAAGTTGGCTGCTGTTGCAACACGCTATTAAAGACTCTAATTACATTGCAATTTGACAGAATGCTGCTTCAACACAGCAAACATTCACTCAATACATAAATCATAAAAAAAAAAGCCTTGCAAGCAGCCAAGTTTGTTGACCATCATGGTCTATAGTTTTGTCATATAAAATGGATAATCACTCACTCATTCTTATACAGATAACTCAAAAAAGTAGGTTTTGCAAACTGTATGAAGATATATGGCAGTACATGTACAGTTTAATTTTAATGTGCAAATGAAATCAGTAGAGGTACTCTTCCTGTTACTAAAAGCAAATGTAACTTGGAAGTGGTCTATGGTGCTAATCGCTTTCCTTGTCCTTTCTTTGTGAAAGTGGTAAGCACTTCTCCCTTCTCCTCAGGGAGAGGAGCTGCTCTCAGAGTTGCTCAGTTTCTGCTCTGGTACAGAGTCTGCATGATTGTGTATGCTAAAACACAGCCCATGCTCCAGACCCGCCGTTCCCTCCCTACTCCTAAGCGGTCGCTTCTCCGAGGTGAAACCTCTCAGGAGTGTGGGAGGAAGGCGGAGGGCGTGTGCAGCCTGACCCAGACCCCGATGCCTGCGAAACCCCGCAGGTGAGGCCTCCTGAGCACCTTTCCTGGTGCTTGGCCTTCTCCGCGGGCAGCGGGCGCCCCCCGTGTCCCACACAGGCCTCAGCCTCCCGGGCCCGGGGACTCCGGCTCTCCACGGCGGCCGCCGAGCCCCGAGCCCGAGTGCTCGGGGCGCCCCGGCAGCAGCTGACAGGGCTGCGGTTCTGACCCGGCCCAGGCCGGACAGCGGCCCGGCCTCCGGGTCGCGCCGCCGCTGCCTCCGGGGCCAGAGCGCAGGCGGGCGCCATGTAAAATCAAAATGGCTGCCCCAGGGAAAGGCGCTCAGCTCAGGCCGTGAGGGGCTGCGCCGCCACCGCCCGGCCCCGCGCTTCGCCCGCGCGCCCTCCTCAAGCTCCGCGGCCTCCGAGGCGCAGTGGCCTCCGCACGGCTACCGGGCCCCCGGCGGGCTCCGCCGCCCGCGCCTACCTGCAGTTCGGCCCGCTCCACCTCCCAGTGCGCCCGCTCCATCTCGAAGCGGGCCCACTCGTGCTGGATGTAGTGCAGGATGCCCGGGATCGTGTAGTGCTGCGGCCGCAGCTCGGCCGGGCCCGCCGCCTCCTGGCCGGCCGGCGCCGCGGGGCCCTGCGGCGGCGGCGCCTGCTGCCCTCCGCCGCCTCCCGCGCCCGCTGCGCCGGCGCCCGCGCAGCCCGCGCCCGGCTGCAGGCTCACGTTGCCGCCGGGCTGGGGCGGCTGCTGCGGCCTCGCGCCGGCCGCCATCCCGCCGCCTCCTCCGGCTCCGGGGTGCTCGTCCATTGTCTGCGGGGAGCCCTCCTCCTTCTCCTCCTCGTCGTCGACGGCGTCGTCCCGCCGCGGGGCCTGCAGCAGGGGCCGGCCCGGGGCCGAGCGGGGCCGGCTGGGGCGAGGCGGGCCGGGCGCGCGGCGGCGGGCGGGCCGCGCCGAGGGGTATCCGTGTGTCAGCGCAGCGCGGAGCCGCCGCCAGCCGCCATTAGAGCCGCCGCGCCACGGGCCCACCCACCCGCGGCGGGGAGCGGAGCGGAGCGGAGCCGAACGGCGCGCGCGGGATGCCGGGAGCCGCTGCCCTCGCGCCGCCGCCGCCGGGCACGGCCGTTGCGCTGCGCGTGCGCATGCGCCTGCGCGCGGCAGGGAGGTGAGCGGCGGCCGCGGGCGGCCCCTGCGCCCTCAGGCCGCCCCGGTTAAGATGGTGCCCGGGCGGGGGGGCGGTTGGCGGCCGCGGGGGGAGCCGCTGCGTCCCTTGAAATCCGTTGAGCAGCAGCGGCCGCGGGACTGCGGCGGGGGGAGGGAAGCTGTGAGAGTGGCGGTTTGGGCCACATTGGGCAGGAACGTCGTGCCAGGACGCAGCGCCAGCAAGCACTAGGCGTTTAGGAAGTATTTTGGAAGCGTTTGTAGGAATACTTCTTGTTCAGGCTACTTGCTGTTCTCATTTTTTTCTGTTGTATACGAAATAAAGGATGATGTGCTGGGCCAAAAGCAGTGTTTCTCTTCTCTGGGCAGGTGTTGGCCCGCGGCCGAGGCAGCCCAGGCGTGAGGAGCACGGCGAGCACCCTGCTTGGCTCGTGTGCTGGGGAAAAAGCAGCGTCGACGGCCTTAAAATGTAGTGTAATTTACCTCACCAGGTAGGGAAGTTTCAAAGAGGTTTCTTAAATTCATGGTATGTCTGGAGAAGTTCCCTGATCATTTTTAATGGATGATTGTTGTTTTGAGGTATCTCACTGAATGATGAGGGATATGCGTAATGTTTTTTCTGTGCCCCTTGATAAGAAGATGAAGCGCATGTTTTCTGTCCTCCTCCTCTCCAAGTATTTTCCACATGAGAGAGACTTTTTTTCCCAGGGCAGTACTGGGTTGTTTCACCTGGTTGGTTTTGTCTGTGGAGGTGATTGTCTCATTTATTACTGTCGTATGGATAAAGTTGAGTTATCTCAGTTACAAATTATTACTCTGAAATGCAGCTTTTATAAGTTATCACCTCCTATTTGAAATGACTTACCAGTCACCCACTGTAGTAAGATGGATTTTCTTTTGCCTCTTTTGCAAATGGCTGCATACCGTAATCATTCAGTAAGAATATGGATAGTTTCCTAAACGAAGTTCACTCCAGATAAATCTGGAATGTATTAATTACTGAAAAATAAATACAGCTTGTCTCCTTAAGAACTGGCGTTTGTCTACTAATCTGTCCTTCCTTGGATGCGTTCTGATAATTCAGTTGTTTTACCCATTCCTATCTGTCTTCCGCACTGAATCATTTCCTACTAAAACTTAATCCAACAATCTTCCCGATTCCACACAGATTCGTCAATTTAAATCCAACCTATTTCCACATCAGCAGATCTTTTTCGTTGTGCAAGGACAGTACTGAATCATTACCAAAAGACAACACTTACCTCTCAACAAATGTAGCCTTTTTTTTTTCAGTTACAATCTTTTAGACATTCCCTGTTCCTGAGTATACAGGAATTACTGCAGTTTCATTGTTACTATATTCGGCCAAGATTTTGACAACTAAGCAGCAAAGGAAAACTTTTTTGCTCTTTCCTTCCTCCTACTTCTCTAGAATAATAAGGTTACTTTTTAAAAATATTAGGTCCTGGAGTTGAAGACAGTGATTTCTTTTAAAGCAGCATAGACAAAGTGTTTTATCCTTTGATGTTTTGTACAGTAGCAAGATTTGCCATACAAAAATGTTTTCATTTATTACATACCTTTTTACAGTAAGTGTGTAGCCATATAGTTTAATAGACTGATGTGAATGACACAATATACTTGTTCTCATGCTGTCTGATGCTAGTTCCTCTACCAGTTAGACATTTTTCTTTCTCTTCTATTTCCTGGTTAAGTGGTTTTACCTCTGCAATAGGCAGAAAGCTAATTTGAATGACAGCTGTAATCTCAATGAGATGAGAAATGAGCTGTAAGCTCAATTACCAGCTTGAAATTCTGAAACTCGAGTTGTTTTTGTTAATTATGTAACAGAGAATATATAAATATTGATGGAATCTTTGGAGGAAAATAAGCTAATGTCCAGTGTTTGTATCTACTGGAGGAGTACTTAAAATTACGTTCTGTTGAGTTTTCTGCATGTGGAGTTTTCAGGGTTGGCCACGCTGGAGGTTTAAGATTGTTTCCTATCCACAGAACAGGTACTGCAGGCTTTGCCTCTCTGCGAGGTCTTTCCGGATACTGGTTTAGGGTGTGACTCACAAACAGGACAACTCTCAGTGAGGTGTCTTATGAGGTTACTGCTGCCTACAGAGCTGGCCCGTCTTGGAAGCCATTCCTGAACCATCAGCTCCTTGTTCTGAAGTAAACCAGATGGGTTTATATTTGGCTTGAATACAAGGCTTTTAGGTAAATGTTTCACAAACAACTTAGCTATCTGTGCAGGCAAGGAGGATGAGCCTGCTTAAGGGCAGTAAAATCAAGGAGCCGATCTCTCCAGGGTCCTTCATCTCCAGTCTGTCTGCTGGTTTAGAATGAGTTAAAGCCATTCTATTGTAATTCCTCAAGGATTGCATAGTTGATATGTCAATCTACAACATGAGTCACACAGGCTAATCACGATACCAGTCTCTCTCATAGATGATTATCTGCAGGAGCTGCTTTAAAGAGGGTACCATTTTAAACACAGTGTGTCAAGATATATTTAAATTACAGTAGTTACACTGTAATAGATGCGTATGTGAAATTATGCTTACAGAGCAGATTTCTTGCAAAGGAAATATAGGAGAGAGCCACTCAAATTTGATTTGAAAGAAAGTTTGCAATTTTAAGACATTGTTTACATCTTTTAACTGATGCTGTGCTCTCTCCATGAGATATACAGATGTGTGTATGTGTATTTCTTTTTTTAATGAGGCTTTTAGGTTTTGCTTCTCGGGAGTTCATTTTGTCATATAGATTTGTAGGTGTTCCATAGATAGGGGAATAATGCTGTAGGCTATTCTGGACAAAATTTTGTAATGCATGGCTGCCTGCAATTGGGAGAGCTGGGCTTGACAGTCCATCAGGATCTGGGTAGTCCCTTCCAGTCCTCTGTTCCATTTGCGATGCAGATAGTTGTCCAGTGACCTGGAAGGAGAATGCCTATTCATTTCTGACAAACAGCCTTCAGATAGTGATGCCTTTTCATTACTAAAATGAAGAAAATAATGGCAGAGATATGAAAGACTTGCATCTTGCACCAGTTTCCTTGAACCATTGTTTCTGAATGCTTCAAACCAGTAATTCCTTTTGCAGTTGTATGAATCTGCATGTACATGTGCAGGTACGTGCAGGACAGAACGGTGCATGAGGATCGTAACAGGAAATGGAACTGTCTTAAATAGATGGTTATTGAACATAAAGGGGAGCTTCTAAAGCACAGAGCTTGGCGGAGCTTCACTTCACACGTCTTTGCATTTTATATATGGAAAATTCATTTTAACGTGTTCTGGTTGTAAGCAAAGATGAAAGGGTGAGAAATAAGCTTTGTCGATAGAAACAAAGCTCTGTTTTTGTGTAAATTGTGCAAACCTAGGCTTTTGTTCCTACAGGATAATTTTTCAGAATTATTTTTAAAGGAAATTAAAATCTTAAGATATTTTTATTTTTAACGCTGGAGTACTTCTTAAAGGCAGCTTCCAAAACTATGCTTCATGCTTTTTAAAATCTCTTTTTTTTATTAATTTACCCATGCAAATCAGAGAATTTATTCCAGTGACTAGATGATCTCTAGTGATTCCTTCCAACCTCAACAATTCTGTGATTCTGTGATATTTGTGCACACAGCTGTGTGCTTGTACTGCCATTTGTGTGAGCAATGTTTATGGATGTAATTTTGGAATCTATTTATCTTTTGGCCTGTAGTAAAACTGAAAATACTTGCATGAGTGATTAGTGATACCAGTAGACGTCTCTGTTTTGTACATTAATCACCTGTTCTGATATAAATGACAGAAAAATTCCAGATTAGCCATCACAGTTCTACTGTATCTCTACCTCTACTAAAGCTGGGTTCTTTCCCTCTCCCGCCCCCCCCCCTTTTTTTTTTAATACCCATGCTGTTAAGAGAATTTTCAAGGATTAAAAAGGAATTATGATCTGTAATAGTTTGATGTGTAAAACAATCTAGGGCATTCAAAAGAATACATACAGGTAAAGTAGTTATAACATGAGAAAAGGACTAGCCATGTAGAAAGATTAAATTAATAAGAGAATAGTTAGGATTAGGACCAATCTTGTGTGAGGATCCACGTGATTCAATTCTTCATCTGTTTTTCTGTGAGATGACTCAAAATGCAATAACTCTGTTAGGCTGCTGGGGTAGTTTTACCCCAGTCCTCCCTTTCTCCTGAATATCCTCCAACAAGAATATCCTTTGACATGTTATGCCTCAGGCTTTTACTCCTCTAAGAGGGAATTACGTAACTTGGATGCTTTCTGAGAACAGGACTTGGGTTATGCTCCTGAGTCCCATACATGACTACATTTTAAATAAGCTTAGAAACAAGTTGCTCAAAACAAAGGGCTATTAGTCCATATATCAGCAGTACCAAACACAAAGATAGTAGAGAAACCTAAGAAATGAAAAAATGTGTCTCTGTCTTAGTGTCTTTGTTCCTCAGAGAGATGCACTTTGCAATTGGGAGGAACAACATGCTCTTGGTCTCTCAGATTGCTAATTTTTCGTTAAAAATAGTAAGTGTCATTTCTTAGGTTAGTCTTTTTTCAGACCACAGCCCTTTTTCTAGGACCTCTCAGGGTTTAGGTTTCTTTTGTTCCCGAAGTTGGATTAAAGGAAGAGTGCCTTATTCTGGCCTGAAAGGAATCGCTCATTGCTGTCACTACTTTTGGAAGCCTTGCATCCCAAACTAACTTGTTCATCTCACTGTTCTGCCTTTTGCAATTTGTTCCTCAAAATAGTAAGGCACCTCTTCTTATTGCAACTCTGTAACTTCAAGCAGAAGTACAAAATAGAACAGGAAAAAATAGCTGCACCTGAAATGCAAAAAAGATCATAAAGATTCCCATTTCCTCATAAATGTAGCCTAAGCTGCCATCAAACAGTGAAGATTGCTTAATAAACATCCCTCTAGGTCCTTATTTTGTGTTCTAATTGCCTAGGTGATTGTTCTCAGGGAAGCGGCCCCGCTGGTCCTGCAGTCCACAAGCTGTGTTCATCACAACACCTGTTTTTTCACTAGCATTTACTGATATTCGTGACTGTTCTGTCCAAGTGAAGCAACAACTGTACATATGTATCCTCAGCATAAAGAGACCTTGCAGTGTTTGCGGCAAGTGAGAGAGCTACTAGGCTGTAGGCTGTCCTCGTTCCAAACAGGTTCTGGGGGAATTTGTACTGATTCTCCTTTGGGACTCCCTTTCCCTGGAGGTGCCCCACAAACTAGAGCAGATTAGAGAGAAATGAACAGAATAACAGTAAGTTTTCTTGCAGACACAGGATAATGTGAGAGGAGAGTTTTCCCTGTGAGGTGATAACTGCTGATAGTTGCTTTCACTTGGAGGACTTGCACAGATTTAGTGGAGAATATGTATATACTCACCCTCTGCCCATTCAGATACAGTGTTAATCTGCAAGAACTGCATTTCCTCCCAGGATGCTTTTCTGAAATAAGTCAGTGTGAGTCTGTATTTGTGATTTGTTGTGTGATTTCTCCCCGCCCATATCTATTTTAGAACTGCTCAGATCACATGGTACTTACTCAAGGATAAGAAATGCCCCAGTGGCAACTTTTACTTATTCTTTCAGGAGATATATTTAGCAAAAAAGCTCAAATTTTTATTTTGTCAGTTCTTCAGTTCCTAAAGTTCCAATTTTGATATGGCTTCAGGTATATTACTGGCAATACTTCTGAGGCTGTAAATAATGTTATTTATAAATCATCAAACTTCATTTAGTTAAGAAATGAGTTCTAATTATCAGGTCTAATAAGTGCAGATAGACTAGAAATGTAAACTTATTTGTGTATGGAATAAAACACCGTATACTGAGGATAATGTGATCACTTTCTTGAGATATATGTGATGCTAATATAAGTGGCTTTTCTTTCAGAAAATAATTAAGTGACCAATATTAATCAGAAGTAAGCAACACTTCATGGTATGTAATGATATCACAATTTATTGGAATTCTTTATATTGCTTTCATGAAGTATTCAGAAAAATAACAAATTCATGAAAGAATCAGCCACAAATAGGAGGCAAGTCTGTCCAAATTCTTTATAGTGTGACGCAGCACCTCTGCAGCTTCCCTAGTTATAAAAAGTAAGTGTATGTTTAAGGATTTGCAAAGTTGCTGACTCAGAAACCAATCCTGTTCTTCGTATGTTTTCCCTTAATGCTGAAATGCATTTTCTGCATTAAGATATATCATAAAAAACTGTATCATTTTGTTCTGTGGATTCTTGACATGTCTTCTTCAGTTTTTACTTTCTCACGAAAACTGTCAGATCATGGGGATAGTAGTTGTATTATACCTTGGTAAAGCACCTGGCAAGGAACAAACCTTTGGAGTTGGCATACAGAAATGGCTTTTGCAGTAGTTGCTGTATTTCCAGTGCGTAGACCTCAAGAGCATATGGGCCAATAAGTCTGTGATCCAAATACAGAGACAGATGGAAAGCATTACAGTGACTGGTTTCTGGTTTAAAGAAAATAACCCAGAACTTTTATTTTAAAAAAAAATATATTCTGCAGTTTCATGTTTTGAAATGTGCAGAAAAAGTTAAAGATTTCAGTTACTTGTTTCACAAGCAGATACTGATATATGCTGCACTCCCTTCGATAGCCTTTTCCATCATACGTTTTGTATAGCATAGTTACATTTTACAGCTATATTTAAATATTAACGTAGCCTGAAATTAGGCTGTTTTGAGCAATTAACATGAACAGATTTCTCATTAGCTAAGAGCCACACATAGTTTTCGTCAAGTGCAGAACCTACCTTTGCATTCATTATGGGAAAGTAGGCTGCCAAAAACAGGGTTTTGGTCAGCCCAAGAAAAGACAAAGTGACGAATTTGACTTTTTTGAGCAAATGCCTACTGTGTTAATCTTAGGTTTTGGTATTGGGTAAAATGCTAATAAGATGTTTTCCCTCAAATGTATGCAGAAAGACCAGAGCTGTTTTTCTGTATTCTACAATCTAGCAATATGCTCAGTCTATAAATAAATGTGAATTTGTGCTGGTGGGTTTTATGAAATCTTTTATAACTCCTGTGTGTGCTTTTTTTTTCCTCTCTCTCTCCCCCCACAGAAATACTTTCAATTACTGCACCCTATATTCAAAGCTACAGCTGAGATTAACAAAAAAAAAGAAATGATAAAATTTTTTCTTATGGTAAACAAACAAGGTCAGACGAGACTCTCAAGATATTATGAGCATGTGGAAATTCATAAACGGACAATGCTGGAAGCTGAAGTAATCAAACACTGTCTGACCCGTTCAAAGGATCAGGTAAACTTTTGTATTTTTTTTTCTCTAGGCATGTCATCTTAAAACAGATTGTAAAACATTAGCATCCCACACCTTTTATGTAAATAATACTGAAAAGCAAGTATACGAGCCTCCATTACTGACCATTACTTCCTTTGTACCCGTGAAGAGAAGAGCTGTTTTTCTAGATTATATATTCCCCCAGATAATCTGTCATACATTTTTTCCGAGGTTTAGAGAGTCATCCCTTTCTTCAAAGGAGCCCAGAAGTCCAGGGAGAATTTCTTTTATCCTGTTACTACTTGTCTAGCAGTGATCTATAGATAGATGTTATTGCTGCTTTGCCAGAAAGTAACAAATACAGAATTGGCAGCTTTAAGTTCTCAGATCATGAAATTCTGATCTAATTTTTAAATTATTATTATTAATACGATTTCTAAACCTTCTTTTAGGTATTCTGTTTTAAAATGAAAGTTCATTTTTCATGCAAGAAAGTCAGAAAACACAAAAGTTGAAATTTTTCTTAAAGGAAAGTTAAATTTTCATGGCTCATGTTTTGGCTCTTTAAGAGGAGTACCAAACTCAGCAGAATTGTCAAGCAAGTTGGTTTGCAGCTGAAGAGAAATTTCTGACTTGGAATCTGAGTGGGGTTTTGGGGTTTGTTTTGCTGAAGTCAGCTTCTTTATTTTTCATTAACTGTGTGCGTCCTTGAAGAGTAGTCATCACATATTTTACTCTAGAAAACCTCAGTAAAAATACCATTTCCTACACAATACTTGAGTTCACAGAATTGACACTGCCTAAAGAAATTAACCTTCCCGATTCTGCTCGCAAGAGTTCTTTAAACAGAGACTTTAGTGGAAGAAGTGCCAGTGCGCTCACTGACTACCATTTCAGGAACTGAACAGAACGCTGCTTTTAAAAAGGGTACTTACAAAGCAATGAGTAACAGCACCATCTACTGGCTTCCCTCCCATTGTGAAATACATACAGGTTTTCCCCTTGTGTCTGCAAGTTCAATACTCTGGTATTTCCTTTTTTTTTTTTTTTTTTTTTTTTTTTTCTAAATATGAAAATGAGCTTTAGGTTGTCTCTTTTGGAAGTGTGGCCATTTGAAGATTTAAGGGAAACTCTTGCATAATCCTGCACAAATTACTACAGCTCTGTGTATCCTCAGTCTTGCATATGAAAAGGCTTTTAAGATGAGCAGATGAAAAGCCTTATGTAATAGGTAAATAAGCTGCTAGATTTCCTTCAGGACAATGGTTTGGGGGATATTGCTCTTTGTAGCCATACAATGTAAATGAAAGTTTCAGCCCCTTGGGTATTATATGTATTATAATAATGCATTATGCTTCAGTGGAAAATACTGTGTTTGACTATTTTTGTTTCTGCCTAGTGCTCTTTCATTGAGTATAAGGACTTTAAGCTGGTCTACCGACAGTATGCAGCCCTTTTTGTAGTCGTTGGAATCAATGAGACAGAGGTAAGAAATTATATAAGCTCTTGAAATATAAGTGTGTATTACTTGCAATCAAGAGCTTGGTCTTTCCACGATGGAATTTTGCAGAATTATGCAGTCAGGGAATTTCAAGCAGTTATTGCAAAATTATTTTTATTGCTATTAAATAAAAAGAAGTGTAAAAGAAAATCTGGTAAGTCTGACTTCCTTCTCTTGAAGCAGACTGAACTCTTACCACGAGATAGTCTTCATGAGCCTTATGCTGGTTCTGCTTTCTGAGGTTACGTTTGGTTAATGGAGATGGAGCTTCTCAGCAAATCTAAGCACTACAGTTGGATCAGATGTCTCATCAACAGTGACCTCCTAACTACTTGTTGGTCTTAACCTAATTGGGCAAAGAAGGAATTTCCAGACTGTCAGCTGGAGAGATGCCTTTTTTTGTATATATATATTTTTAATATCTGACTGAAAAATGACAAGTACTACTATTGCATGTCCTCAGGTGGCACCTGCAAGGCTTTAGTGTTTGCATTGGTACCCAGTTCTCAGAAATTTAGAGCTTATTGCCCCAGATCATAATGGGGCTGTGTGGAAGATAAGGGGGTCTCTCACAGTTATAAGGACATGCAATTCAGAGCAAATTCTTCTGGCCTTGGTGTACCATGCAAAATCACTCTATGCTGCTGCAGCAGTTCCTGGTGTGGCTCTCCTGCAGCTGGCAGATGCCTCTTCAGCATGGGCAGACATAGCCTACTTAGGTGTCTTTAGCTAGCACTGCTGCTGGTAGAAGAAGGGATGCAGCAGGCTGGCAGCAGCCCGGCCAGGCTCAAAGGCACCCTGTGGTGTTTGCCCATGTGGCTGGCCTGTCCTGAGGTTCTGCTCCAGAGCACCCCTGGGGCCTTAGGTGTGTGTCCGCACTGACAGCCTGAGTTTGTGCATTTTGCTATAGGACTTGGTAATATTTTCTACTTTACATACATCACAGATTCAAATAATGCTATCCTATCTTCTGCCCATTCATTTAACATTCCATTGTTTTTAATTTAATTTCAGAATGAGATGGCGGTATATGAGCTAATTCATAACTTTGTGGAAGTTTTGGACAAATATTTCAGCAGAGTGGTAAGTGAGATCGAATCTATTACAAAACATTTCTTCTCTTTCAAAACTGTGGTTGCTTCAGGGAATGAATCAGGATTTTTTTTTTTTTTTTAGTATTTATGCAGGATTGTGCATGAATGCAAAATCCATCACTCATGCTGAACAAGTTTAGAAAGCTGGAACAAATGAAACCACAGCATCTAATCTCTGCTAGCGCTCCCAAATTATTGTCACACAACGGTGGCGCTCTGATAAAACAGCTATTACACAGTCAGTTAGGTAAGAATTCAACATCAGACATAGCTCCAGTTAAAATGATGCCACTCATCCTGGTGTGAGATTTTTTTGTTGTTGTTCAACAAAGTTTGAAAATGCAGCGTTATAATCCTGAATAGAGCTTATGCTATTAAATATTGCTTAATAAAGGATTTCTAAAGATCTTTCTAGAAAAATCTGGCTGAAGTCATACTTAGGCAGAGTTTCAGTTTGGTTATATTGAAATGTATTAGATAACCTTCTTACAAAAGAAGATTGGATAGAATTTCTGCCAGAGTCTATCAGCTTGAGGGTGTGGTAATTGCTTTACACACAAATGGCCAGTACGCAGGGGTTGTATCAGGGATTTTCCAGCACAGCGCTGCAGCAGGCAGAAGGGGAAGAGCAGAGCTGAGAGCACTTCTGTGCACGTCCAGGGGCCGGCTCGGTGAGGCCAGGTAACCCGCTGCAAACCCCATCCCAGTGCCCGGCAAAGGCTCCAGGCTGTTATCTCAGCTAACGCTCTACTGAAAATAGCATCTCCCTTTCTGGATGTACTAAAACATGCGAATGAGGATTGCACTCACAATGTAAGCAGTGATAGTGAGGAATGGAGCTTGATCCTCACAGCACAAGAATGAACAGTAAAACCTACCAGTGTCTTGTTTATCTAACTGAGCTAATAGCTGCCAGCTTTTTCTCAAGTTGTTGTTTTTTTCTTTCTTTTTGGTTGAGGTAGAACAAAAATAGATATAATTCTTATATGTCTAAACACAAGATGAAGCATTTCTTGGCTGGATTACAGATGTAATCCATATACTGATAGTTGTTAGAAATTTTTTGAATTCATCATAAGAGAGATTTTGGTTTTACTCATAAAAGTTGGGGTTTAAAATTAGGAGAACTGAAAAGGGGAGTGGTTAAAGAGATCTCATACCATTCCACGGTGCTATTTTTAATGGCATATAATACATAATGAATAGCAGAACGCTGAATAACAGGGCTATAATTCTAGCTGGGGTTTCTGGTAGAAACCACAGACCAAGAAAGTATTAGGTCAAATACTGTTCTGGATAAATGATTAAGCTTTTCAGAATTTTAGCAGAATCCCAAATGATGATGGTAACAACAGCAGCAGAACTGTGAGAAGGAGAAGAACATCTGTCCTGCTCTAGAGGGACATTTTGTCATCTCTGTATTTTTAATTTTGTGACTTATAAACATTCTCACATAAGCTGTTTTTATCTAACTGAGTTTACAGAGCTTGAATTCAGATATCAAAACAAGCATTCACAGAATTAGGGCAAGTCTTCAAAGTTGCTTCTGAGATTTAATTACGAGTCCTGTTCATTTTCATCCTAGCTACCTACTCTGCATTTTGTTCAAAATACATACTCCACCCCTTCAACTTCCTTTTAATATTAAGTAATGTCAAATTAATCAGGCTCTTGAAGTGTAATTTTTGTGAAGCATAAAAGCTTCTTAATGGAAGGATAAGTGAGGATTGGGCAGTAGGGTGGGCATGAGAGGCCTATAGACTAGAACCACCTGTTTAGAGCGTCTTTAGAGCATGATAGCATTAGTAATTTTGTAAGTGGAAACTCTTCCCCGAAATCCAGAGCTAAGCTTTAAATAGAATCCGTAGAGGCAAAAGTCCTAAATTCCTTCAGCAGCAGAGGAAGAAGTTGTGTGGGAATGGGATCTGTCTTTAAGCAGAGATTAGGAAAGCTCCACCCTAACTGGGCAGGATCTTAATCACTGAGGCTGTGATTAATTGTTCCTAAATTTAGATACTTAACTGAGGCACCCAAGTTAGAAGTCTGGTCATCTGATGCTGCCATTATGGTCAGTGGGAGCAGCAGGGATCTCTAGCAAGTGAGTCACGTCTCAGGAGCGCCGAGGCAGCTCTGCGAGACACCCCCCCTCTCCTGGCGACACGGGCGCTTCCAGCCCTTCAGTTCCGCGTGGCTAAAACTTGTCAGGGAGCCAGGCCAAGGACAGAAAGGAAGGGATGACAATGGGAATTGTCCTGCTCAGGCTAGAGCAGAAGTTAAGAAGTGTGAGGGCTCCAAGGCTGCAACCGGCCTGTCTTCTCTAATATATCCTGCCCTGGCTCCCACAGCCATGGGCATGCACAATATAGAGGTTTTGTCATGGAAACGATATGCAGCAAATTTTTTAATGCATGTTTAGGTAAATTGTAAAGTTGGCATCAACAACCTGTTTTTGTAGGAGGAACATAGGACGGGAGGTGGCGTGATTAGCAATACTGCTTTAGCCTATTTCTCTACCCGCTCAGCCAGGCAGCACTGCATTTATTCCAAAGGTTACTAGTGTCTCATCTCAGTGTTTTTCTTAGTAAAAATTTCAGCATGTTATCTCTTGTTACGAAGGCAGGTGACCCAAAGGCAAAGGAGGCTTACAGTTTAGAACATGGATCTGTGCAGTCCAAAACAGAAAACTGGATAGCCCTGAAGTTTTGCATCTGTATTTTGAGGACTTCCTTTATCCTCTAAAGGGACTCTTGTGTCATGTTTAATGACGTGAAATGACAATGTTAAATGACAATGTTTGATGAGATGAAAGATAAAACTGTAATTAATGGTCGTCTGCTTTTTTTTTTCTTTAATTTATTTCAGAGTGAATTAGATGTATCCTTTTCAATATCAGAAATTTGTGTATGATGTACCAGTTCATAATGTCATCATACTGCTGAATGCCACAGGGATAAGACCAGGCAGAGTCATGGCTTCACAGATTTTGCACCTGGAGTAAGTAGCAATATTCTGGCACCCATTAGAAGATGTGGCTAATATTCATGAGGGTCTCCTGCTTAAATCTTCAGCCATTAAGATTAACCTGGTATCATTTAAAGTAGGACAGGCAGAATGCGCTTTCAGAGAACTATGTCACGCCAACAGCTAGACATGAACAATTATGTTTCTGGGGACCTTTCAGGCTCAAGTGAGGATTATTTTTCTTTAAATTTACAATAAAATACACATTGAAATATGTTACAATAATAAGTAAACATTATAGCTGTGTGGGGATTTAAATAGTAGAGCAGAAGGATCATTGCAAGATTAGGCTTTCACTTGCCTTATGAAAGTCTAGGTGAGTTGTACTTTTTATGTCAGAAACAGAAAAGAGAAGGTCAGGAGGAGGAAACTTAGGAAAACAGCCATTGCAACAGATGCAAACAGATTTTTTTCCATATACAGCCATATTTTCACAAGTACTGGCTAACAGTTATTAGATAAAATACAATCGAACTGAAATAAAATCAAATACAAATGCTAAGTGCTAAAATACAACCTTAATACTTAAATACAATAAATAAATAAAATATAGTACCAAATACTAAACTGCAAAGTAGGATGTAGTAGGAGAATGTAGTGCAAAGACCTTCTTTCACAGTAGATATCTAATCCTAGTCCTTCAATCTTCTTCCTCCTCAGTTTTTCCTGTCCCAGATTTCCCCTGGGTTGTAGTTTCAAGTTGTAGTTCAACCATCCTCATGACTAGAAATGTGGCTGGTCATATGAGGTACTGCTGGTACAAAGGGTTTCGGTAATACACCTGAAATACTGTTGTCAGTCTGGAATCAAATGCTTAAAATTAATTTTAATTACCATATTTAAGCATTAATACAGGCTGTTCAGTTTTGTATTTATTTTTGACAACTCCTTGAATAGGAGATAAACAGGTCCAGAGAAACAATATAGGATCTGGACCACAAGTGTCTTAGCTGTTAATGCAGTGAAAAGAATAATCCGTCATTATGCCTTTCATAAAGCATAAAATAATATCCCCACCTGGGATTAACCCATTTCCTGTGCCAAACAGCCAAACAGTCATAGCTACCTCTTACACAGAGTATAATTAGCTTGTATGCATAATAGCTGAGGGAGGAAGCGCAAACTCAGGGTCTGTAGCAGCAAATATCAAGCTTTATTTATAGACTCTTTGTATGCTGAGTACCTGGCTGGAGATGCGCATCACTTCCTCTCTCTGTCCTACTCTTTTTGTGTAGAGATTCACATGAAGTTTCTTTTAAAAGCGATAGCAGTTATTTTATACTGAAAATAATATTTACTAATATGAAAATTACAGTAAGAATCTATATGAGATCCAAAACGCAAAAAGTAGAGCAAAATCACATCAAAGCTCTTCACCCATTCAGAGCAAACCACCGTTAAACCTAAAAGTTGTTGCTGAGGCACTGGTGAGTTATTGCTGGCACGAAGGCAGCTTGCCCGCTGGTCTTTAAAGCATTCCCAACCTCCGGCTGCAGCTGCTTGGGAACGTGGGCTCAGGCGTGTGCTTCAGTGCCAAGCCCTTCCTTCCCCCGAGCCTGGGAGCAGCCGGGGCTCCCCCCGCCGCCGTTTGAAACTGCTCTGAGTATTTAATTAATTGTGTTGCGGGACAGCTGAATGAGTAAGTAAGTGCTAGAACTGTTCTAGCCCCCTTGCTTCCTCGTGTGTTTTAATCACTAGAGGAGCTTTTGTGTATCAACTAGTGGGTGGAATTTTATGTAGCTCTAAGATCACGGCTTGGGTGGTGTAGGATCCTCCTTCTTGGAGCTATTATGACAAAATAATAATAATTACAAGAAAAATACATTTACAGGTTATTACAGCAGCTTTGTAGAGGATAATATATTGCTAAGAATGGTTAAATGGCTAAAGGTTGGCTTTTCTGTAGCCTGAGCTGGTGAAGTTCAGCACCCTTGGAGACACAGCTTATGGAAGAGCCAAGCTGAGGGAGAGGTGGAGGAGCCAGAGGTCTCTAGAACGAAGCATTCAAACATCATCTTGATGTAAAAAAATGACATCCCCTTGCAACTAGTTTATTCTTCTGCTTCGCAGATAAAAGGCTCTGAGACAGGAAATACTTCTGTGAGTCATTGTATTCTGTCTCCTGTGGAATAACACTTCCAGAATATGGCACATTTAAGTAGTATGGCATATTTAAGATGAGAAAAATCAAATGATAAATTCATACTGAGAGCTTCTAATGCTACACGTCAGTGTCTACTGTGAAAGAAGAGGATAAAATGGAAACCTATCGTATTAGTTTCCAACTGCTTGTTCACTAAAAGAAAGTTTCCCTTTGGGCTGTGATGTAGGAAGAGATGTTCTCACATAAGGGACAGCACCAGCCTTCAGTAAGGCTAGACCCACAAGGAGTAACTGAGTAGGAGCCGCTGGTTGCTCCCAAAGTAGGGGCTGGTAGATAACCTACAATATCACAGAATTTGAAGGTACCATTTGCCCCCTATTTAATGTGCGCAGAGTTATTTGAGGAAAAAAAACACGCAGAAAGCAGCATTAAACCAGCACCTAAATCATTCAGCACCTAAAATTAACCTGCCATTAGATAGGTAGAAGTTGCTTTAAAGAAAATGTTGGTAAAGATAAAGTCAGAATAGATGAGGTTTATTAACCTTACATTAAAAAAAAAGGAAAAAAAAAAGCAAGCAGCAGAAGGTAACCTTTAGTTGAAGAGTTGTGGCCAGGATGACAGTCAAAGTTTTGCAATGAGTGTATATTCAGTAGCAAAGCATCTGCCACTTAAGCCACTGTCACCCACAGAGCCTTTGTTTGCGCTCTTGGGTGTGCTGCCTGGTCACAAAGTGGTGGCTGCACCTTATCATCTCTTAAACCTGTGCACACCCTTAGTTACTCACCTAGGAAACCCTGAGATACCTGAACATGCCCCTCAGTGGAGAAGGTGTAAGTCATAAACAAGGCTTGAATATGCCTTTTTATGCCTTCCTTCCTTCTCCACCCGGCTATCTGCCTGTGTGATAGTTCTGGGAAGGAGACACAAGGTAATGCATCATCTCCAGCTCCTCTCTGTACATGCAGGCTGTAAAACCTGCTTGTGAGAGTAGAAAAGCATCACTAGTTCCTCAGTAGGGAAATAGCTCCTTAGGTCACTGAAAGCCAGCACAGGATTTAAGTATTAGTTTCAGTAGGCACCAGGTTCACACCCTGAGTAGCTTTGGGTGAAATCCATGAGCCAAAGAACATAGTGAACTTCCAGCCTATGCAGAAGCTGAGCCCTGTGGGGTCTCCTACTTGCTGGGTGCTCTGACGCATTTGCAGAGCCGCGGGGATGAATGGGGCGCAGGCTCTCGGTTACAGAATGCCTCTTAGAGCTGTGAGGCCCCACAGAGGTGCCGTGGGGGCAGGCAGGAGCCTTTGTGGAAGCAGGACACTGGGCAGAGTACATGTCCTCTTCCTCCTCTTAGTCAGATGGGGTCAGTTGGCCGCTCTTCAGTGGGATCCGGATCTCTGACTGCAGCACTCGAAAGCCTGAGAGCTGGGATCACTGGCCAAGCATGTGACAGAGAACGAGTATCGCTGAGGAGCGGGGACAAGTGACCCTCGGGGGGCAGCACGTTCAGGCTTGTAGGGCTAAGATGCAGGAGTAGAGGCCAGGCACAAGGCGCAAGGAAGAGAAGCAAGCACCATGACTGCTCAGTGGGGAGGCTGGCTGTGCCACGAGCAGCACGGCATGGCCACGGGGGAACGGAACCGAGACACAAACCTGGGTGTTGGGGAGAGGGATCAGGCTGCCTTGAGACCTTCCAAACGTGAGGGGAGAGATCTTTCCTGAATCTTTTTCCAAAAAGTACAATATTAGAAGAATTTTGTCTGAGATCTTTAATCCGCCAAGCAAAGGAAAAGAGCTGCTTCTCTCTCCATACTCACAGCATCTGAGATCAGTACAGCTTTCAGGACAGTGCTGTTTATCAGTACTGACGACCTGGATCTGATTGTTAGGTGCATTTGAGGCCTGTGGCTAAATTCAGAGAGCAGCCTGGGATTAGAACTACGTGGACAGGCTTAGACCAGAAAAGTGGAAGCTTTCTGGTTAACCATGCCCATCCCCAACACCCCTCTCTTCTCTTCTCAAGAAAGTTAGCTGGGGGCTTGAACTCTGCAGTCACAGATACCTACACCTATTTCACTCTTGGCCAAGCAAAACACATTTATTGGAGCAGCCGAATCATTAATCGTGCTGATGCTGGACAAAACGGCACCCTGTGCAGCCCCTCCTACAGCAGGAGCATCACACTTCCTTCCACATCTGGGATAACAACCTTAAACAGAAGCAGCTGCTGCAGCTGCCTCTGTCCCAGCTCCACTTGCCTGTTTGGAAGTCCCCAGGCTGAGGAAGAACTCGGCCCAGGGCCTGCGTGGCTTTGAGCGTGAGACAGGCAGCATCTCCACTTGGACATTTTAAAAGACGAGTCTGAGCCAGTCATCGTTACCCAAAGTAAATGAGCCATTTATTTACTCTCCTTTATGAGGTTTGTTGTTAAATTGATGCATCAGCTCTTTCATACCAGCTGGTTCCCTTTGGGAAGCTATTTTCAAGCAGGTTGAATACACACCATAAGCAACTTAGGGCAAGAAAAAAAATATTTAAGAATGAGATTGTTGGTCATTTGTCAACAAATTCCTAAAAATTTATTTAGGAGAAATGCAGAGTATTTGCATTTTCACATTCAAGTTGGTTGTCCCTTGATAACAGTATTTTGTATTCAAGCAGTAAATAGTACCCAATAGTAAAAATAACCACCTAGGTAAGTGCAAGCTTGCCTTTCTTTTACTACTATATGATAAGCTTCCAAAATGCAACCTTGGTGGGTGCTTTATCTTATCTGCTACAAACTTTGGACATCTCAGTGGCCAGGAAAAAACAGCTCAGTTGAACTGACCATGAGCACTAATAAACAGTGAAGCAAACCAACATTTAGAAATTCTAATCAAAACCAAGAACTGAGATGCCAGAGATTCTCTCTCAATTATTTTCATGCATGTCAAAATATTCTTAACTTGAAATGCTTTAGATAATGTTCAATTTGGACAGAGTGCACATCATTTTGGATGAAATGGTGCTAAATGGTTGCATCGTGGAAACGAACAGAAACAGAATTCTTGCCCCTCTACTGGTGCTCGACAAAGTGGCAGAAAATTAGCAAGATGCCAGACGCCAGCATCTTCCAAGGACAGCACGACCACGGAGGCCACGCCGACGGCACGCTGCTCCCTGCGCAGCAACAATATTCAAACTACTTGGAAAATATCCAGAATTTCTCTTTACTACCCTGTCTACCCAATGGAAAGACGTGACTAAGCACAAAGTGGATTCTTAATTTGCAACTTTCTATTGACACAGCAGAAATCTTTCTGAAACACTTTTTTTTTTTTTTTTTTTTTTTAAATTCCCTGAGGACAAAATAATGGAAACTTACTCTTTTTCTAGAGGTTTCACTCATATTATGTAGCATAGTGCCAGGCCTAGGAGAAGACAGAAAATACAGAAATACAATTTCACTTAAATTCTTCTTTTCAAACAAATGTATATTAAATTTCTGTAACTTTTATGACCACCAGGTTCAGCCTTCATCAAAAAGTTGGTTTCATTTCCCTTGCCAACAGAAATCATGGTTATGAAAGAAATGTGAACAACAGAACCATAGATGTATTGAAGATTCCTGCACACTGTGGAAGTTGTAACTTGAAATATTTGGCACTTGCAGTATTGTAACTTTAATAAAAAATAATTAAAAATCAAAGCATTACCTTTTATCATATACATATTGGTTCCATAAATTACACAAAATCTTTTGTATCTCAGCATAGTCTTTTTTTTTTTTTTTTTTTTTAAACTCTCATATTTCTCTAGCCACATGTTACGATCATAAACACTACGAATGGTGCATAGCAAAAATATGCAAGTTTCTCACTACCAAATCACCTCTCCCTGCTGGAGCAGAAGGTGGTAGCTCAGTAACAAAACGTTGCCTTGCATGCGTATGCTAGGGACCAAATCGAGCACGAATCGGCAGCCGGTGTCCCCTCCACTTACCTTCCTACAAGGAAGGCACCCGGCCCCTCCGCAGCAGCCAAACTCGCACTAGGCATGACCTGACGCTGAAACAGCGCCCGTTGCGTGGACCTGTGTAAGCGAGGGGCTAGACTGATCTGAGTCTGAGGGGCATCTAGAAAGCAGGCTCTACCACGTACCGAGTAACGTGTTGTGGGGAGCACAGTCCCCAGCTCCCAAGTTGTTTTCCTTCTCTCACCCAGGGAACCCGAGTGGCCTCCCAGTTCTGTGCCCTGGAGACACCACCAAGTACAAACATTTCTTGCAAGTTATCAAGCATCTCCTAATTTTTAATTGAAGATATTAAATACAGTTTTGTGGACCTCTACTCACAGATAAAGCGAGCACTGCCCACAGTCTAGAACCATCAGTCCAGGATCTCAGCAGTTTGAGGCACGCGAGCACTACTGTCATCTCAGCACAGGCCCACGCAAAACTTAAGTACCAAAGGAAAAAAAAAAGTCTATTTATTGCAGGAGTACTAGTTTTTCTTTTATGGTATCAAGATATTAAAGACATGCTAATACATTTTTGGCTTCCTTGTGTTCTAAGTCAGTCACTATTTACCAAGCAGTACCTCAGCCCTGACACCAAGACGCGCATCCCATGCCAAGGGAGGCTAAAGCGGCTGCGCTCCGTGAGCCACGGGTCACTCCAATGTGAGGAATTCCAGCCTCAGGTACACAGGTACCCGACGCACAGCAAAATGCAGAGAAAAGGGCCACATGCAACGGTGGCACTGCCAGGCGAGTTCTTAAAAAGCTACGCTGCCTCATTAAAGAACAAAAGACAAAAGCTGATCCCACAGATGAGTGAGAACGGTTACTCACATGGATTGTTTCTACCCTTGACAAAAGGCACATTATTCAGAATGTGCAGTTTTAATAAGATTTGAAAAATGTTAATGAAATATTCAGAGGAGACAGTTTTGTACGCTGCAAACATTTTAATGATTACTGTTGAGCTTACACATCGGGGTTTTTTTTCTTTTTTCTTTTCAACTTCAAACTGCAACAAGTTAAATAAATGTTTATAATATACAAAGAAAATACAACCAAAAGTAAAACTTGCTTTAAGTGTGCCTTGTACTAGGAACCAGTGTTTTCTTAATAGCTTTATTGTTGAGCTGCACAAACACACTTAAGGATTTGATCTTTAAGCAGGGCATTTGAGAAATTAAAATATATTCCCACTTGAAAGAAAAAAAAGAGGGGATGTGCATGATTATATGCAAAAACCCACTAAGATACTCCAATAGTGCAGGCACCATTAAAAAAGAAAAGCTGGAGATGCCCATTAACTCTAAGTTTTAAGGAAGCAAGTTTCTGACCAGTTAGCGTAAAGCCAGCGAAACAGGGATCAGTGATGGCAACTGTAGTGTACAAGGTATTAAATGACAAACTTTACACAAATACACTGTTAGAAATTTGTATCAGTGAACACTGAAAACTGATGATCTGTTCTTTGGAACAGTCAAACAGAACCACCTTAATTTCCAGTTGTGCAAGCCCTTGAAGCATCACACAGTGTTCTGTGCCAATTTCTTGCTGGCTGTGTAGTAACAAGGATTTATTGTCATTAGCAGCTAACAAACTTATTCCACATGTTCCTAAAGCCTCAGAGGTGAAAACAAGGCAAGTCTTCAGAGCACAGCGTGGAGATCGTATTTTTTGCACACAAACACAAGAGGCTTCGCTAGTGTCAACGCCCCTGCTCCCGCGGCGGCCGCAGGGGTGGCTCAGTTGAGGTGGAAGCCCTTCTCCATGGTGGCGGCCAGCAGGCGCTCCCTCATGATCTCCTCGGAGGAATACTCGGGCAGCTTCAGGTAGTGCACGCACGTGTTCACCGACGGGTAACTCGCATCCGTGGCGTCCACCTGAGAGGAAGCGACAACGGATGTTACTGCTCTTGTTCCCAATGCTCTAAGATGGAAGTTACAAGTTATCAGGTCCTCTCATCCATGGAATTAATGTGCAGAAGACCAGGGCGTCAATAAACAGCAGCATCACGAAAGCTTCCGAGCTAACTTAGAATTTCATCTACTTCATGCATTTAATTCCTGTATTGTAAATAGTCAAACAGGAGACCTGGAACAAAAGTTAGCACTGAAAGCTTAACAGAGTGGTGTAAATGAGGAACAGTAAGAAGTATCACTAATTCCTCTCTAACGTGGCAAAGGTCACACCTGCAAGCTAAAGCAGCTGGTGTGAAGGGCAACGCGAAGACGCCGCACCTTGCGTACAACAGTGAGGCGCGGGTGAAGGTTGGCCAGTCCTCCTGGTGGGAGCGTTGAACAACCCGTGGTGAACTGCAGAAAAGCCTTTCTTTCATCTGAAGACATGCCACACAGCACTCGGACAAAGCGCAGGAAGCCGGGGCTGGAAATACACAACACCACAAAGCCATCAGCTGTGGTAACGTAACACGAGAGGGTGTCTTCACTGGAGACAGAATGAGGAGCACCTTCACTCAAGTGTAAGTAGTCACTAAGGTACCAAGTGCCCCTTCAGCACCGAGTTAAGCAATAAAACATTAAAAATACGATTAAATGCTTCTTTACTCTCTTTGCTGGATATTACACACACAAAAAATTAGGTAGATAAAAGATCTTCTCTATTCTTATCTTGCAGTATTCTTCAGGTTTCTTGTGTAAGAACTTGCAGAGGAACAGACAGAGCTCAAGCCTAATCTATGAAAAGAGTCCCACTGACCCTCATCTTAGCAACTTTTCTGTATTACTTCTACAGTATGAAACCGCTTTCGATTGTATATGATTTCATTTATATCCTGTTAAATATATATCCACCAATCTCAAATAATTTGCAAACTTTTTTTTTTTGCCCCCCCCCCGGCTTTTTTTTTTTCCTGCATATATGTAAGGAACATCCTGGACACGCAGAGCCACTACCCGTCTTTTGGTTCCTACTTCGCAGTGACACAGAACGCAGTTACCTGTCTCGTGTGTAGCCCAGTTTGGGTTCGGTGTAGTTGATGATATCCTCAGCTGCCCACGAAGGCGATTGATTTCCACAAAGAATCATTTGAACTTCTTCATGGCTGAAGGAACTCAGCTTCTCCATTGGGAAGACTCTATTAAAGCCATCTTTAATTTGCACAAGATAGTTAGAAACATTAGTCAAGACAGTATTAGAGATAAGTTCAGCTTTTCAACTATGTCTTAATCAAACCAGAATCAAATCAACAGTTCAGCTAAGGAAAACTGGGGGCTAGTAACACCTTTAAAACAAGACCAATAATGGCAAGACTGGTGCCAACATGTTAGGAAACCAATCTCTCCTCTCCTGCCCTCTTTCTGTACTGGTCTGTTTTTGGAAGCCCTTCTGTGCCGCCTCGAACGCCAGCGCGTCCAGCCTCGCGCGCAGGATCCGCCCCAGCCCGAGGTACCTCTGAAGGCCTCCATCTGCTTCTGGATACCCGTGTGCATGCAGAAGTCAAACATGAGGTCCACGTACTCCTCTGCGTTGTCCATTGTCACCGTCTGCGAACGCAGCACAAAAACGCTGTAAGACTGCACTAGAACTACTGCAGAGACAGAGCACTGGTGAAGTGCTGAGGAGAGGCTGCTCCCTTACCTCATCTTCACCACCTGGTTTGAGATCCACAGCTGTAAACCCATACACTTTGGAGGAAGGGCAAAACTGGAAATTCAGCCTTCAAAACAAAGACAGTTACTTGTTGGAAACAAGACTCCTACTGCTTTTGCAAACACACTGGACTTACAATCTGCCCTGCCATGGCCCGCAGAAAGAAAGCATCTCCCCATCCCACCTGGAACACTGCTGATAGATCCTGCCACAGACAACAGCAGCAGCACGGCACAAGGCTGCAAGTAATAACCAAGCGCGCGCATGTTGCACACCTCTGGCACGCACGTGTGTCTTCTGC
The DNA here is from genome assembly GCF_059628265.1 of Tinamus guttatus. Lineage (NCBI taxonomy): Eukaryota > Metazoa > Chordata > Aves > Tinamiformes > Tinamidae > Tinamus > Tinamus guttatus. The sequence continues at coordinate 4,492,666 of NW_028288861.1, forward strand.
CACTCTAGTTACTTGGCTTTGGTAACTGCCAACACTTTTGTACAGGGTGGGATCTTTGTTACCTTTAGAACTACCCTCACCGTTTAATTCCATCCGCAAACACCACGAGTCCTTCACAGCATTTCCAATGGTAACGGTCCTAACACATGAACCTCCCGCACGCGCCAGCCCTGCTGCCCCAAGCCGCGCTGCTGCTGCAGGCAGCGGGGCACGAGTGGCTACGGCCTCTGCCCTCGCAAACCTCCCGGCCCCGCTGGCCGCAGACAAGCCCCAGCTTCAAACCTCCGGATTCCACGTTCCACATCTGTAGTGCATTTAGTAAATTGTGTTTGTGTTGCAAAAAGTAGGAAAGAAAGCCCTTAAAGCCAGGTTCACAGCTGTGCCATGTGAAACCAGCACAGAATCAGCACTGCGGCTTGAAAATCAGCTGGCATTAAATTAGGCTGCTTGTAAATTAGTCCTTGTTAAATCTGCCCTGCATCAGAGAGGGTATGGCTGGTAACTAGACCAAGAAACTGGGCTTAGCATTTACACCCCCGCCCTGACTTGAAATGGATCATGTCAAATGCACAGAGCAGTTTCAGTTCCTTTGGCAAGAGATTTGGCATAAAAATCTATTCAGATACCTATTTAGGTCTACCACTCTGTTGGCTGTGAGGCTGTATTCAAAAGTAAGATGCATTTCTCATGTGAATATTCACAAAATACAAATATAAAACCAAAGTCTAAACTCTGAATATCATCCAGTTGTGAAATACAGGATAGCAGCTACCTGTCACACAACTAGGACTGACCTGTAATATTGATGGTAGAATAACAATAGTCATTTCGCAAAAAATAATTTAAAACTACAAAAGATGACAGCCCGTCACCAATTCACAAAGCCTGACTACTTTTACACCTTTAACAGGGGTTCATCTTTTGAATGTTTAACTGTACATCCTTTAACACAATTCCAAATTTCAGAAGGTCTCTGTCTTCCTCCAGAGATCTTCAAAATACAGGTTTTCATAACAAAATTGCTTACTGGGGCACATTTCCACACAAAGCACAAAGACATCAACCGTGCAGCCACAGTTAGGTTGAAGGATTTAACAACTGAAAAAATGGGAATGGAAAAAAATCCCCAAACTAAGGAACAAGAAAGTAACTTCAGATTTTGCTGAAACTCTAATGATGGATTTTTTTCCCCCAGTGATACTGCTTAAAATGGAAAAAAAAATCCTTTTTAATTACACATACCATAATAAAGTATCATTTTTATATTTATAAAAATTCTTACCCCAAATCTTCTATGCTAAGTGGAGGCCCAGAACCTGATGGATTCTTCAGCATTAATTCCTGTAGCTTTGTGTTTTTTTCATCTTCAGAAAGACTTTTGTTACTTAAAATTTGACGCCTTTTAATTGCAAGGTCCTTAATTTCTTTTAAAAATCTAGCTCTATGTGGATTTACTAATTCGAAGTCTTCCCATGTTAGAATTCCATTAAACCAGGCAGGGGGTTTAGGTTTCGGTGGATCAAGGATAAATTCTGATTTGGAGTCTTCTTCTAGGCTTCCAACTGACAAGGAATCATGGCCTTCTTCTGTAGAAGCCTCCGACTGACTTTCAGTACAGTGCAAGTCTCTGTCACCCCGCGACTCATATATCAACTTACTCATGTTACTTTTAATGTCTCCCATACACATGAGTTTAAAAAAAGGCTTAGAAATGGGCAAATCCACAAGTCTGTTGTCCTGAATGCATTTAGCCAAGAAAATTCCAAGAAAATGAAAGAGTTTGGTTATTCTTTCAAGTTCATCACTATCTTGTGGGAATGGTGCTGTGAAGAGTCCACATGATCTCTGTACATAGTAGCCCGGAGGTTTTAATCCGCCACCAATGTCAACCTGTTTGTTTTAAGAGGCAAAACAAAAAAATTGTTAACTTGGTTAAAGGTGAACTTAGTTATATACATGTGCTGTTTATTTTACTATTCTCTTAAGACAAAATAAAGAAAAATAAAAATAGACAGCTGTGGAGCACAGGAGTCACGCTTTACCACCACAAGGGCACTGTTCATGTGTTCCTCCCAGATATCTAGCTCCTTTCTGGATGTCTAGCTCATTTTTCTTTTGTGCTGAACACCTGCAGTTTAAAATGCACAACTGAAACACACCTGACGAGACTCATCATCTGGGAAGTCATCATCACAAAGCCAAGCTCCCAAATCCGTCCTCTGAAATTCAGCTGCCACCAATGCGTAGAATTCCAAGGTAGGACCCAGGCCCGTTCCTTCCTCCCCTAAAAACTCAACCTAAAAAAAAAAAAAAAAAAATTGCTGCTAGTCAGTACGGGTTATGAAACAGAGCATTTCATAACATGACCATTAGAAATACCTCCTGCTGTGCCTGGCAGCTACACCGTACCTCTAGAACGGACTTCCTGTCTGCGTGGATCTGCATGACGTTTTCTGCCCATTCCATCAAGGATTCTCCTCGGGGAACTTTGACTCGCTCGTGCTTGAGGCGCCCGACTCGGAACTCGCCCGGGTCATCCCGTCGCACTGCGCTCGTGCTCCGGGTCCGCTCCACGGTGGCTTCCCGGCGGTTCTGCAGCCACACAATTGCTCTGGAAAACACACACGCAAGCAGCTGTTATTTACAATTTGCACCTTTACTAGCAAAACACTTGAAATTAGCCACTACAAAAGAGTTACCTTGTTAAATACTAATTACTGTGTATTAAAAATATATACCTAAGGCACTCATCAATCAACCACGAAGAGCTGCCTCCAACGGCCAAGCTGGAAATTCTCATACACCCTGTGATGGGTGCAGCACGGAGCTGTCACGGGTTGGCTGTTCTGCAAGTGTGGACAAGCGCTGGCTGTGTAACCATTAATTCACCATTTTAAAAGCTTAAGAAAGTGGCAAATACCACATAAAAACGCATTCAATATTTCCTGAGGGATATCTTTAAAACAGATTGTTCTTCTAAAACTCTTTCTTTCTTGATATACCATATATGTTTATGCAGGCACCGTCTGGTATGAGCATTTGCCACATCCTATATAAGCAGGACAGACGTGTCTCAAGAGCTTGTGCAATTTGTCCAGACTCAAAAATCTGTGTGTCCTGAAGAGTGTTTAATACTCAAATTCTCTGAGCAACTTCTGAAAGCCAAAGAAACCAAGACCAATTTTCTCTTCTGGACCATTTTCAGAGGAAAAAGTTCAATTTTTCTATATTAGGAAGCTTGCAATTTTGAAGTGGTGTGTCTTGCTAATAACAAGCTAGGAAAATGATGGCTCTTTTCTCTTTGCTTTTATATTTCTTAATGCATCCTTTCACATTATTCTTGAGGTATTTCTAGATGCCAGCTAGACACCAAACTAATACTTGCATCTCACTATCTACATACTTCCTACCTTTCCAAAAAAGGGTAATTCTTCCGTCTCATTATATAAAAATAAGCTGTCCCAAAGGTCAGACATTGTCTGTGTTCTCTAATAACTCAGGTATTCACTGCTGCAATCAAAATATTCAGAATTCCTAGGCAATTAAAAGCTTTAAAAGGTACTGTTAAATGTTTTACTACCCACATTCATTTATCTGTCAGTTCATGATCCAAGTAATACTAGCATTCAAAATAGTATCAAGTTTGCTTTGTTAGACTTAATTGCATTAAAAAATAATGAATCAAAACAGCCACCAAATGGCTGCAGGAATCACAGAAGGTGGTGTATGGTTTCGAAAATGACATTTAACTATTACTTATTAATCTCTAGAATTGAAACATGTAGTTTGCATTTAAGAAAGTTTCTTTTGCTTCCTACAACGTTCTGCAATGAACTATTACTACGATCCAGTAAACTGCTTCCTGATATGATTAGCTGCAGGTGCAAAATTCAGTCTTCATCTAACAAGCGGAAAACCAAAATGAAATTCCCTGGACAGTATCAAGGCACAGAGAGGCTACTCATCATAAACCAGACATAACGAACAAGAAGGCGTTCAAAAGTCTTCCTGAAGTTTCTCAGCATTTCCCCCTTTTTCTATGTATAAAATGTTTTATGTTTGGAGAGCAACATTTCTCTTGTTAGGATAAAGTCCTCTCTAACTTTGCAATCTGAAGAAATAAAATAAAATAAAATAAAATAAAATAAAATAAAATAAAATAAAATAAAATAAAATAAAATAAAATAAAATAAAATAAAAAATAAAAAATAAAATAAAATAAAAAATAAAAAATAAAATAAAATGAAAAAATAAAATAAAAAATAAAATAAAATGAAAAAATAAAATAAAAAATAAAATAAAATGAAAAAATAAAATAAAAAATAAAATAAAATGAAAAAATAAAATAAAAAATAAAATAAAATGAAAAAATAAAATGAAAAAATAAAATAAAATGAAAAAATAAAATAAAATAAAAAATAAAATAAAATAAAAAATAAAATAAAATAAAAAATAAAATAAAATAAAAAAATAAAATAAAATAAAAAAATAAAATAAAATAAAAAAATAAAATAAAATAAAAAAATAAAATAAAATAAAAAAATAAAATAAAATAAAAAAATAAAATAAAATAAAAAAATAAAATAAAATAAAAAAATAAAATAAAATAAAAATATTTGACAATTATTTCCTTTACCTTGATGCTCCAAACGCTGTGCATGTGAAGTACAACTGTCTAGTTTCAAACGGAATTAAGAAAGGACACTTGCTTGTCAGCTGCTCACACCAGTCTGGCAAAGCTCCACTCGCTAGTGCCAAAGGTTCCTGGAGTTTAACACAAGGAGGTGACGGGGGGAACATTTCTGATATTAGACTCAGACCCAGTTCTGAGCTGATACCAAAGCAACCACTTGGAAGCATCTCAACAAGCCCCTTCACTATTTTGTAGCACCAGCTCAACAGGGCACACACCAAAGTTTGACTGAATTTATGTTAACCGAGATCTAGGTATTGTCAAATACAAAGAGAAAAGCCTCCATGGTATGTTTTTATTCAGACTATTTTTAGAAAATTTTCTCAACTAGAACATATGGAAATACATGCAATATACATAATCATGAAAATTCAACAGTCAAACTAGCAAAAAAAGATATTCATACTTTTTACAGTCCTTAAAATAACACTACATATACATTACAATCACAGATGGTTGAGGTTGGAAAGGACTTCTAGAGATTATCTAGTCCAACCCCCCAGCACAAGCAGGGACACCTAGAGCACGTGCCACAGGGTGGCATCCAGGCAGGTTTGGAAGATCTCTAGAGGAGACTCCACAACCTCTCTGGGCTGTTCCAGGGCTCTGTCATCCTCACAGTAAAGTTCTTCCTTATATGGAAGAGGAACTTCCTGTGTTTCAACTTGTACCCATGACCCCTCGTCCTGTCGCTGGCCACCACCGAGAAGAGTTTGGCCCCATCCTCCCTACATTCTCCCCACCAGGTATTTGAATATATTGATCAGATCTCCTCTCAGTCTTCTCTTCTCGAGGCTGAATTGGCCCAGCTCACTTAGTCTTTCCCTGTAATACATTAATGTAATACCTCAATCTGCTGCAGAATCTTTGTAGTAATTTTTTTGCTTGTGAATTCATCTGGTGGAAAGTTGAACTGAGGATGCTCATCTCCTTCTGAAAATACCAAGGGAAATTTTTTATTTATTTTCATTAAAGCTTCTAAGGAGCTCCACTAGACAATTTACTGACCTTCCTGAGCAGTCCGTGCTGTGTAAGGATCACTGGCAACTATATACAAAATGCGAAGTAACTGCAGAACATCTTCCACTCCACAGGAGTTCTGTCCACTGCCAGCTTTCGCCTGAGGTTGTTCCTTTGCCAAACTAAGGATATCAGAATTCTGAAGAGCAGAAATGGCTCCCTGACTTAACCCAGATTTCGATCCATGTTCACAAAAATCCTGTTTAAAAATATATAAGTAACAATGAAAATTTCCTGCTCTTTTTAAAACTGTGCACCATAATTTGACCACTTGACAAACGAGACTGGTTACTGTCTCATTACCTTAACACTTAATTCAGTTGCAGATAGTATAAATTGTGATTCAAATGCTTTTTGAACATCACTGTATTCAAAAACATTAAAATAAACTTAAAAAAAAGAATAAAGAGAAGGAGCAAAGACTAAACGTGATACTGGAATGTGAAAATACAGTTTCCTGTGCACATCTCCTCTTCCTCCTTCAAAGCCGCGGAACAAAGCACACAGCCATTCCCAATAAAAAAAACTGGTATGCAGACATATACCTTGTATGCTGCTATGAGCTGGGAACAATTCCTGTTTTTTCTAATGCTTTTATTAGTGCCAGTTAATTTCCAGTGGCGCAGGAAAGCTGAGTCTGCATTCTTCTGCAGGTAGGTTATCAAGTCATTCTTTGGTAACTCATCAGTGCCAAGGTACTGCTCCACATGCTCTATTGACCAGCAACCCTACAACAGGAACAACCAAACAGTGGCTTTTCCTGATTGTAAAGTTGTAAAGGTTTCACATGCATTCCATACGTTTTCTAAAGAAACATGCATTTATTAAGATATTCACTTGTATCCTTTAAATAGTCAAAACCTGTTAGTCTTTTTAATATAGCATTTCAAAAACTGCAATGAAGACAAACTGCTTTTGCTTAAACAGTCACAAAAACACACACAAAGGCAAAAAAAAGTCTTACCATCTTTCCACTTTCCTTCTCTTTATCTGAATCCTTCATTTCTCTGTACATGATTCTAAATATTAAAAATATGAGTTACTACTTTATATTTATAGTATATCTTCTATACTATATAACTTCTAAATGCTGAAGTTATACTTGGAGTTGTTAGAACTGAATGACATTTTGCAGCAAAACATATAGGATTCTCTAATCCAGCAAAATTTAACTCATGTTTAAACTTGCATGATACAGATAACTTATCTTGTGAAGCATTTCATTTATGTCTCCTTCCTATGTTCCTCTAGGCTGAACAGCCCCAGCTCTCTCAGCCTCTTCTCGCACGAGGGACACTCCCAGCCCATAATCATCCCTGTGGTCCTCAGCTGCACTTGCTCTGCACAGCCCTGTGAGAGACCCCATCGGAGGGAGGCCAGCGCCGTCCACAGCCTCAGGACATGGCCTCAGCAGCAGAGGGGAGGGGAGGGTTCACCCCCTCAGCCTGCCCCGCAAGGCCCCTGAGGCTGCTGGCTCTGTGCAGGGCGCGTGGCTGCCTTCTCTTCAGCTCGTTACCCACTACAAGCTGCTCTCAGCTAGTTGGTCCCCAGGGTACCTGGGGTTATTCCTTCCCAGGGGCAGCACTTGGCACTTCCCTCTGTTGAACCTCGTGAGGTTCCCGTGTGCCTATTTCTCCAGCTTGCCAAGGCCTCTCTCAACAGTGACGCAACCACCTGGGCCACCAACCATTCCTCTCAGCTTTGCACCATCTGCAAACCTCCTGAGGGTGCTTCCTGTCCCATCAGCCGGATTAGTAATGGAAATATTAAACAGGATTGGCCATAGGATTGACTCCACCAGTGAGCGGCCTCCAGATGGACTGGCTGTCGATCACAACTCTTCAGGCCAACAGTTCAGCCAGTTTTCAGGCTATTCCACTCTCCATTTATCTAGTCCATCCTTCGTCAGTTTGTAAATAAGGACATTATGGGTGACAGCATCAGAAGCCCTGGCAAAGCCACAATAAATCTCCACTGCACTCTCCTGCTCACCCCTCACCCACTGAGCTGGTCATCTCATCATAACTGTCCTTCACGCATTTGAAAGTGGCTTCTAGGCTTGTCTGCCCCATCCCTTTCCATGGATCAAGGTAAAGTTTACCAGCCTGTAGTGGCCAAATCCCTCTCACCCTTCTTGAAAATCAGAGTGATATTTTTTGCTTTCTGTCAAGATCCCAGAAACCTCTCCAATCATGGCCTTTGGTCATAACCTTTCAAAGATAACAAAGTGTCCGGCTCCCTGAGCACCCACGGGTGCAGCCCATCAGGTCCCATACACTTGTGCATATCTAGTTTATTCGAAGCATTCCCTAACCTTTATTCTCCTCATCAGACTGAGCACCAGATGGATTGGGGCTTTCTTAACCACATGCCTCTGTGTTTCCACAGCCTCTATACTGTCCCTAAGTAACTTGACCAGCTTCCACTTTTGGCATGTTTCCTTTTGTTTTTGAGTTTTGTCAACAGCATGTTCAGTCATGCAGGCCCCCCGCTGCCTTGGCGCAACTTTTCACACATCAAGATAGACTACTTGAGCATGGAGGGGAAGACTCCTCAGAGTCAACGAGCTCTCCTGGCACTTTCTTGTCTCCAGGACCATAATTCCATGAGAGTCTTCCAAGCAGATACCCAAAGAGGATGAATTCTGCTCTCGTGTCAGTTATTTTTGAAATATTGTTAACAAGTCACAAATGAACATTAGAAGTTGTGACTTTCTTGCTTCAAAGCAATCACAGTTTTAAAACCAAAAAGGACATCCTAACTATTGCCTACAGAATTAAAAAAAAAAAAATTATTTCACATCTGTTTCCTGATCAGTTAGTTCCTAACACTGTTTTATATAGAATAATAAACTTGTGAGCTTACGTGTACGTTGGCTCCCAAATACGTCTTAGTTTGTCTGATTTCACGTTACCATTACAGGAAAGCTGTAACAATTTCTGTACATAATAAAAGATGGTGGATCGAAAGTTTGTGAGGGGCAACTCTACTTCCCGGGTTGTTCCGAGACCCGAGACCTTCAAGGTGAGCGCTAGGCGAGGCGAGGGCATGCACTCCACCTCCTCCAGCAGCTCCGAGTGAGGGGTACCTGCGCGGGGAAAAACGTTTGAGAAGCTGTTCGTAAAAGACACACAAAGCATGACAAGCTGGCTTCATCATCAATAAAATGTCTCAAAAATGAGGTTTAAAACTTCCTGCACACGTGCCAGAAACATGACAGAGAAGTTCTATGACAATTTGGTATGTGATTAAAGCTAAAATTTTTGAAGTCCCTATTTATCCCTTTGTCTTGCTAACATTGTCTTTGAAATTAACACAGCACTTGCATTCTTCCCTTGATGCCCAGTATGTCCTGTTATATTAGCTCCTTTCACTTCCCCCAAATCCCTCCACTTCCACACATGCCTGTGTCGTACGCTCTGGAAAGTGCAGGGAAAGCACCGGGCCAGGAGAGTGCTAAAGAGCACAAGCAGATGCCAGGTGGACACACATGCAGACCACGCAGTTGAACTTGTTACATTAGCTTTTCCCCGGCTTCTGCTTCAGACTCCTTCAATGAGTCCTCACCAAATTAATTGGGACTGCTCAATATACAGAGCTTTCCCTCCAAGTGGAAGCAGACATAGACAGAACCCTACCACTAATCTGAGTTTTTAAATTCCTGAGTATGCTTATCTTGCACAGCATTTTCCTCAGATAATGCTTAGATCTGCAGAGGCAGATTAAATTCTTATGTAAACAGAAAAGTTAAACTGCCACAAGAGCGCACTGTACCAAATAACAACAAGATCCCTCGGCTCCCGGGGGCCTGAACCACCCTGAGGCCATACCAGATACCCAAATCCTAGCTGGCATACCCGGCGGAGGGATTTCTAGGTCCGTTGTTTGTTGAACATTAGTTCGACCAGGTCTTGGGTCAAAAGCAGGAACCAAAGCAGAAAACTGCCTTTTCAATACATAATCATCATCCCATGTTCTTCTACGGCCTCCTTTGGTTTCATACTCCTCTTCTTCCTATTAAAAAAGAAAGAAAAAAAAAAAAAAAAAAGAAACACAGAGTTTGAACCACTTGATCAAAAATTTGAGATTTATTTAAGGAATACAGCAAAACTGCTCACATGCAGAAAGCAGTATTATTAGGCTAACCTTAGAATGGGTATCTACAACTTCTGAAAGAATTAAACACAAGTTTCACACACAAAGTTGTGCAGACCAAGCCATAAGACTTGGGAATATCAGAAAGCTTCAATTAAACACCAATGCCAAAATAAATTTAACTTTTCTAAAACCAGTAACTTGCTTTTTCTTTTTTTCTGTTTTTCTTTTTTTTAATATATACATGTATTGACATACAATGTACACACATTTATCCAGAGATGATCTCAAATAACAAAATACTGGAATTATCATAGTAGGTAGAAACCTAATTTTCAACAATCCTTAGAAAACATAAATTGCTTATGACCTCTTCAAAACAGGCTTTTAATCTGTTCAAATCTTTGTGGAGAAGGATTATACAGTATATCTGAAGGAAGAGAACTGGAATCTATGATGAGGACGGCTTTCTTTTGCAGATCTGATTCTTGCTGTTTAATTTTAAGCAAAGATCATCGTGCCATTTCTCCTTCTCCCCTATAACAATTCAATTTAACCATTTCTGGGAAGTGACCCCTGCAAACTCTTTTGCATCATAGCTCTGTTTATGCAGTATCACATTTCCCCATTCCTCATAACTTTCTATCTTTGAGCAGGTAAGGTAAAGCAGTATTTAGTGAGGTAGCTGAGTTTCTATCCAATACATAAGTACAGTAGTTTAAAATGCCTCAACACTTTGTTAAAATGTGTGCATTAATCACAAATAGCTTAGATAATTTACATTAGCTATATCAGGAAACCTTAAATTATCATTCAAGGATTCTTCATACCAGAGCCAGATGAAAAGATACAGATTAAAATTATAGGCAAGGCCTGTGTGGACTGTTTGTCATTGTGATTCGTTTAGCTTTTCGTAAAAGATATATTTGATCCTACACACTTGGCAGGAAGACAGTAAAACACATCATGGAGCCACTACAAAATTCAGCAGCCTGCCTGCAAAGCTGCTCCTTTCACCCACACGGCTAACTAGTGATACATCGTTTCTACTCCCTTGCTTCCAGGCCCCTTTTAAGACGTTAGCTTTGGCATGTGAAGTCTAAGGTCTGCCAGTATCCAGAAACCCTTTTCTCCCCATGCAGTGTTGAAAGCGGCAATCATGTGAATTTGTACAAAAAAGGCCTGCCCTGCAAGCTGTAACGTCAAGGAGGGCCTAGCCATTTTAAGTTCAGCACACAGCAAGATAGCAGCTCTGTAAATCCCCAGAAAACATGCAAGAATAGGGAAAAGGGACAAGGAAGGATATTCAAAGAGGCTTTTTTAGCAGGGACTCAATTTGCGGCTGCAGAGCAGTGCAACATGATTTTAACTTGGGCATTTCATTAAGAGTCTTAATTGTTAGGTACTTCAAATTTGCAGTACTAAATGTAAATATATTTGTTTTAATTAATTTTTCCTGTTCTATATGTTCTGTTCACACAGATGATATCTTAGTTAATTAATGACTTTACTGTACCATAACTTCCTCATATTCTTGGTCTTCTTGATTATCATCTTCATTTTCATCATCTTCTTCATCTGGTTCAGGTAGATCCTCATCATCATCTAACTCTGCCAAGAGGGTACTAGCTCGGCAGCTATCAAGAAAATCTATATATACACATGTATATACATTTACGTAGGAAGGAAAAAAGAAAGAGACAAGAATCACTCAAGGTTTTGAAATTAACAATAGGAACATTGTGAAGACAAAAAACCCACAAATCTCACTTAAAAAACAGCAGATAGAACTAAAATATTGCTGATGATATGAAAAAATTAAACAGCTCTGATAAAAGCATACACTGAGAAAAAATCTGGGAGGGAGGGGGAGGCCTAGCTCAATAGCTTAACTAACAAAAGAAGCATTTAATTTCACTATGATTAAGAGTAATCGATGACTTATTTTCCATTTGCTTATAATCAAGCATTAAATATTTTTTCTTACTTTAAATGTACAAAACAACACAAAACAGACACACAAATGGATCCTGTCTGATTTTATCCTTAACTAATTGTAAAAAAAAAAAAAAAAAAAATACTGGTATATCTTCCACTAAGAATGTGTAAACTTCATCACCAGCTATAACATAAAGAATCTTTTAAAAGAAACTTAATAGCAATATTTAAAAAATAAAATGCATTTTCTGTAAAAAGAAGCTGCACAGAGATAACATATTCATTTTACTCATCTAGTAGGTAGATTCATATAAAGCTGATGAAAACCCCAAAAAACAGAAATTCACGACTGTTCAACATGGACTATAATAGAGACAAATGCTTGCAGTTCAACTTTTTTGTTTTTAAATACACAAACAAACTATATATCTAACACAAACACTATCTGAAGAGTTGCCAAGGTCCCAACAGAAACTTTATAGATGACTCCCAAAACTATTAACCCAGCTGTCCATGATACAGTTTAAGACTTGCCACCCAATCAAAATCTAAAATGACACTTAAAATTTAAAAGAATAAATGGAAATGGCACACCCTGCTATCTTAAGCAAGCCTCCAACTGGCTCTATTCTAGTGTCCATTGAAATTATCAGATTTTTCTTTCCACAATTTTCACAGGTTTTAAGCATGGTTTTCACTTGACTTAGACAGCTAACACTATCTTTCCCCATACTCATACCTTCCAAACATCTATGGCCCTCCTGGCTAAATTTAACTCAGAGTGCCCATGTAACTCTGGATTTTGTCTCTTGAATTATGCAGTGCCATTCTCCTGGTCATTTTAATTTCTGTGTTTCACCTTTTCACAACAACTATGGCATGATTATTAAATTTAACAGTAGCTGACTCCCCAAATAATTACTTCTCGTGTTCATATCTGGGGAGGTGGCAGCTATTCCTAAATTTTATCTCTACATTCTTCAGTCTACTTTCTCTAAAACAGTAGTTTAAGCACATAGTATGTCCAATGGCCAGTGCTTTTCAATCTCAGAATAATACAGGGTACCTCAAACTGAGCATGTAAGATGCTAATACAATCTCCAAAAAAAAAAAAAAAAAGGTTAAGTAGAGGCCCACATACAAAATAAACTAGATACTAAACACAACTGATTAAGGATAATGAAGTGCCTAAATAAAGGATAGCATAAATAATAAGCATAAAAAAATAAAGTATATGTAAAATAAGCACAGAAATTACTGAATTAAAGAAAATTAAAACCAAAGAAATAACAGCATTTTAACATTATTTGACTTGAGTCTTGAGTATTGCCTTACAAGGCTAGCAAAACATGAACAGCTCAATTTTCAAATACTTTTCAGAAAATAAAATACTACATGAGAAATCATAGCAAAGGGAGAAAAGGAAAAAAAAAAAGAAAAAAAAAAAAACAGTGATGGGAGGTCTGCTTAAGTTCATTTAAAAATGAAACTTACCATATAAAGAATATTCTGCCTCCTGCCCTGTATCGCTCTCACTAGATGTTGATGTTAGGCTAGTAGTTAGGGTATTACTAAGCGACTGACCAACAGACAAAACTGTAGTTGCTGTAGCTACATTGCTGCTGCTAGTAACACTGGATGTAGACATGGTCACTGTTGATGTGGTACCAGTTGTAGTCAGATTAGGAAAACTTTGGGCACCCATAAGAGGAGAAGCTATAGATAAAGATATGGTAAAATAAAATAAATGATTTGACGATTTGAAAAGTACAATTTACATGCGCGAGTCCTGTGTTGAAATATATTTGGGCTTGAAAAATCACCAGCGATAATGTGTTATTTTGCAATAAGGAATAACAGACTAAAGAGGATGAAACTGCCCGTGCAAATGTGCACGCTACAATCTATGCGTCCACTTCAGAGCATTTCCTTGCATACATTTAAAGCAAATCATTTTATTAATTAAATCCCAGAATCCCACTATAAACCTGAAATGACTTCATTCATTTTGTTTAAAGAGAAAGCAACAAGTACAAGGTACTAGAGAAATCTGTTCATGACCCATTTTATCTCTAGTACCAATATAATGTAAGCTATAGAGGAAAAACAATTTGACTATAAGTGAACTGAGAAAATAATAGACATTACAAACTAACAGTATTTGTGCATTTTTCTTAAAATAACTCTGAACTTCTATCTTTTGCTCAACCACTAGTGCATGTATTCATCATGGGCAAAATGCTCGAGTGTAAAAAAAAAAAAAAAAAAAAAAAAAAAAAAAGCATAACATTTTAATTATGCTGAATAGCATATATGAAATAATTTTCAAGCTAAGCAAACAAAAACTAAGACATCACCTCACTACACATTCAAATAAGTAAGACAAATGCACGGCATTTAACAACTGAAACAAATTAACTGTAACTCAATAGAAAGAATTTCAGAGATGTACATTTAGTTATGTACATCTCTGAAACGGTGTATGTTACATTTATGAACAATTACACATTAGCATCTCAGTCCTGGAAACATTTACTCAATTCTGATTTTCAAATATAGGAAGTTAATCACTCATTCTCACATGCATATTTGCAGGCTTAGCTACTCTTAAATTTAATCCCTACATTCTTCCATCTACTTTTTAAAGAATCTAACAAATGCAAATTTTGCAGTTACAAAAGTAAGCTTTTTGCTTATTGCAACTTACGCAAACTGAGGCACCACTTGAAAAGAAAACTATATATATATACTCAGTAAACAAATTCAGATTACTGCTACTGATTAAAGCAAAGGTTAATATGCCTAAACATAGCTATAACACAAATCAAAAGATTTTCACTTAAGTAAATTTGGTAATAACGCCTCTGCTTTTATCTTTGTTATTGCCTGTCAGATATTGTCTTCTTTTTTTCCTAAGAACTTAGCTAATTTATAAATCAAAATAGAAAAATGCAATAACTGGCAAAGATGACGTAGATGGACACAGTTCAAACTAGTTCCACATGCGGCAAGTAAGAGGGTGAAGTTTAAGGGTAAGGATGTTATGTAACCTATATGTTCACCTCTAAGAGCAAGAAAGCAGGGAACATTTCTGATTTTGGTTTTGTTTAAGAACATAAAAGTTCTAAGTTCAAAAATCTGAAAACAAGTGGTCAAGTAAACACATCTTGCATCCACTCTTATTAACTAATAGTAGCCAACTCTCTGCTTGTGCAATAAAAAGGGCCGGCCGCTCAGTACCCGCATTTTGTTTGCGCAGCTCTTGAGAGTGAATAAAAACCCACTGGCCCAGGCAGGATTTAACTCCTGGCCAATTCTGATGTTTACAAACACAATCGCTGCAGTAACGTGAAGAGACTCTTATCACTAACTGAGGTCTCAGGTATTTTTTCCTTTTTTTTTTTTTTTCTTTTGAAAAATACAATTTTTTTTACAAGGCACTAAGATAACTTTGGCAAAATTGGTCAAATTTAGCCTCCATCGTTTTTTGAGGCACAAGTTAGCATTTATATTTTATTTCTGCAACAAATCTATCAAATACCTCCTGTAAAAAAGAGGTAATTTTGAAAGTATCAATATATTTTAATATTAAGAACACAGTAAACAAAAAGGCAGGTTTTTTTCTAACTTTATAACAGCAAGATATCAACCATGCATGAAGGCTGTCAAACATTTCGTGAAATCATAACATATTTCAAAAGCTTCTCTCTTTCTCTCCCCAATACAAAATTACCTAAAAAGAGCAAATAATGGAAGTCTTCCCTTGGTTATCTTACCAACTATCTTACTGACATTTTTAATTCAGGCTGCAAGTATTCCTGCCCTCCACGGTGTAAGAACATGTATGAATATAGGAATACACAGGAAAAAAACTCCCCAACTTAAAATAAAAAAGGAAAAAAACAAAACAAACAATTATCATTTTAAAAAGACACAAAATTAAGAATGCTAAAAAAAAAAGTGTAAAAGTAAAAAAAAAAAAAAAAGTACGATTATAAATGCTAGAACCTTAACTCTCATGTGTAATTTGAAGACATGCAGAAGTTAGAGCATGTGCATAAACCCATTTACATCAGTATTAGCTACAAATTTCCTTAAAGTCATTCCTGCCAAATTTGAGCCTTACGACTGTACCATATTTAGAAAGTACATACTTTATTGGAGTTAATTTAAACATGCTGTGTGAATTCATGAAAAAATTCATCATACTGCAGTTTATTTTTTCTTTTTACTCTGTCCTAAGCTTAGTCAGAAAATTCACAAGGTGAAAAAGCTTCCTTCTCTGAGAAAAATGAAGAAATAGCAAAAAGCAGAGATAAAAGGCGAGTATCCGAAATCTACACAGCCAGCCCAGAGAAGAAGCTACTGCAGCTCGTCCCCCATCCCCTGGAACGGTGTGATGCCCTCACTCTTCCCAAACTTGCAACACATGTCAAAACCAAATTATTTTCTATTTGGCACCACCAAAAGAAAGGGCAACATAAGATTCCCCAGTTACAATGAACTCGAGGGCCCTGTGCGAATTTTCTAAGTATGCACAATGTAGCAGGCACTGTAGATTTATTTCCCTATTAGGGCAACAGAACCCAAACATTTTAAGTCTAAACAAAGCCAAAGAACCAAGAGAAGCTTCAACCCAAAATAAGCACAGCTTACTTACTTGCAGTGCTCATGACATTCCTTCCCAGAGTATTAGTATTGTTATCACTGCTACTTCGGCTTAAATTCATGTTGTTCGTAGCGTTGGTGCGCGCAATGTTTGCTACTCTTCGCACAAAAGACTCCAGGCTCGACGTTTCTCGGGACGATAAGTTGGGGACACTGGCGCTGGAGCTCATGGGCGCCCCGGCTGCCAACAGAGAGCTCACAGAGAGCCTATTGCTCGCCGAAGAGCTGAGCGGTCGCTGCGAAGTTGCTTCCTTATTAGTCAGTTCGGACACGGAGCTGACGTCGGGCGAGCTCACGCTAACGATTCCCATGGAGATGGCGCTGGCCTCCCCGGCCGGCCGCACGGGGTTCTCGGGGCCTAGCTTCCTCTCTGCGCTCTCGCTGCCTATGTCTGCTGTGAGGGTGCTGGTGCTGGCGCTGGACGAGGAGCCCACCTCGGCCTGCGGCACGCTATCAGCGGAGGACAGAACCACAATCGGCTCGTGGACGTCAGCGCCTGAAACTATATTTTGCTCCATTACACTCTCTGATCTCCGCTCCATTTTGGTTGAGCCCATGCTGATGTCGCTGCTACTGGCCACGCTACACACAGAACTGCTGCTTCCTTTTCTACTTGAGGAGCCTGCAGCAGCAGTCGTCTTGTCTGGACAGTTGTTTTTCACCAGGCTGCTCCATGACTGCGTTGTGCCTGAAACAGTGGATGAAACAGGTTTGGGTGATGCCGCTGAATCAGGGTCGTACCCTGGCGCAAGCTTGAGGTCAAACTTTCCTTCTGCGCCCATACGGTAAGAGTTAGAGCCACCAGCATCCCAGGTGACATCAATCCAGCCTGGAAAGGGACAGGAGTTTGTGAGATCCAGCAGAAAGCAGACAGGAGCGTGTCAGACAGTAGCTCCACAATGTGGGATCAGCTTCTTATAAGGGCTGTATCTCTGAATTAACAAAATTACTAAACAGTCCCTAATGCCAATTATAAAGGAAAAGTCTTGCAATCCAAACAAATTGGCATTTTAAGATGCTGTTAATTTTAACATGTCAAGCACGTGCCACAATTGATCAACTTTAGGCTCTGAGAATCCAGCCAAAAAGAAGTTTGCTCCAAGATGGAGCCTGGATTACTAGGATCTCCCAAAATAGCAGGATGGTTAGATACTCTAATATCAGAAGTGTACATTAAAATGTATCATCATAACTTTATTAATATCTGGCAAGAAATTACAATTCCTTTGCAGACATACTACATCATATTTTTCTTTGTGGGGTACTTTTGCAGGAGCATATATCTCCACAACAGAATGCATTTTATCAAATTGATTTGTTTGGGATTTTTCATTTCTATAGCATAACACAAAAGCGAGTTTACTGATACTTCGCCTTTCAGTAATTGGCAGGCTCAACCAGGCAACCTTTTCTTAGACAAGAAGCCTTACGGTAGTCAAGTAAATACTACTTAAATTAAGATTTTGGGGTTGTGAAAAGATTACATTGCATTACATTGAATGCTAGAGCTCCGCATTAGCAATATATATAGGCATGTATATATACACATACACACACACATATATGGAAAGAGATGCTACTCTTCAATTCCTTTAGTAAAAGACGAATTAAAGTAACAGTATTTTGTAAACATTCAATGTAATAAAGCTACAATGTTGAGATTAATCTATGAAATTTAACTAAATAGAACAGAAAGAAGGGCAGTGCCTTTTTTTCGCCTGAGCATCTAGCAACACTTCAGACTCTTCTAAAAATAATTCTAGTACTTTTATTATACATTAATTACAAGAAAACTTGGTATCATTAATTCAATTGATAAACACTTTCTTTAAAAACAAAGCTCTTAAGCTTAGTCATCTCCTATAACCCCAGACAAAATCCAAACAAAATGCCGGGTCCAATGCACACAGGTGAAAAAAAGCAGGTGAGAAGTAATTTGCAATAAAAAATGAGTTAGCACAGTCAGGTGCTTTTTAACCTTGTAGCTGTCTAAACTGTCAACACTTGTTAGACCAAAACAGAAAAACTACAGGCAATTTTTTTTATTAAAAATTAAGTGGATAAAATTTTCAGATACAATAAGTAGGCAGGCTCAGACCCCATTATTCTTGTATGATTTTATTCCAACTTCGTGTACTAGATCTGAATAGGTCATGCCATTATATGGCGGAATTTTGAAGGGTGAAGTTGTCAGACAAATCTAAATATTTGCCTTTATTTGTCTTTTTTTTCTTAATAAAATATCAAAAAAGAGAAAGTTCATACTACAGTTAAAAGTATGACTTTTCTGCTCTATGAGTATCAGCATAGAGCATTTTGAAAAAGCATACCCAAACTGCTGTTCCTATTTGGATAGTTCCTCTACCTAAAATACTAAGTACAAGCATTTCAAGGCTTGTGCAACTTCTTAAACATATGACGCACTTGGAGTCTCGTTGCATCATGTTCTACATTACAGCCCAAAGCAACTTGATATTTGTCTAAACTTGTGAATAACCTCAAAAAAGTGGGATACTACATTTCAATGTTCCATTCATAAGAAAGTTGTGGTAGCATTAACAGTCTGACAACACAAACTTTTGCAGTCTGGCATTGTCAATAGACACAGGAGCCTCAACTTCACCTCCTCTTAAACAGGAAAGTTGTAATAAAACAGAGGAATGAAGACACTGGTCTATACAATTTGACAAAAATAGTCTAATCCTTACAAGTGACAATATGGTTATGGATACTCTTATGTCTCAAGAGCAAACATACTGATGATGGAGCAATTCCCTACTGTACGGAATGGTTTCAAAAAAAAATTAAAAAAAAAAAAAAGATTCAAGGAAGCTAAAAAAGTTTTAAAGACTTTGTACATTGGACATTTCACCATGTTAGAGATCTGGCAACTCGAACATTAAGAAATGTAAAAAAATCTGCCTAAAAGGGAACCTAGAAATTACACAAGTCTTCTGAACCCAGACAATGGTGAGGAATGTGGTGGCAGGGGGCAAGATTATCATCCCTTGCGAAGCGTCTTCAACATCCTGGCCTCCTGAGCACTGACTTCCTTGGCTGTTACTTTTTATTCTTTTTATTAACTAAGTAACAACCAGATCCCAATGAAGCTAGCAAGGTAGAAAGGGTAAAGGGCAAAAGATGAGAAAAATGTCGCAAATGCTAAGATAGAAGAAAAGAAGAAAGGTAATTTGAAACTTTGCAGGCACAAAGCTTAGTCAGTTGATTGCCCTGTTTTTTTGGCTCTAACAAATGTCTAAACAATTTGGTGTTTTAATTAAACAAGTTTAATTAAAAATAATTTTAATTTCCAACAAGAAGGTACTCCTTTCATGCATTAAACAAAAATTCACAAATGAACTGCAAGAGTGAAAAAGTATTTCCCAAAATATTTAAAATTTTATTCATCAATTTCAAAGAAAACACTGTTACCAAATCCACACTCAAAATGCAGTAATACATGAAATAATCACCCATTTAGGAAACTCAGGTAATCCTGGCTCACCATTATGCAGTTCTCCTGTAACAGTGCCTTCCCCCTGCGGGCTTCCATCCTGATCCCGCCACTTCCAGTCAATTCCTCTGATCACACGGGCTCCGGGCACCATGTATTTCAAAACCTGAGAACGAACTAGTCGTCGCTGCCTTCGCAGATTGGCTTCAGCTTCTTTAGCAGCTTTTCCTGAAAGAAATAAACCAAAGTGAAAAGACTGAAAATAAAGCAATATTGAATGGGTAATAATTCCAAACTCAACTTTTCGGCTGGTTTCTTTGCAAGGCTGAACGTTTTCTCACACTTGAGTTTCATATTGCATTTTTGTTAGCACTTTCAGATAGCAATTAGGATGTATATATTCTGCTTCTTACCCAACTGATCTTCACAAACTCCATTCACAGTGCCATACAGTTCAAATCCAGAGAGGGAGAGGTAGTGTGTCTGCCCACTGGCATTCTTTCCCATCTGTTTTATTCTAATGTGTCTCCAACCTTGTTTCTCATCCTTTGGAGGATCTAAAGGCCATGTTGCAGTAGACCTTTGATTTCAGGGGGAGATGGTGAGGAGATGGACACAGGCAGAAGTTTAGTATTGGCACTGATCATTTTTAGATTAAGTCAGAAAATTGCCAAAAAGAAACAAAACTTAGTAACTTTAAGACAAACACTGCATGAGTGCTCGTGTTCCCGTTTTCTCCAAAGCTACCCACACACAAATTAAGAACAGCATCTGTGCTTTTCATCAGCATGTTACCATACAAAGAGTTTATGGATCACGTATTTTCCAGTCCTTCCTTGGTAATTTATCTACCATTCCCTTGTGCTGCTGTGTATTACACCTATTGCAAACATTACATTCGTCTGCACCCCAGTATCTTTTTAACTGAGCACATTTTTATAAAAGCCGGTAAGATAAACTCACATACCCTGGTTCGTTGAGACTACAGTCATCAACATGAGTATACAAAGTAGTCCAGTTCTGGCCATCCTTCGATACCTGGAAAACCCAGTTTCTGAGAGCAGATCTTCCATAACCTCGAGCATGACGTAACGTGTAAGCTGACGGTATAACCCAGAGGCCAAGATCAATGGCAAACCAAGCATTCTTATCATCGTTAGTGTGACAATTGAGAGCTGAACTGTCACGGCTCAGGATGTCTTCTAAACGGCCATAAGGCAGATTTCTTCCTTCTGAGGATGTAACCACTACTAACCCATAGGCTGCTGGGTTTACCCACTCATATGCAGTTCTATATTAAAAAGAAAAATGTACTGTTCAATTATTACATTAAAAACAGACATTAATAACATTTAACTCTAAACTGTAGATTACAGTTTGGTTTATTACAAACCACCTTATGCAATTACAAAGCTTTTTAGAGATGGTCCAAAAACATCACTTTTCTATAATGGTTAAAAAAAAAAAAAAAAAAAAAAACAACTAAGTGACCAAAATCACCCAACCAAAAGAACAATAACAGAAAATTCCTATCCTTTAATTTCTTATGTAAGCATACAGAGATTTGCACTTTTCTATTACTTAAGTAGAGCAAAAAGAAATGTAATTCTACAGATCCATAGTAAAACCAAAGATATGCTGCACTCCTGCCAAAAAAAGAAATCCCGCAGCAAAGACTTCGTTTCATGAGTTGTGTTTTTGTTCCCGTACAGACTACAGTTGATTACGTTTCACTTCAAAATACTTGGATCTTTGAAAAAACTCACTTGGCGTTTGTCCCAATCCAATAAATAATTCCATTTTCATCAAAATCATGTTGATGCCTGAACACAAATGTTTGGCCTTCACGTAACTTCCGTACAAAAACGAACGAGGCCCTATCGAAATCGTACCATTGCTTTGCTACCTAAATGAAAAGAAAGCAGAGGAAATATGACATCTGCAGGACACAGCTAGCCCGTGTGAACTGTGCCTGTGCATGCTGCTCACCATTTTCAAGAGATACTGTTCTAGAGACTCAACAGTTGCCAAGGGCTCCATCTTCAGCATTCTACCTGTCCGATCTATTAAAGAGGTCTCCCCAGAAGCACGTTCCAAACGAAATCGCAAACGCCTCGTTAATATCTGCAAGAACAGGTAAACATTAATATGGGCTTTTCTTGTTCTGAATTTGTCAATTTTAAGAAAAGCAAGATGTCTCATTACACACTTGTAGTGGTGTATCAAATGTATTTTAATTGAATTTTTTATTTAATTGAATAATGCAGTTTTTTCATTTAATGCTTTAATAATCTCCTAGTACTCATTTTTTTTTAAATGAATTAACAATTCTTTACTAAGAAAAAGTATAATCAACAACATATTGAAGTGAATATTTGCTGACACTCTTTCTTTGCAGATTAAAACAAGCAATAACAAAATATGAAAATACTTTTAAAATATATTCAGTAGCAGTAAGTGTTACTTCCTGCAACTATTTTTTGATAATGAAAAGCAAATCGGAAATATTTGCACTTCAATGTCATATCACAAAGCCAGGCCATGCATTCAAATATGAAAAAACTTACACTTCACATAAGCTGAACAAGAGCAGGAGGAAGATTTTTAGCTAACTTGCAGCTTTCCATTTAGAGAAGACTCCTCCAACTATCATGTGTTACCAAATATACACACAGCCCTAGAGGTAATGCTTTCAACCACCACAGCCCACGCCAAGGAATCACAAACAAACAGATGTTAAAATCATCTTTGACAAAATTATTGCTTTTGGACATAGTTACATTCTGCTAGTGAGGACACTTACGCAGTGAGCGTATCCCTATATGGAAAGAAAAATATTTTAAGAGAAAATGTGTTTGTTCTTTCTGTTGTCCTCAATTAGCATTTTCTCTTCATAGCTAAAAGAGACTGAACGAGAACTGAAGTGAGCATTTAGGTTAGGGTAGGTTATTTAGAAAGACTCAAGAACAGACCTAGGCAGTGTTTTCCTACAAGTCTATCCAGCTTTTGGGAAAACACATCTCATACCCATTCAGTGCATGTCATCTTCCCTGAAATTCATACAAAACATTCAGCTGCATAAGTAAGCAATATCATATATTATCACTCTATAATTACCTGAAGATTGTATGTGGAGCCTGGTGTATCATACAAGTGGAGAGGTAGACGTTCAATAGATTCTAACACTGCTATCAGTTTCCGAATTAAAGCAACTGCCGGACGACTGTGGAAGTTGTAACAGTTATTACGTTACCATGTAGTAAGAAAAGACAACTCTACACTATCCTAGAAGAGTGCTGTTGTGCTGCTGTATTTTTTTTGTTCTTAACTGAGGAGACGGAGTTACAATTCAATGTTTCAAGTAAATTTGCATGAAATGTTACTTCAAGTTCAGAATCAAATTATTAATACTCCTGGACATCAATTCATTTCTGTTTTCCCCTGTTTTTATACAGGGTGTTCTTTTTTTTTTTTTTTTAATTAAAGGAACGGTATTAAACCAGATAATTTAATTCATTCACCGTGAAAAGATTTTATACCATAGTAAGAAAAATATTAATCTGCACATGCACATAATTAAGTGATAAAGAACCACCTTTATCTCTATCCACAGGCATGCACACAACACAGTTGGCTACTAAAGATCAAAGTAATTCTATCAAAGTTTTAATTGCTAATTCAGTAACAAATAGGAAAATTAGCCTTAAAATACAGATTTCATTTGAGAAAAACGTAAACCAAAAATGGCAAGACAGTTTCTTTGTCTTTACATTTTTGATGCAGTGCTTTACCACTTCATAAACACATTTATTATTTACCTTTCATCATCTTCATTTTCACTGAATGCTGTTTTGAACACGTTTATTCTCTCTACTAGTTGACTACAATCTTGCTTCAAATCTAAATCAACATTCTAAGAGCAAAGAAAAAATATATTTTTAAAAAACCTTACATGTACATTCTTTATACTGGAAAAGTATCTACTTAGGCTAATTTAATCCATATTTAAAGCCTCTATACCTAAAGTCTAACAGCTGATGCCATTAAACTGGGTAGTGTTGACTTAAAGATTTTTAATGGCTTATTTGAACCTGGGACTTCCCTAAATAAAATATTCTATTGTGATAAAAAATGTGCAGTACTTAAAAATCACTAATTAGTGCAAGTCTGCCTGGTTTTAATAAAGACAGCAAAAAGCCACATTTATTTGTAAAAGATCTTAACTGAGGTCTATATCTACCATAAGAAATAAAGTTTTTTTTTTTTTTTTTTTTTTTTTAACAAAAGCTTGTGCTCTTTAAACTTACATTATTTAAAACTGTAAGCAACGACTGAACTAAACCACTACTACACATTTCGTATGGAGAAATAGTGTTCTCATCCTTCAATAGTACAATTAAATTTTCCAAAGCAGTCTTCATTAAATCTCTCCAAGTATTTTCACTTTCAATGCACTGGAAGAAAAGACAGTGAAACATGGTATAAGTTTTTTTCAGATGCTTCATTTGAAAAATAACATCCCATTCAAGTACGGAGCTGGTAATTACATCATTAAAGAAACCCACGTTTCATGGACAGACATCTTGTGACTTTCCTTTACAACATGACAGTGACTAGTCTGAACATTACATGATTTTTTACTACCACTCCAGGCACTAAAGGCACCCGTGTAAAGCAGATATACTTACCTGCCTGTTCGTATGAAGCTCCCAGGAGGATTCCAGCTGCGTTGCAATGTTCCTCAGTGTCACAACTACCCCTCGAGGCATACTTTCCACTGCTTTAAAATGATCATCATACAAGTCTCTTGCCATAGTGCGTACCTAGGAAGGGATTTTTGTAATCAGAAATCATACCATACCGCATATATAAAGACGATTCTCCAGGTACTCTCCATGATTCTCGATTTTATTTTAGTTTTTCTCTTCCTTCAAAGAAACCCACAACAGATACAAACAGGGAAGAAGAGAAATCTAACCTAAAACACATCATGAAATTCAAAGGTTCTGAAAGGGTAAAAATACATGAGAAAATAAATAGAAAGGCACAAAACATTTTAGTGAAACTTAGAAAAAATTAAGCTTAATGTTAAACAAATAGCAGCACAAAAGGAGACAAAACAGACAGATCTCTTGATCTGTAAATCTGTATCTTTAAATTTGTATCAGAGACTTGGAAATCTTTTTGGATATAAAATAAATTTAGTTATTAGATGGTTTCTGAGTGATTTTTCACATTTTTAAAATCGCTTACACAAGTCATTAGGCGACCTTATGTTTATGAAGATGAGAATTATTCTCCACAAAACATGCAGGGGACAGATTTTACAAAACAAGTTCTTAGTAAACATTTTGCTTTTAAGAGATGTTCCCAAGAATCTTTGCTTGGTATTATCAACACGTGCCCTAAAACAAAAGGCACCTCTCAAACTCTGAAGCTATTTTATATAGCATAATCTCCGATATGGAAGAGCTCTTCCCTACTGTTATCATTCAACCTATCCTCATTTAGACAGCAATTTGATTTGGAATTCAGTGATACATTTTCTCAAACATGTGTTTTCTACATAAAACAGAAGGCATTGCAGAAATTTTAAGAGAAGTCAAGACTGAGGGTTAGCTTGAGTGTTTGGCATCAGCTGGACACAGAACAAACTGCTACTATGGGTTTCTGTAAAAAGCTTAAGCCTTGATTTCTTATCTCCTATTTCTTTTCTCAGTCTGAGAAAAGAGAATTTTTAAATAGATGTCTAAGACTATGGATTTTACACATCTTGCTCTACAACTTCTATAAAACCAAACTGCCTGTTCCAGCTCACCTCCCCCCCCTTGTCCATCACTGCATCCAGCTCTAAATTAACATCTCAGCATAGGGCATATGATGTAACAGATGCCTCTGATATGACTGTGCTACACATGTTCCCAGCCAGCCTGTAATAACTGCATCATTTCATTGGGAATGGGATTTTAGCTTTTGTTTAAGGACATAAGCAAGACAAAAGACATCAAGTTAAAAAGGCAAGACTTATCTAGCCTATGTCACTTCAGATGCTCACAGGATTTCCCTTAAGACCTCCATGTTACTGTTTACTATGACACTGATAAAATATTTTATTCTACTTATCCCTAGGAAGCGAGTTTAGTATTTGGAGCATAAGACTAAGAGGAAGATATGTTATTTACACATGATTGCTGTCCTGTTTGTGACATCTCTAATAAATTTTGAATGCTCTGGTAATTAATAATTCATAGTTATTGGCCAAAACAGAAACATTGGATTAATTAGAAAAAAATGATTATGGAACATCAACAAATATGTATTATGATCTCAACTCTTAAATCGATTACAAAACTTTCATCAATTCAAAAAAAGAACAGGAACAAGTTATGAAAAAAAGTCATGAAGTATATGTTCTAATGATTTTTAAATTAAGTATTCACAAGAGATAAGTACATTGATCACTATGTCTTTCCTTTTTGAGTAAAAAAAGGAAAACAGAATTATTCATATGTGCTAGGAAAATTACTTTTTATGTCACACTTTCTAAAAGAAAAATCACATTTCTTCCACAAGACCACAGAGTTTGCAACTTCTTTTGTATAGTCTGTGCAAATTATTCTGAGTGAAATTTCCCCTTTCAGAACTTAATATGAAATTATATACAGTTGGAATCAGACATTCTGATCGTTTAATACAAGTTAAATCTCCGTAACCATGTCAAAATAAACTCTGCTTCTAAGTATAAAATCCAGAGATGCTCGCCAACCTTTTGCTTTGTTTTCTCCAGTTTAGATTTCAGCTTTCTTCCCCTTTTACCAGTCCATCCAGTCACAAATTCTGACCCTGTAAAAGTATTTTAAAGAATGATTCTCCCACAGACTTAAAAAAAACAACCACACACACACACACACACTCCCTCCCAAACTACCTCACGTACTCTTGCTTCCACCTTACACATCTCTCTACTTACCCAGAGAGGTTTCAGCTGTAAACGAATGTTTCGTCCCTCTATTAGACTCAAAAACAAAGCCTGGCAGATCCTCTTTCAGTATGGTAGCTTGCTGGCCATCGGAGTTGTGAATAGCAATCTCGCCCTCCTTCAAGCACGTGAGTGACCAGTTTCCCACAGTAAGTTTAGCTGGCCCTGGGGCTGATAAAATGGGCTGACTCGGGGTAGACGGCTTCACCTGACTTCGTGCTCTTTGCAGCTTCTCAAGGAATTCACTCCTGCTTTCTATTTAAAAGAAGAACCATTTTTTTTTCCTGGCAAGTGATTTCAGTTATCTCATCCCAAGCTTCCCCCCAGCAGCAAAATGACTTAGTATATTCAATGCAAAATTAATTTTGAAATTAAGGGTCTTGAAATACTCTAAACTTCCCACTTATGTACTCCAACAGTGATTTATTTTACAATCACATTGAAATGGATGCTGCAACTCTTTCTGAATGGTGCTGTTGACTGATGTAGTAATCAAACTTTACAATTAAAATGAAGAGAAATTAAACAGACATACAGTATATTTCTAGCCTTGTAAAATAATTATTGTCAACATGAATTATTTTCATAAGTGTATTTTAGAAAAGGAGATTAAACACTCCATGAACACTCCAGCAGGAAAACAGCAATCAACCTAGAAGTTTAAAAAAGTGGAGAAAAAGAGGTCAAAGTCATATAAAAGGAGGGAAAAAAAACATAACCTGAGAGTCCGATAAACATGTGGTAAAAGCAAATTTCAGCTGATAGCCATTTGCTTAGATTGACAATCATAAAGGTATGATTTTTCTTCATAAGCTCTGTTAAAACTTTCAACTCCTTTCTAAAAAACCTACATTCACTTCAGAGAAAAGAGGAAAGCCACAGTTATGTGGCTCATACAGCATACTCAGGTATGCTGTATTAATTCAGTAGACTATTATAATGCAGATACTCTGATTCTTTTTATCAGTAACTATTTTCAGGCCTTTTTTATCTCAGACAGAAATGTGAAATAATTCTCATGGCATCAAATGCGGATTGACAAAAAGCAAGTATTTATATAAAAATATCATTTAAGGACAACAAGAGAGTTGTGTTCATGCAACCCAGCTTAAAATTACTTGAAACAACTCTTGATTTTAATTTTTATTTTAATTTTAATTAAAGATCACATATGATGTTTAAAATGTGAAGACAATACCTGAACCTGAGAGTGAAAAAAGAAAAGGAGGGAAAAAAAAAGGGGCAATAATTCACTAATTATTATTAGTACTTCACTAGTGTAAAGAAAGTGTCTCTACTTCAAAGTTAACCAGGATCCTCATTTTTCAGTATGCTGGTCTGATAAATACAACTTCTTTTGTAATGCATGCACATATAAAATTGCTGTTTTCCTTCTGCTGGCATAACTTACGCACCAAGTTTTTGGATTTTGTCATTTTTAATGTATAACAGAAAAACAAATCATATCTGCATACCATTTTAGACATAAAATCTTTCCTTCATTGCTTAAAATTCCTAACATCCAGTAAGGAGGCTTATAAAAAGAATTTGAAATTTTGCAGGCAAAACTGAAACTTAGATTAATGAAATCTCTTTGAAGTTTCATAGTTACAATTTTACCTATTTACTATGCAACATGTCACACTTAAATCCCAATGATTACACATAGTTCAGAATAATTTCAGAGATAGGAATAAATTCCCTTTGACTGAAATTTGAGACTTGTTTAAAACTTAAGAATTACCATTAAATTTCAATTTTTGCATTGAATTTTTACTTTTTTTTTTCCTCAAAATTCAAACAAAACAAGTATTAAGGCAGTGGGGAGAGGGGTGAGGACAGACCTTCAAAATATAAGAGCTCCCCCAACCATTTCCCTTCTGGGAACACTAACAAGTTCACACTAACCAGTTAAACAGCTACAACCCTCTGCATTCTTGCCAGTCAGTAAGTTACTAAAACGTAGACCATGAGCTTCAATCAGCAGTGGTTTAGAAGAGCAGAACACATATTATAGTTCAGGACTGAATGTGCAGGTCAGACTCTGGCTGCCTCCTCCCCTCTCTAGGTGCGGTTCCATCAGATCCGGCCTCCGCAGCATTTCAACCAGACACGGCCCCTGTGGGCCCTGATGGGTTAGCTACTGGTTTGCCTTCAAGCCACACAGCAATGTCAGCACTCTCTGTAAATGAGGGCTTAAAAGAAGCCCCATTTGATCTATATTTCAGTAATTTCAGTATTTATGTCAGTATTTATTGCATAAAATCACGGGGAATGTCTTACTAAAAAAAATCTTCAAATTTATTCAATCTTTAAAAAAATGACTGAGCTGAAGAGACACAACTTAAGTCAGAGGGTTTTTTTTTTTTTTATGTTCTCTTCACTCCAGGTTCATCTGAATAATCACCGCTTCTTATATAAGAAGAGTGGAATGGAAAAGTGTAATTCAGAAGCAACCACGAATTGACATCCAGGGGCTACAAGAATTTCAAAATCATAGACTTTCTTCAAATTCTGTGATAATAAACAAGCCTCTCAACACAGAAATTGTTTGTCTATGAAGTTATTAGCTTTGTTTAGCAAAATGTGCAATAATACCATTCTGTCAGGAAAAGAAAAAAGTGAAAAATAAAACATATTTTATCTTAATGCCTCAAAGTTGATGGGTAAAGTCATTAGAACCTCATTTCTATCCTGAATTATAATATGGTCTGGTATTTCATACAATGGCTTGCTGAAAACATAGTAGTATTACAAAGCATTTTACATGTCCCATAAATGCATCAAGTGCTGCAAAAAAGATAAAACAATAAAGGAGGGTTGTTTCTGCATTCCGAGTAAGTTGCATATTCTAGTCAGAATTAAAAGAAATATCTATTATCACCAGTGCGTAAGGTCTGTTCCCTAATCCTCTCTCCAACAGACAGTTAGGACACTAACTTGTTTCCCAGTCTTGATGAGAAACTCGCCATTACTTTGTCTTCAAACGCATGCAATTTCATTCTGCTAGCTAGAAGCAAACAACAAATTGCCATTTCAACCTGCTTTTCCTGGGGCGGCCACTAGAAAGTGCTTTTAATGACTAGGGTGAAAAAAATAAGTATGCATGAAGAAGAATCAAAACAAAACCAAGTTAATACACTCTACTGGCAAGGTGTTTAACATTTAATTCACCAAGGAAGTCACGTTATGGTCACATGCTATCTGATGAAAAGCATCACAATTAACTGACCACCTTCCACCTGTTTACATCCTTTACTACTTAGAAAGCCAATTCCTGCAAAACAAAATAGCTCCAATCAAATCACATATACACAAAAGAGTCTCAAAACTTGACTTGGACATAAACTGTAGACACTACCTGAGCTGTCAGATCCTCCTTCAGGGCTGCCACTGGAATACATCGTGGCCAGTTTCCCATCCAAGATGAACCTGAACCATCCGTTACTACCATTAGACAGCTCCAGGGCTGCAGCATCACTCCAGATATACAGGCAGTCCCTTCCCCTAATGATTGACCAGTCTCTCCAGTGATATGGTTTACCCTGTTGCAGCTCTTTTGCATCCTCCTGTGGTTCATCCTCCTGTAACAAAACGGTATTAAGAAACAAACCAAACAAAAAAGCACAAAAAATAAACAAACAAAAAAAATCCCACAGAAATAGTAAAAAAAAAAAAAAAAATTGAGGAAGAAAAATTTACTCAAACCAGAAGCATAGGAACTAAACTTTTATCTCTATAAAATATATCTTGAAAAGCATTCATCAACAAGACAGAAACTTGAAAGAAAACACTCCCTTTTAGATACACATTTAACTACTCTACAATATCAGCATATCACTGAGGCATCCAACTCTGTTTCTAAGGGGTTTTACAGGAACATTAAGAAATGAGAAACTTCACAGTGTTAACACTTATTCCAAAATCACTGAGTGCCTAAAAGTATCTGAGTTGTCAGTGATACAGCTGTCAGAAGTCAGTATAACACATGCATTTTAAGACTTTTCACCACGTAGAAAATATTCCTCTTTTTGTATTTTTAATATATTCCCTAGCAAGGCTTACAGGCACCTGCAGTTATGGGATATATACATAGTGGAAGAGGTACATTCCTTTGAGAAGGGGTTCATTTTGTTTCATGGACATTTTTGAAATCCTAGATAAACTGTCCACAGTGAAGTATTTATGGATAGCAAAATCAGCGGGTACCAATGTCCTAACAGGAAGCGAAGCTACAAAACTTTGAAACAAAAAGGCAATTTAACAAGAAACATACAAAATAAGCAATATTGTAACTACCTATCTAGGTTGCTATCTACCCGTAATTTTCATAGCATTGAAAAATGTATTAAAAGCCATCGTTTTACAGGGAAAAAAATAATTCTGTACTTACTTTCTCAGGTTTAGACTCCTCTTCATTCTCATCATCAGAAGATGGTCCTGCCAAGGTTGACACTTTACTGATTACACCCAGCCTAGCCAGCTGGTCCAGGAAAAGATCACCACCTTTATCCACCAAATCCCTTATGATTTGCAAGGCTAGCAAATGGCCATCATCATCATCCTGCAACAAATTGGTATGGAAAGGATATAATGAAGCAGAGATCTGTTTACTTGAAATTATCTTGACATGTTGAACTTCATACCTCACCATAAACACTTTAATGCTAGTTATTAATAAATGTGGGAACAATAAGCATAAAACTTCTTTGTTTTATAAGAGGGCAACATTTTCTTTTTTCCTACCTCTTGATCAAGAACTGTAGCTGTGATCTCAACCAGTATTGTGGGCAGATTGTGGCCAGCATCAGAATCACAAACTTCTTTTAGCAGTGCTTCAGAACAAAAATGTATCATTTTTCTAATAAGGGCAAGACTTGCTTTCCTTAAAAAGAAGTTACAGAAAAAAGATTCTTACAAAAATAAAAATGAAGCTATCAAAGCAACAAAAAGGTTCAAGCTAAAACTGCTTTTGCATGCCATTTATGCATGTGCACAAAAATACAATTTTGAGAAGAGTTCCAGGCCTGGTCACCAGATAGGAAGTCTCAGATTAATTCAAAAAATTATTCACCTCCTGATCTTTTTGATTCTACAGTAGTATGACAGGCTATTATGGTTTTTTTCTCTTCAAAACTTTTTTTTTTTTAAATACACAAACCTATTCTTCATTCTACCTTTACCCAGTGTCTTAGAGATTCCAATTCACTTCTTATTTCTAGAAGCTCCATCTCTCTCTCTCTCGTATTCCATTTCTTTCATGTATTTCCAGAGTTGAATCAGATCTCTGGAATTTTAAAGTCTAAAATTATGACATGCAGCCATATCATAGTAAAAATTAGAATTTCTTTGGAAGTCAAGTAATTGGGCATGGGTTAAAACATGGGTTTTTTATTTAGGTGGCATTTTAAAACATAATTTAGTCTGATACAGATAGAAAACTTGAAAATATAGAGAAACAACCACTTCTAGAAGTCTGCAATTAGTCACACAACTTGTTAACACTGTTTCATTGGAAACAGCCTAGCTTCAGCTTCGCACTATCAGCTCCTCTGGAGTCCTTCTCTACTAAAGAGCACTTTACCACCTTGTACTTGCGCTGCTCAAAGCACTTGTACCTTGGGAACATGAGTAAGAGATTAAACAAATGTTACATTTGCAGAGCAAAAGACTTA
This sequence comes from Tinamus guttatus, assembly GCF_059628265.1. Classification (NCBI taxonomy): domain Eukaryota; kingdom Metazoa; phylum Chordata; class Aves; order Tinamiformes; family Tinamidae; genus Tinamus; species Tinamus guttatus. The sequence goes on from NW_028288861.1 coordinate 4,525,188, forward strand.
AAAGTTTATGGTCATACACAATTTATCATAGCCATTATGCCTGCAGTATTACTTTTTAAGTATTAAATTGAATTCCTTTAGTTCACTCAGTAGGGTAAATCCTGTCCAGCTGGTTAGTCGTCTGGCTCTCTCTGCATCCTCTTCTTTATGTTTTAGATGCAGTAATTTTTATGGAAAAAAATCCACCTTGGCATTTTTAATACAGTATGTGAAGAAATTCAAAACATACAGGGAAATCACCTATTGTGACTATTACCTTATTGAAGGCAGCATAGTTTGTTGAAATGTTTGTGCAAACACAGGCAATAGTCTTTTCAAGTATATGGGTGCCATTTCTGGATCTCCTTTAGGTTCGTTACATTCTTCTTCATCTTTGTTTGCATCTTTCTTTTTCTTTTCATCTCCTTTGTTAACAGGACACATCCAGTCCCCTACAAAATATTTCTTCTTTAAACATTCAACAATAAACAAATCTTAAAATAGAAGTAAAAAGCTCTCTTCACTAACATACAGAAAAAGAAATAAGCATTTCTGAAATGTAAGATTTAGGCAGAAAAGACTACGGTAACAAGCACCGAAGGTCACTTGCATGAAAAGCTGGAAGCCCTTAAAAATAATTTTTCCTAAATCAAAATAGAGTAAATGCTAAAAATAACTGAGTTGCAAGCAATTCTACTAGCAAAGAGTATGAACTGAGACCTGCACTCACCTGGAGACTGGAGAATAGCTACTACTTCACTATGCCCCCTTTCCCGAGCTTTGTCTAATGGAGTTTTTCCATCTTCATCTCTCAAATCAGGGTTTGCTCCATGTCGCAAGAGAGTCTGAGAATTTTTTTTTAAAGAAAAAAAAAGATTCCTCACTTCCAAAGAAACAAACCTGTTTTCCCATATAGTTCTCCTAAAGTTTTCTTATACTTGTATGCTAAGTTACAATGCTATGTGCTTTTTTGCAGCTGTAGAGCTAACATAAAACTACTTTTATTCATATTATTTACCTATTGCAACAAAGATTATGCCATTTTGATAAACCCTCTAAAGAATGAACATATGTAACAATGTAAATATAAACAAATTACAGCCAAACATTTCTTTAGAATTAGGCAAAACGCCACTACACAAGTCTTCCTAGCACATGACAGAAGTTTGCACCATACCTTGGCTACTTGAGGTCTTCCAAAACATGCTGCATAATGTAATGAGGATGATCTCTGACCTCTGTTAACATCAGCACCTCTTTCACATAGAAATTCTACCTGTTAAACAAGAAGTAAATCTTCTGTTTCACCTAGCTTTCTTTATATGAATAACCTAAGTTAAGATTCAGTAAAACTAATTTACCATTTCCTGAGTTCCAAAAGCTGAGGCCCAGTTCAAAAGAGTTTGTCCTACATCATCCATAAAATTTACTTCAAAAGCTGAAAGATACAATTAGATAAAATAATTAAAGCTCACAGCACCATACATTAACTATCATTAGTGTTCCTTAAATAAATACCAAATATATATATTTTTAAACATCTTCTACAAGCCCATGGTATGAAAGCGTTCATGTCCTCAACTATAATCCAAAAATATGTGAATTATTACCAACTAGAACTGAAGCATATTTAATAAAGTGAAAAAAACTTGTATATAAATTACTTAAGAAGAACTGAAGTCATATATAAAAAAATGCATGATACTGGCAAAGTATCATGAGTATTATGATGATGAGACACGGGGAATTACAAAAACAGAGATCCTGAAGATATTTTATGTATCTTATCTTCTGAAGTACTTTTTCTTACCTCCTGTGTCAATAGCATCTATTAGGGCATCAGTATCCTTACTGCGGATGCAATCTATCAGCTGCCGATGAGAACGTTCCCCAGAACTATCCAGTCTTCGCAACCCTGGGATTCTGCCTGTAGATCCAGCACTGGATTTTGGCAGGGCTTTTCTCCCTTCGAATAGTAGCACCAAAAGAAGATCTACTAACCGCATGGTATCCAGTACACATCTCTCATCACCCTGCAACGCACTTTCTATAGAATCTGGAAGTTCAGATCTTAGGAGATCCTGGAAATAATTAAAAGTCTGAACAATAAAAAATATACAGGGCTTTAGAAAACACTATCAGAATTGGGTTTCATATCCATATGAAATGTTTCCTTTTATGCCTTTAAAAATAACTTTAAAATATATTGGCTACACAAAAGTATATGAAAAGAAAAAAAAAAAACACACAAGAAAATGAAGAGCTGTAGCGTAAAAATAGTTCTTACATGTGTTACTACTGGAGAGCCTCTACACAGGGTTGACAACAGGCTTACAATGGTTGACACCTGATTACTCAGTTTAGAGTCTGCGGCTGTGGAGGGGGCTCCAGTACTGCTGCGACCAGGCTTGCAAGCGGAGGAAGGTCCTGACACCGTCCCACCCGCAGCTGCCATGCGGGATAACAATTCCTCAGTTAATCCATGCTTAGCGAGCGGGGCTGGGTCAACTCCACGCCGTGTGAATCTGTCGGCTAATGAAGCAAAACACCTCAGAGCTCCATCTGAAACCTGAGAAAAAAATGCAAGACAACAGATGCTCAAAATCTCTTCCTTAGTGTGGGAAGATACTAAGCAAATAGCCACAGGAATACAACATGCATAGAAGAACTGTATATTCTAGGTTCATTTCATAGTCAACAAAAAGGCAGAGGCATCCTAGGCCTGCAGCTCAGAGCAGGAACCTACCTTTACTCCAACTCTCTATTCAATAATTTCAAGGAAAACAAGGAAACTGTTTTCCTTTGTTTAAAGTCCAGCTTTGCAAGTCCTTAACCACAGAAAATACAGCAGCTATATAATAAAATCTGTTAAAGCAACTTTCTAATAGTGAAGCGGCAAAAAGACAAAAACAAGAAAACGCAAGAATGAAATTGTACCTAGCCAAATATAGGTACAAACTGCGAAATGCAGCTTCTAGCCTAGGACAGCCCACAGGGCACCTGGCTCAGGAATATGGAAAAGATTTCTCTGAAAATAAAATACAAACTCCCAAATTTAGGTTTCTCATTAATGAGTTATAGCAATGATACTGCGGAAACGAGGCTTACAGATGATCCTCTCAATCTGGGAGAGAGCACTGCTGGCCAGCTGCCTGGGAAAAAATGTCGAGCAGCTTTCAGGCCAGCATTAGAAATAAAAAGAGGTTTTTGCCTTCAACATCTCTCATCTAAACTACATGCTAAATAAAACAACTTCACTTTTTAGACAAGGAGTTCTTGCAGGCACATCTGGAGAACTGCTTGTGAAATGCCTGCCTTCTTAAACACAACCTCTGCAGTTCATGAAGCAGTAAACCAGAACAAGCTCTACAGAAGATGCTTAACAGCAGCCACTGTTTATCAAGTCCTCAGTTACTGCAGCCTTCAGTCCCTCAAGAGACATGAACTTCTTGTCTCATCTGTTTGGAAAACCAGTCAGCACCAAGGTGTAAACACAGCTACCGACACACAAGTTAGGGCATTATTAGCCATTCAACCACACAGTTAAGTTTGCAAGGATTTAAAGAACAAAGCCTCTCCTGAATAAATGTGATGACTCTAAACTTCTACTGTGGTCCTAGTGTGCCAAGCGTTCTCACTTATCAGCAATTTTCTGCAAAGGATTTCTCCTTTAACTTAAAACAATAACTACTTGTGCCCTCCAAAGTTTCAATTACATCAACTTTTATATAATTCATACATAATTTACCATTTTTTAATCACAGCAGCTCTAGCACACATGTACAAGATTTAGCATGCAACATGAGCAACACAGATATTCTATATTTCTCATCACAAGCTGCAAGTTAAGCAGAAGGGAGAAAGGGACAAAAAAGGGGCAGGTATATATAAGCAGAATGATCAAACTCAGAAGTGTAAACCAAACCAAAACAACAAAAAAAGGCTTTAGAGAGAAGGTTATTAGGCAAATCCATATTTAACACATCAACACCTATCATGAAACTTGAGGCTTCTTCCATACAACACATCATCTCCCAATAATACTGGCATGGATTTACTTATCAGGGTTGCTGCACTTCTAAGGACACTCATCTTAAGCTCAACTGCTAAAGATCAACTTCCTTACAGTTTGGACTCTCATCTGCTCAGACCTCTGAGAGTCCCAGAATTTTCTTTTCTTTTTTTCAAGCACATTAAAAATCTCTAGGATTATCTGGCTTCCCATTTATGACCTAAATCTCAGGGTTACCTTCCACCTGATGAGTGGTGTGAAAACAAAGCTAAGCGAAAATCCCACCACACACAAAGACAACCTGGCTTATCCTCAAAAGGTTTGAGTGACAGACCCTTAAGAATAATCAGCTCCACTGCCAGATAATTCCTTCACAATTATGTTAAAGGAAATTAAAAAAAAAAAAAAGAAAAAAAGAAGAAACTCATAACAAAAGACTTAGTCTCACAAATATGATGTGCTTAATAAAACAAATGCATGGAGGGAGGCAAAATGGGGTGTAGAATAGCGTGGAGAAGTCTGGCAAGACTACATGTAGCAAAATATAGCAAGAACTTGGCAAAGTAACTACCAAAATGCACTAATTCGTCACACAGAAAAGGACTGTACTGGTAGGAAGAGGAAAACTCCTTTAGGTTTTCATTTCCTAAGTTTATAGTAAAAGAGCTACTTCATCTCAATCTGCTAAAATTGCAAAAAAAGTGGTGCAGCGTCTGTAGCAGCACCATTTATTAGTATTTTGGCATTCATTGTGGATTTTTTTCCCCTCTTAGCTTAGCAAGATAAAAATGTATTTAGGTCATTTTTATCTGCCACATATGCTTATTTCCATAGTGACCAAAGGGCAGACTTGGAATGATGACCGCTTCAGAAAATATTTCAGTTACTCGAAAAAATTTGGTGTTTGATTCCTTGAAAACAAGTTGAGTAAAATCTCTCTGTATGAGATCGTATTTACATGATAGTTTACAGTCAAGCAGCACTAAGCAGTATTTTTACGCTCTTGTCATCATAACCATAAAAAAAAGTATTATAACATCCAAATATAACAGCTACTATATAAACATAGTTGTGGAGGCTGTATAAAAAATACCTAACCATTTGTTTATTAAACATGATGGAAGTTAAATACACAGCATGTTGTGCCAACTATTACATTACCTGATGGTCTTCGTGTTTTAATAAACTAGACAGTGATTCCACACAGATCTCTAATGAAGAATCCTGGGGCTCCATTTTGCCACAGAGCCTGGATACTACAGCCATCGCAGAATGCAAAGTGTCTTTATGGACAAGGTGTCCGCTGTCACGAATGAATGTCAGAACACAATTCAACCCTCCAGCCTCAAACACAGCTCCTGATTCACGGGTGCAGATTAACTCTAACACCTACGACAAAAATGAAATTTAATTATCATTACAGTTATTTGCTTACAACCATCTACACCATGGGTTAAGAAAGCAAAACAACTGAAGAGCTGCCTCAACATTTAAAAGGAGACAATACATTGTAGTTGCACTATTAGATTTCCTGCTAAAATACAGGAGGAAATACAAGAATATCCTCAAGAGCATGCAAATGACAGAAATTCATGAGAAACAACTACATAATACTGAAATGATAACTGCACAACCCACAACTGAGAGCTAAGAAACTTTTAAGAGTACTGCTGTGTCAGTACTTCAGTTTGGATAGACTGGAACAACATAGTTATGAAGGTGCAGGAAATACATGCACAAAGTCTGAGGCAATTGTAATTAAAGGCTTAAACTGTGATTGTTTATGGGCATGAGTTATGCACTGTCGACAGCCCAAGAGATCTGGAGGGCCTCAGTCAGTTTGGAGGAAGACTTCACAAGGCTGCAGAAGAGCTATGTCTAGTGTTACTGAAGAGACAGCAGACAATTCTTGCGCTATGGGCAGAATGTAAAAGATCAATATAACCTTTAATTTCCTATCTGCATCTGGAGTAGATATTTCACTCCTTTTTGGCATAAAATGAGACTTTCTAGTCATATTTCTAGAGGACAAAAAAAAAAATCTTCTAACATTTTCATTCTTTCCTATTCATTTTTAAAAGAAATCTCAGCTTTGAAGAGCATCAGATTGACAGCAAACATGAGAAACATAGTTGGCATGTATGACTTCAACACACCGAGCAAGTTTTTGCTTTGCATTTTCATAGCATGAATAGAATTTCCAAAGCCAGCACTTCTTCCAGCTCCTCAAAAACAGGAGGATCTGCAGAACACACACCTTCACACACTGCTCGGCCAAATCTCTGCTGGTTCTGTTGTTAAGTTCAACAACTACCAAACGATTACAGAGCGCCTTGATAGCTCCATCCACTCCCACGATGCGCCGTGTGCACTCTGCCGACACATCCAGGTAGTAAGTTATGGCACGAGCTGTCACTTCTAATACATTGTCTGGAGCACTTTCATCGAGAAAAATTTTGCACAGTGCTGGTAAGAAGGTTCGTGGAGGGCATCTGCAAGAAAAACAAACAGAAACTGTAACTCATCCCTAAGTTGTTCAAGTCCCTCTACGTTAAGAGGTTTCATGTAGTTTCACATTAACATATTAATGGTTTTCATATTGTCATTAACATTTGCTAATATGCAGGTATCTCATACACACTCTGAAATTCAAATTGATACTCTAAAAACAGGCTCTATTATAAGAGGAACCCATCAGTAAAAATTATTTCTGAAGTTTTACAGACACGCAGGGAAACTCTTTGGAAACTTATTCCAGGAATTAATCTTACTTTACCACTCAGAATGTATTTCTCAGAGCTTCAAAGTTCTTAACGGTAATCAGGGAAAGCTACTTAACCATGAAATATGTTCAATGTAAAGATTAAAGACCTTGGTTTCACTGCAAAATTTCTTTCTCCAAGAGGCTCTTTTGCCTTTTGTTTTATATATTCTTACTTCCCTACTCAAACTACTTTCTTTCCTTCCTTTTTTTCACTCCAACCACACTGAGAACATATTTAATTCATTTAGCTCGCTTCTATCATATTTTCCCTTCATGTACATGCCTCTATAGCCTCCAGCTCTCCTCTTTATTTTTAGCCTTACTTTCATATGCAAGAAAAAAGGTCAAGAACATTGCTGTAACTTCCTAACAAGAAAGTTAAGCTGCAACAGTCCTTCTTCCATCCCTTTGACAAAATAGGGGATAAACCAAACTGGCTGGTCATAATAAGCCTCCTCCCCATTGGAGCAGCTCTGCTTAAGGCGGATCAAAAGTTCTCAGGCATGGAGCTGCACCTTAACCCCATTTCTTCAGCTACTTCCCAGTAATTTAGTACACTGACTGTTTATTGCCGCAGTAGAAAACTTCAGAGAAAGGTATGTGTGTCTGGGGAAAAGCTAACCAAGAAGGACATATGCTGCATCAGCAGCCAAAAACACTGGGTACCCTCAGCCCTAGATGTTACAGAAGAGCAGAACTGCAACTACAAAAGGGATATTTTAAGTTTTCCTTCAAGTAAGGCTTTGCTCTGCAAAAGGAGAGCTAACAATTCTCCTAAATCCAAAGAGACAGCAAAACCAATAGTATACTTTTTGGCCTCAAAGACAAGTTGAATATTCTTTGATTAACCATTTTTTGTAGACTAATCCAGAGGTTATTCTATTTGATATGTAAAGTGACTCAGATACAAACACATCAAATCTTCAGAGTGCAAAATGCTGATTTTCTGTCTATGCTCGAGATCTCTCTATGCTCTATGAAGTAATCAAATGATGTTGCTCAACATGCACATAGCCCAACAATCCTTACAGATATAAATAACTGCACTTTGGTAAGGTTACCCATTACATGGAATATTTCTATTAACTTAAGCCTATCATTGCTATTGTTCTAAAAAATGCTATGTAATACCGTATTTTTCTAAAGAAGAGTCTGCACAGTAATTCCACATTTTTAAGACACTACCCATTGGGGAAGTCTGAGAATTTGTATTCATTACTACGCTATCACACAGTGACATACAAAAAGCATACTTCAACATACTTGATTTAAATCAGACAGCATTACATGTTTCAGGGTTTTGGTGTTGGTCTTTTTTACTTCATTTTATGTAATAACACACACACATCACTAAAACATTGGTTTGAACAGCTGTGTTCTGCAAACATTATACTGCAAGATAAAATATACCAAGACACATCTTAAAATAAGCAGTTATTTTCTACGATCCAACAGTTTATTAAAAAAAGCATTTGAAATAAACTTTACTATACTTTTCCTCAAATCATTTCAGACTACAGCTATCCAACGTAGACTAATATTTGGGGAATCTTCTCTTGAAAGATGTAAAATCCTGCAATCTTACTAAAACCACAACTAGAAAGTGGTTAATATATCTATTTACTCATCAAAGCATAAACACAAGTTTTTGAAAAAAAATAAAAAAAATAAGAAAAGAGTCCTCAAAAAGGCCAAAACAGCCAACACAGAGAAATGATTACCCAGCAGATACAGCAAACATACAAAGTTATCAAGAGTTTATCATTTATACTGAAAACTTTGCCAATATAGAAATGCCAGTGCACTGCGTAAGCAATGCTCTTGTAAGAGCACTTCTCACCGACAAAAAACTTTTATACTGACAAAAATATCCCTGCTTTTGTACACTATATTTGGGGATAGCTTTACACTAAAATGCTAGCATAAACCAGGACAGTAAATTATCCTTAAATCATTCCCTCAAATTTTTTAAACATGCAATTTCTAAGTAGTTTGAGTTCACATAAATAGATTGCAAATTTTAACAGTTTGACTGCTGCTAAACTTCAAAGCTGAACAAATTTTCTTCAAAAGCATGTAAAGTTCATAAAATGTATTGCAGTTTTTGTGAATTTAGAATTTAAGTATAAACTTCATTTTACTCAGACATTATTAATAGTAACATGACTAAACCAAACTGGAATTTTTGTTCTAGATCAGAAGACAACTGAACATTTCTCTTTACTATCTTAGCATGCAATCTCCAGAGTTATGCTATCTTTTGCTTTACTTGGAGCCATAATATTCAAAGCAAGGGGAAGATGGTCTCTGACAAAGTACATGCTAAGCGCTACCAGTCTTGCTGAAAGTTGCAAGAGGACTTATCCTATTTTACATGTGGTTCTGTAATGAAGACACCTGCTGCAAAAATATTTGGTCTGGGCATTGGTAGCCTGTGAGGAATCAGGAGGAACAGCTGAAGAAAGAGCAAATTTGCTGCACCTCCACCAGACAAACTAGGTGGACTGCTACAGTTATAAAGAGATGGATTAGCACAGTTGTTAAACATTGCTCTTTACAGAGGCAAGAAACAAAAATATTTCAATTGAAAATAAACAATACAAGCAAATAAAGGAGATGAAGCACACTTCACTATGATGTGGTAAACTACTGCTGTATTTACTTCACGAGGAAAACGATGCTCAAGCATTCCAAGAGGCAAAGAACGGGATGCTTAAGGAGAGCCACAGACATACACGGACACACCTGCATCCTAGACAAACAAGGTGAGATTCCTTTGGCCTAACAGAGGCTTCCAAGACCATAAGAGACACTCAAATTCCTGACAACGAGGAAGCAGCATGCACCAGTTCTGCCATTCACACAGAACTAGTTATTATGAGTCTGTAATATCAATGAAGAAGGGCATACTAAAACATCCCCCATGCTCCTCCTAAAATCTTCTTAAGCAGGTGGGTAGAATCCCTTATAAAATTGTAGAGATGTCAGATTTTGAAGAACTTGAGTCACCACGCTGTAGGAAACTTCCATGTGGATAACTGCCTGTATGTTACAGACAAGCACATACACGGGTCATCATCCTCTAATCCCCAAACCTGCACTGAACTATCACACAGGCTACCTATGGCTGCTCTAAAATCTCAGGGACATGAATGTGGGTGTCTGAAAAGTGCAAGAGAAAGAACTGGAGGGAGGAGGATAACCCCCAGCACAGGGCCAGGGACAAAAGGCAGCACTGGCACAGACTCGCAGCACCTGTACAAAGTGCCGATTCCCTGTCCCCTTCGTTCTGCCACAGCACTGTAGGGGATCTCTGTGTACTGGCACTTGATCTGCAAGAAACGGGGAAAGCTTTGCCCTTATTCAGTCAATGGTGTCTGAGTCTCAAAACTGTGCAAATGAGCTTTCCTGGTAGTAACAGGGTTTTCACTCAACCTTCCCTGGAATAAAAATAACTTGTTATTAAAATGTAAGCAAAAGCAACACAGGGAAGAGAAATCCATTGCATAGCTGAAGCAAATGTAGCAACCAGGTACTCAGAGAAGATTTTTTCCTGAGGATCAGCTTCTTTTTCCATGTTCCGTCCCTGTCTTCCAGCTAGCCCGGAGTAAGCACGCTCCACCCCAGCAAGACGCGCAGGGCAAGCCAGACGCACTGGGTTACGTATGTGTCACTACGCAGCCTGGGGCTCACGATAACCTCCTGCTCGCGTCCTCAGGCAGGCTGAGGTAGATTCCCGGGGCCTAATACTGCCCCAGATATTTGCTGGAGAAGATTAGGCCCCATCAATCAACTAGAGCCTAACGCTATTCCAGTTAAGACTGTGCTCAGAGCTACCATGTACTCTGAAAAGGTGAAGCAAAACGTTTCAAGAGTATCTGTAATACACAGGTCCACCCTGCATTCACCTGCACTGAGAAAGCTGCCTACGTGTGAACAGCTTCCGTTTAAGTATTTTTTTTCATTTACTATGGAAGTGAAAGAATTTTAAAGATATCCTAAGCAGCTATATAAATACCACACTGGGAACATCTTGAAGTCCTTTCAAGAAGAATGATTAGAGACGAGGCCCAACTTCAGCGTGTTAATGACACTGTGCTGCAAGCAACGCCACTGCTCTTACTAGTTAGTACAAGTCTCTCAGTTCTGGATGGCCACACAGCCCAAGTCCTGCACTCTTGGGATAAGAGCTTTTGCTGATTATCTCGCAAGTCTTCCCTCATCCTGTCTCAAAGATCTTACTGGAAGACTGGCTGGCAAACAGAGTAAGTTCTGAAATAAGTACTCTTCAGTATCAGTGTTTACCTTTCATACACTAATCCATTAGGGTTATGGAATTGTTTAGTAGAGCAATCTCTGCTCCATAAATTGGTGTTAAGTCAGAAACTAAACCATTTCCAGAAGTGCTGATTCCATATGATTTTCCTATCTATGAAATTTTGTTACACCTTCAATATTAAAATGAGTATTTTAAACAGCAACAGCCATGATATACAACTTCTTTAACATACATTCTCCCCCATGGAAAGTTTAATTGCCCTGAAAATACTTTTAAAAAGATTAATATTGATAAATTGTCAAGAAAGGAGAGGGGAAAAAAAAATCAATATAACTATATGTCAATCTAGTATTTATAGCATTCTATCAGCATAACTCTCTATGCTGGCACACTACCTGGCTGTAGCAGCAAACTGCTGCCAGGGCCAAGTCAAACTCAAATGAAAACTCAGTGTCTCAAATGACTCAAACCAAGTGACTCAGCTGATTACACGGCACGTCACTATAAAAAGATACTGAAGAGAATAAATCAGCAATGTAAATTCATTTCTCTAATTACAATTTATGTGTACTAAAGGCCTTAGCTAAAACAGAAACTACTGTGGCATTTTAAAGACACTGTTGACTAAAACAAACGAACAAGAACAAAAAAGGAACGGCCGCACCCCCACAAAAACTCTGCGGTTCACACACTTGCATCCAGCACTAGACCGTTTTACTCAATTCCAGAGCAAGTGCTGGATTCAGGGGGACAGAGAGCCCGTCACACGACAAAAACCTTTGGCTCCCCAGTGCTGGTTCACGACACGCGAGTAGTGGCCCAACACCAAGACGAGCAGCCGGCCGGCAGCAGTGCCAGCTCTTCAGGGCAGGCGTCTGCAGGGCCCGCTAGAAGTAAGAAGGCTCGAGTGCCCATCACTGTAATTCTTTCGGAGTAACCAACTCTCATGAAAAAAATTTCTAATCGGTTACTCATTATGAAAGAGGTGACAGAATAACTGAATTTAGGTCTCATCCATGAGGACTGCACAAACTGAGTGTGTATTTATGAGCTGGTGACTACGGCATCTGTCTCCCAAATTAAAAATTTTAAATGCAGCTAATCTAAGACACTTATCTATTTATTTTAGATACTCCAAGATACGGTAATATTTACCGGTCAGAGCCAGGACTTGATCACACAGAACATCCACTCTGGATTATCATCCTAAATTGCCCTCAAATTATTGAGCAGGCACTCAGATGCATTTGGTACTTCCACAGATTCAATCTGTGCTAATCCTTTCTCCCTTCTCCAGAGCTCTTTGGAACAAGCGAAAGACACACCTTCCTGCATCAGTCTCCAGCACAACTACTACCTCTGTACACGCCGACAGCTGCCAGATGAATTAACTGTCCAAATCTTCCTTCGGGCCTGTGCTTCAGTAATCTCTGAAAACTGGACAGGGTTCCAGTTTGCAATAGCTACTCCTCCAGCCCCCCTATCCTCACAGTCTTCTACATATCTCAAGACACAATTCCAGATCCCGTCAGAGTCACTGAGCAAGTAATACTGAAGGCAGCCTTTTAAAAATCTCTCAAAATGCCAAATAACATCTGGCAGGCTTTTGTAGTTTTCATAGTAAAATATAGTATCCTTGCAGATAAAACAAATACTTTGAACAGCTTGGGCCTCTCAAAATGAATAAAAGAGGGTTAGACAAAAACAACAAACATTACAGACATTGCATACTATGTCATGCAACTTTAAAGTTTCAAAGAACATTCAGTCTGTGAAAATGATGCTTTTAAAGCAAAGGTAGTTCTAACATTTTTGTTGAGCGACTCCATGTTTCTGCACATATTTCTACAGAAGGAAATTTTAGATCTCAGACTTGGCCTCATTCTTTCTATTTTTTTTATTTTCTATTTTTTTCCCTATAAATGAAAAAAAAAAAAGTAATCAAGATTATCCATGAGAGAACTACCTGCACACCTGCACTTCCTAGGTCACTTTCAGTAACTGTCAGGAACAGATCCTATTCCTGCTCCAAAGCAAGAGCTGTACTTCTGTTTCAGTTTTCTTGCAGTATCACCTGCTTAGAATTCACTCTATAAATAAAGAGCACTGCTATATGTTTTATTCATTTTATGTGAACATTATTCATCTGCAACATATTTTCCAACATTAAATATAAAGCTTTTCCATAACATTCATAATAGTCCATTAAGTTTAAGGCATCTCCAAATCATTGTTGCAAATGTGTATTTTTACAAGTTTCCTTCACGTAATCAACAGGCAAACAAAAAAGAAAGCTATTCATCACAAAGCTCTCCATCTTCCAAAATTAATGATACATATGGTAGCCACAGCAAGTAGTATGATTTTCTATGAATGTTATGGACCAGCTTGATAGAAGAAAAAAGCCATACAAGATTCAAAACTCCTAAGAGTTTGAAAAGACACATTTTAACTTTGAAACTTCCTCAAATTTCACTCATTTCTCATTTCAGAGATTTTGCACGCTGTCTTGCATAACTTCTATAAATTGGCAAGTAGCAGGTAGTGAAAGTAGAGATTTACTGCCTAAGTAAAACTTAGTACTTTTTATACAACTGTTGTTTTATTTTTAAAACACGTAAAAGCAAACCAGACTTAGCTAACGTTTGATGACACTTAAATATATGCATGTGAATACACATTTCTCCAAAGGGCAAAATGCTCTTCCTCTCTGAAGTTTAAGAAGTTTCTGTCTTGGTGGGAAACTGTAGTGCTCTCAAACTCCAGCCTTGGCAAGGAGTTGCTGCCTCCCCACACAGCGAGTGTCCGGAGCACCATTAAGAGCTCCTCTGCCTGCCATTCTCAGCACTGGCATGACGGATAGCTGAGCTGCCTTCCAAGAGGCCTCTGCCAGGAAGGATCACGCTGCCTGTACTCAGCTACACATGCAACATGCACTAGCAGTATAAAATGAAGCAAGCGAAACAAAGCAGGCACGAAGCAGCAGCTTCTGCAGAACAGGTAAATTCAAAAGAATATAGTTAACTTTCCCATTACATGTTAAAGGGATGTGTCGAGTTCCTATTTGCATTTTTCAGGATTTTACAAAAGACAGGTCAGGCCTCAGGGTAATCCATTCTACATCTGTTCTCCTTTCCTCAGAATTATGTAAATATTTTGATGAAATTTGGTCCATCGCAGCTAGATAAATTATAAACTTGAAATTACAGTTTTTCTGCCAATGTTTTGCACCAGGTGCAGCCTTTGTTCTGCAAACAGATAATGGTTCAAGTACACATTCAATTCACTAACATTTCAAAATGAAATAAGCAATTAAAACCTACAGCATGGCTTGGGTAAGCATGCCTAAAGACTCACACCTCCCCACTGACTTCTCCTGAAAGTCCAAGTGCTCAAAAAAGAGAACTATCTAAAAGAACTGAAAAAGATTCAAATTATTTAAATACAAAATAGTATAGGCATCACACACAAGTTTTTCCTACCTTATACTATTACAAACAAATATGCAAAACACGTGGGAGCATCTATTATTTCAACATTGAAATATATTTTTGGACAACTTTAAAACTGAAGAGTTGGGGTGGGGGGGAAGACCACGAAGAGGTGACAAGATCCCTGTGCGCAAGTAGATTCATGGCAACAGTGGTACTACTGTTTAATCCAACAGGAATTAAATGAGCAGCCTCACTAACTGCTCATTATAGAATGCAGAAGTCAAACAAATTCAAAGAGGAAAGGACATGCAAATCTCAACAACAAAGTCAAAAAAGCTATATATTAAATAGCAAAACAAAGGGTGAATTCTTCTGCTCGGTATCAAAATGAGTGAGTTGGAAGGATGCCCTCTGGAAGTACTAATCAGTTACAGGTTAAGCTTCTGTCAAATGAGTTACCCGGATTAGTAATAACCAGGTAAAATAGAGGGACCTCTGACAGGACAGAGGATGTCAATTAAGATGATCTAATCTTCCTTTCTGGCCTTCATGACCACTAAGACTCTTGAAATTACTAGACAAGGCGAATTAATTACCACAATACCCATGACAATGAGGCTGTAATGCCCATTATTAACAGGAGGAATGGGGAAAGAGGTTTCCTAATTCCAAATCTTACCACGGGGCTGGGGTGGGGGGGAGAGGAAGCCTTAGAAACCAGGCATTGCTCTAAATACTATGCTGTAATTGGACATCTCCCTGATAAATACAGCACCTACCCTCTATCTTTGTACTTCCCATCTCAAAAAAATCACTCTGGAGAGTGTAGAAGATTGCACTACACTCAAGTCCACCTGCAAAGTGAATAATCCCAATGGCATTTTGTGGCTGCCACATCATTTGCCTCCTTTAGAAGTCAAGAAACCTTAATGAGAATCATATGATTCTTGCCCATTTAAAGCACACAAAATGTCATTTATTTACACACACAGCTGTATCGGACCAAACCAATTATTCACTAAGAACATGTTTCTTAGCATATTTTAAAATAATGAAAAGCGTAGTCAATTCTTGTCAGCAGCACTAATCCTAATTTACTCATGCTTGCATTCTAGCACAAAATCACAAGAGTCGCACTGAATTATTTCTGTAAACTAACAAAACGGATAAATCTGTGGAACACATGACATTTTTTAAGAATCCACCTTAACACAGCCTGTAAGTTTTATCCAAATTGCACAGATGTGTTAAGAGACATATTGCATTGACTGAATTACAATAACATTTCTAAAACAAACGCAAATTTTAAGATAGTCCTGAAAAAAACACCACTTCAGATGCCTTTCCCTATCTTACAGGGGAAAAAAGGAGTGCTTTTCTATTTGTGTCTAACTTCAGTATATCAGATTTAGATAATTATTTACTAAAAACATAGCGTACTAAGAATACTGGGTTGACCACTCATTTTGGAATTTTCTCTTCACCATAAAATACTAACTGGAAAATGCAACTTTTTGTTATGTTTTAACCAACGCACAAATGAAATCCTCATAAACCCTGGTGTCTGTTATACCCAGGCTGCTTCTGAAAAATCTTCTAGGAGGGAGCCTCCACAAGCCCTCTGGACAACCTGCTCAGTGCTCAATCACCCTCACAGTACAAAAACACTTTCACATGTTCCAGTGGAACAACCTCACCAACTCACATTGAAGTGATCACTGGTTCATCACAATTTTGTCTCATACTTGTTAGCAAATGTTAGGATATGATTAGTGCTTTTTCTCTCATAAATACATACTTTGGAAAGAAAAAGGTTCAACAGTTCAAGAGTTTAAAGAACATCCATCACTGCCAAAAGGGAATATACACTTTCCCAACTCAACTTTCCTCTATACAACAATACTACATATATTAATACATGAATTTTATCCAATACTACATGCCTTAACGTTTACTGCTGAAAGAGGTTTTACTCAAATTTTACTTAATTTGTTATACTACTGTCTTATTTATAATTTTTATTTGTAATTAAAGAAGATAAATACTTTGATAGATAAAGCAAATACTGGCACAAAACTCAGATCCTAATAGAGTTCTCATTTTCTTTCATTAAAGAATAAAGTGAAAGTCAGGTGGAGATTGACAAGCGTGTGCAGAGTTTTTTTAATATGAGATTATAAATGCTAGCCTCTAAATATTTTTGAAATTACCTTTAACAATTCAAACACTAAAAAAGCAATTGCAATAATGTTTATATAAAATATATATTTAAAATTCCTTTTAAAGGCAACTTAAAAGTGCACAGTTTAATTACAAACGGAACTTAGCATTTATAATCATGGTAAGTTTGACTCTTTTGCTCAAATTCAGTTACTTAAACTATTCTATTCACTCAAAGTTTCTGCAGTTGAAGCAAGTGGCTTTTGCTGCTGTTAAAACATCAGCCATTCTTCGTGCTAAGTGACTAACACCATGACTCACTATCACTAGAAAATGAATACAACACTGACTTTTTTTAACAGCCCATAGATGAGTAACACCAAAAATACTTCCACCAGCTGTAAGACATAAACCTGGGTAGAAGCAAAGAGACTTTAACTGTTTGGCACCATTTTCTGTCACTGGCTGCGCACTTGGCAATCTGCTCTGATCCTGCTAGAACACTGCACAAAATACAACTATTCCATACATGTTAACGTCCACTTCTTACGCTGACTTTACCAGAAACACTAGTTTCGATATCCAATCAACAGTGCATAGAAACAAATCATTAATTTTGGAATATACCATTTCCTAGAAAATACTTTTGCCAAGAAAGGAGTAGCTCTACTACCTTACTGCAATAATGAAATAAAAGTTTGTCAATCCATTTCTTCAATATACTTTGAAAAATGATTATCCGATCTTTCTTTGCAAAGTAAGAAGACTCCATATTGTCCTTTGCTCTACATAAAATACATTGCTGAAATTTAACTGGCAACAATGCTGTGCTTTCAGGGAAAAAGGCATGGCAATATTTTTCATGTCTTCATTTCATACCTTTGCCAGTCCTCACCATATGCAGCTGGTAATTGCCAGCTGCATTTCATTAAAATTATGACTTTTTTTTTTTTTTTTAGCTTAAATCATAAAAGTAAACCGAATGATCTTATGCAAAAGAGGACTAATACTTAAAAATAAAAGTCACTCTCACTGGTCTCTGAAAAAGAGTCACATTTCATTCTCCAAGAAAGCAATTTCTAAAAATTTACTATACATTTTCCAGTTGTTTAACTTAAATGATTAAAATTTTACTTTTTTTTTTTTTAAAAAAAAACTACTGCTTTTAATAACAAAGAACAAATCAAAGATCTTTAAATAACATCTGCACAGCATACAAAAAAATCAGGAATGCTCTTTTTGCTGAGCAGACAAATAATTTTTTAAAGTTTACAGATTTGTTTCACCAGAAAAAATAAAAAATACATCTGCATTATAAATCAGCCATATACCCAAGCCATTTTCAAGATGAGCTTTTGAAAAGTGCATTTGGCAACACTTCTGTCAGAGGGTAAGGATCCTACTTCTGCGAACAATCATTCCTTTCAAAACTTTCCATTACTGAAAAACAACTTTAGCATTCTAAAGTTGAATTACTTTACAATTACTTTACATGGTTGGGAGAAGTAAATGAATTGAAAAAAATAAATGGAATAGCGATGGGAAGAGGCAAGAAGGAACCCTACCATTTTAGGGTAATGAGCTATTACGTCAGTTCACCACATTCAGTGGGACCTTGAGTGCATTAAAAGTGCCAATTAAAAGCTGCATTTTCTAGCCTTAAAATCATGCAAATGGGGAAACACAGTAACATCTTCCCTATTTACATTTTACTCTCTCTCTCTCTTTTTTTTTTTTTTTTTTTTTTTTTTGAGAGAGAGAGATGCTTACAAGTAGAAGAGATCAACAATCTAACAACACTTGTAAAATTAAATACATCATAAGGCTCACAACAAAAATTAAAATGCCAAACGGTATTTTAAATATTTCTTCTTTCAGACATCGAAACTAACTTTAAAACCACAACATCGCAGTAATAAAGCATTCATTATATATACTTTCACAAAAAAAGCATTTGAACTATTTAATGTATTTTAACATCAAAGACTGTTCTAAATTGAATGCATAAAAGCCACAACTTTTTTTTTTTTTTATTTAGAAATTGACATCTCTTTCCCAATTTGCATGTACAAAAAAAAATAATAATAAAAGAAATCCTTTGGTTATGGCCAAACCTCCACTTTTTTTCAGCAGAACACAAACTGAATAAAAAAGTTCACTTAGATATGCCAGGAAAAAAAAAATCTTAAACAATTGTCAAAATATTTTCTACAGAGACAAACTAAGTCAGTAATTTAGTTTCTCCCAGACTGAAAATACAGCAATATGTCAGTATCAGGACTGCAAGGGACAGATAGGCAAGTCAAACACACCTTTTAATCCAAAATATTACCTGTAAACTCTTCAGGCCAAGGTCAGTCCATTTCAAATTTTAAAGCTCAGTATAAAACTGTGGTCAATACTATGCAACTATTACAAATTCGAATTTTAAAGATGCAGGAATTCTCAAACTCTTGTACTACCAGCAACCATGAATGGAAGCTGTTCTCTTTCTCCGGGCTACAGAAATGAAAACTGTAGCAACCAGGTCTGTTCTCAAAGACTCCTCAAACCTCACTGCCAGGAAAAAGGGTCTGTCAGAAAGGTTCTAACCACACTGTGAGACACAAAAGAAAGTGAGAATAATAAAGAAAAGAAGGAAAAGAAGGGAGATGTACAAGAGAATCAAAACAAGATCTAGGAAAAGGACATTAAACAGACACTAGACTAAGCAGTAGACATAGGAAGATGATAGAAAGTGTTCTAAAAAAAAAACCAAAACAAACAAACTACTGTATTCACAACTAGTGAGTTTTAAAAGCTCTGATCTTGTTTATACTTTTGTTAGCCCTTTTCTACACTACTCCGCACCCCTAGAGAAAAAAGTTTTAAAAATGCCCACTAATGTACAGCAAATACATCAGTAACAGAAGTTAACATCAGCATTTTCTACAGTAAGACACAGAAAAAGGAGTGAAAACACAGGCTGTGCTGTACAAGGTGCACAAACTACAATTGGGTAGGAGGGTGTCATGAACAGCAACATTATTCTAAGAAGGCAAAATATCTGTATGAACACTGGACAAGGGTTGAGGGATTTTTGTTTTGACTTACAGATATCAGAAAAAAAAAGCTACTATATCTGATGAGAGCAACATTCTGCCAGAGTATGGATGTTAATATATACGTGATCATTATGGTTTTAAAAAGTTATAAAAAGCTCTTCTGCACCATTTTAAATATATTTTCAATACTCCACAAAGAATCTAGCTGTCGATTCTGAACACATTTCTTTAAACTTAGCAATCACATTGGCAGTGCCCATTTCAGGACATAATCACTCACATGGCATAATGTTTTTAATCAGAAAAGATTATTTCACACAACATAAACAGAAACTCGTATCTGCTTTCTGTGATATGTATTAAGTTTGGTCCGTAAGAACATTTTCAAGACTGTGAAAGCTTCCAGGAATGTTACATTTTACACACAACTACTGAGAAATGAAAACAACATTCCAGAAGCGAATGGCAAAACTACTTACGTTTCAAAACAGCGATCCACGTTGTCTGACATCAGAAGCAGCATGCAGAGCTGTTCCAGTGCTATTAACTGCATGTCCCTTTCATCTCCCTGCCCCATCTGCAGCCATTCCAGCAATGTGTCTGGGTCCACATCTGCCATGGTTTTAAAAAAAAGCTGCCTCTGCTTAAATTAAAAGTACCAAAAATATCCTCTAATTGCTCAAGCCAGACTAACTTGAATACAATCAATGTCTCTCTCCAGCCAGCCTCAAGCTCTCACAGTTTTCACCTAGAAAGAAAAAAAGCAAACACATACATTTTTATGAAAATCTAGTCTAAACTTTTTTGCTTGCTCCTCCCTGAAATTTGGTCCAAAAACATGCAGTTAAGGAAACTTCTAGAAGTTTGAGAAAAAAAAAAAAAAAAGGCAAAAAAACTCCCATCATTTAACTTCATAAATGAGTAAACAGTATTTCTTTTCCTATTTCATTAGAAATAAATCTCTAGTTCCAACTGACAATTAAGCAAGTCCTCTATTATATATGGGATACCTTAACATAATAATAAACGATTTAATTAATGTTTTAATAGAAAAACTGTGCTTAGGCCACTTTTATATCTTAAAGCAAATACAATGAGAAGTAGTATTATGTCTTCCCTCCTTCCCACTCTTTTTAATAACACCTTATGATAAAGTATCTCACTATCCTAAAGATTCTTTTTAATTAAAAAGAAACACAAAACAAAAGGAATGTAAATTGAGAATTTATAGCTATAGACTCATTAGAGAATCTTTGCAGGAGTTTTATGAATTCTTCACCTTTTAAAATACCATGTAAGAAAAATAAGCCTTTTAAGACAAAAGAGAAAAAAATTAAGAGACGCTTCTGTTTGGAACTTATTTTTTTAAAAATACCTAATTGACAGCCTTTAAAAAATACAGCAAATAATTCATGTAACTCATGTACATATAAGGAAAACAACATTATTTGTTGGCCTCATGCCATAGTTGTACATGCAAGCTGAATACCAAAAAAGTCCCTTCAAAAACATTAAAGATACTTTTGACCTCTCCGCTTATTTACTTCTTTGTGTTTTACTAACATGCTCAAATTCATCTCACATGCCAAACAGTGGAGCAATCACAACTCAATTTCATTAAAAAAACCTAGAGCAAGTTTACAAACCAACCCTTCCAAATTAAACATAAAAGAGAATAATGAATATATTTAGCTTATATATATAAAAAAAAACGGTTTACGAAACCTGTAGGTGAATATGAAATGCTAGAAAGTGGCCTCACGAATTTAGGGGGCGGGGGGCACGGAAGGGGAAGCTGGATGTGGACAAAGTCTGCCGCATGGCCTGTTTACTTGCTGCCAATAAGTTAGTAGTTAAAAAATAACTTCATCAAGGGCACAAAGGAACTGACGAAGGCAACTCACAAATTTGTGTTAGGTGGAGAGGTAGACACTGAATCAGCAACACTTTTGTGTTGTGTACTGAGCTTTGCCACCCAAAGATGTGACAAACACGGTTTTATTTTTCTTTTATAACTGAGGACCATAGGGAAACTACAAATCACCCGGTTATTGCTTGCCCCCCGCCCCATATACTTTATTATTGCTGCAGAGTCTCTAGCGTACAAATTCTCATAAGTGGTTAAAAGATTACTGAATCCATTTTCACGTTTTTAAGCGATACTTATGACCCCCCTCGCCTGATCACAGGCCGTATTCTCTGTTCCGGACTAGATAAACCGAGGTCACCCGGTGCAAGTTGGGCCACTCTGCAGGTGCCGTGGGTGTTTTTACAGCAACAAAATCATTATCTTGTGGGGGCGGGGGGGGCCGTAGAAATAAGGGAACTTGGGAGCCGGTGAAGGGGGGTCGCTCCGGCCCCGACCCCTGCCCTCCCTGGGTCCCTTCATGCCGCAGGGGCTCCTGCCGGGGCGAGCGGGGCCCTCCCGGCGGAACCGGCGCAGAGAAGGGCCAGGCCCCGGCGCCGCTCCCCGCCGCGCAGCCCCGGGCCCGCGCGCACACGGGCCATGCGCGGGGCTTTGGGGCGCCCCCCGCGCGGCGGCTCCGCGGCGGCGCTGCCCGGGCCGTGGCAGGAAGGCGGCGCGGGCCCTCGCGGCCCCTTCCGCGGGGCCTGGCGCGGCGGGCCCGCCGGCGCCCCTCGCGTTGCCGGCGAGCCGCAGGCCTCGCACGGGGACCCGGCGCGGCGAGCGCGGCGAGCGCGGCGCCGCCCGCCGCCTCCCCCCGCTCCCGCGCGCTCACCTCGGCCTGGCGCAGCCCCCGGCCGGGGCCGAGCGCTCCTCAGCGGCGGCGCGAGCCCCGGAACAGGCGGCCGCGAGCGGCGTCCATGGCGCTCCGCCCGGCGCGCCCCGGCCCGGCTCCACTCGCGGCGACGAGGGGCGGGGAGGAGCCACCACCCGCTGCGCTACGTTACGTTACGTTACGTTCAGTTCAGCTACGTTACGTTGCGTTACGTTACGCTATGCTACGTGCCGCCCGCCGGCCCAGCGCGGCCGCCCCGGGGCTGCTGAGCGGGCCCTCGGGGCGTCCTGCGCTCCCGCCCCGGGGCCCTTCACCCTCAACAGCTATTTTCTTTATTTCTTAAGCGTTTCCGGGGTCCCGGCAGCAGCTTGCTGAGAGCATGGTGTGAAAGTGCTCGAGGGTTCGGCCCGCGGCCCCACAGTTCCCTGCTCAAAAACCTGTAGGAAGCCAAGGGCCGTAAATCCCCACTGCCCACCCGCAGCAGGAAACACCCTGGGGACTGTTTTCTCTGTAGGATCCCCTGCGTTTTTCTCTTCCTAAGGAATTTATTTTTACAAAGCCTATTAATGTAAGCACAGTAATAAGATCATTGCCCATCTGAATGTCACTCCTGCCCACGCTGCGGACGTCACCTGCGATGAGGCTGGAGCCACGCAGCGAAGGAGAAGGTGGCCGCAGTCGCGCTCCAGCAGAGCGGGGTAGCCGGGCGCCTCTGCACAGCCCTATCTTTGTGAAATCAGTCAAATCTCCTCTGGATACAGCAAACAATACCGCAGACAATAGCTGCCTTGTCTGCTCCGGGCGCCTGGCCCTTGTGTCTGGCTGTATTGTGTGTGTACCGTGTCTGTGCCGCCCGCCACTCGTTCTGTCCAGCCAAGATTTCCCTCTGTGCCCTGTCGGTACCTTGTTCTCCTGAGGTCAGCACGAGGTGTGTGAAGTTAAGGACGCAGCGCATTAGGGAAGCTGCGACTGCAGTCTTTAAATTTAGCAGCTTGATCTTCTTTCACTTTCACGGGGACGGAAGCTGCAGAAAAACTAGGCCAAACCTGGGGGGAGAGCTGCCTGCGCCAGAGCAACCCGTGTCAGCATCGGGTTTCCCCTTCCCTTTAGTGTGCGGATAGGGCTCAGGTAAAGCCACATGTTATGAGCTTCTTCTGAAGACCCAAAGAAATAATAGTTTTCGACTGTAAGAACATATCTTGTATGTTCTTAATATATTAAAGGAGGTGTATCAAGAATTTTCCTGTTGCCTTAGCCATGAAGCTGAACTGTGTTCTCTGTGATACATTTGAGATACTTAAGAATTAATTTGTTTGTGGTTTGTTTTCCTTATTATGAGATTCCTTCTCCCAGAACTGAATCTGAAGAAAAGAATAACATGCTAACTATATAATTTATGCTGTATATATTATATATAAACATATGTGTGTGTGTGTGTGTGTATATATATCTTATTTGCATCATACGTCTTCATAGTCTGATTGACACTTATTTTGTGTATTAAGTTCAGTTTACTTTCAGCATTTGTCAGGGAGTGTTCCCTTGAAATGCATGAAAGAAATGATATCCCTCAAGTTATGTTTCAAACTCTGCATGCAGCTCTGATAGAGACTAGCATCACCCCATCTTCAAAGATAAATATCTAATATTTAATATGAGAAAAATATTTATCAAATAAGAGTAGAGTTAGACGTTTATTAAATAAGAATTTTCTTGGTCATTTTTACATTATGTGTTTTCATATGAATTTTTATATGAGCAAAGTTCTGTTGAAAACCCAGGATTTCGTTAATGCTAAACATGTTGAAGAAAGATTTCATGTGCACTGATTTAGCCAGACCAAGATCGGAAGTAATAGTGAAGTGACAACTGTGTCGAAGTTGCTTTGAGAAGCACTTGCCCTCCACATTGTATGGAAATTGTAAGATCAACAGCAGTTTCCTATACTTGTATAATGTACAAACTATTTGCTCAGTTAGAAAATGACCTAGATTCTAATACCAGCTGACACACACTCCATGTGTGACTTGAGCCCAGTCTCTTAATCACTACATGCCTCTGTTCCCTCATTTATTTATATATATATATATATATATAAAAGTATGCATTCCGAAATATCCTGGCATTTATGAAACACTGCATTGCTTGGGAATGTTACTATGTTAAGTCCTAGGTAGTACTACGAAACACAGTTCCTCTTATGACTGCGCTTGTGAGTGACATGTGACATATGAATGACTGAGGATGCCTTTGTGAAATGGAATTTAGGTCACGAAAGGTCAAAATCGAAGGACCTGGTGGAGCGTGATATACCAATGCCCAGCATTTTGGCTGTGAATTTGCCTGAAAATTTACCTGAAGTCTTTGGCACAATCATCAGCATACTGTTATGCCATGGACATGCAAACCATGGCCGCAGAGAATTTGTGCCATGGCAGGTAGGTAAGATCAGGGGTTGCTGAGGTGCAGGTGTAGACACCTTCAGAGAGCTGTTACAGAGAGCTGCTACAAGGAGACCCATGGGCGACTTTTACACCAGCAGAAGACATTGCAGGTCTTCTCAGAAGGTTCTGATTCTGTTTGAAAGTTGTCTTTAGCTAGAATTTAGCAAACTCATCTCAGGGCAGAAAAATATATTTTTTCATTCGTAGCTGGGAGTAACTTGTGTTATTCTTCACATCACATTGAGGCTGGTATTCTATATACGGTTTTGACGAGGTGCCAGATGAATGGCAGGTATCACAGGTAAGGGTGCTGTTCCAGTAGGATAGAAAGGACTATAAACTTTAGATAGAAATACTTGGCTAGTTGTCAGAATGGTCTGAATAAACCAAATCTCTGGCCATATACCAAACTAAAGCCCACCTATTATTAAAATAAAACAAGAGGTCTCAAATTCTTCTTGATATTTAGATTTATGGAAGCTAGAAACATGTAAAATTTATGTTTTCACTAGCCTTACTGCCCAACTCTTACACACATGCCAAGCTGATGTTTCTAAAAATACCAGACTATTGCGGAGTAAGTAGATCAGTGTGACATAAACATTCTCTGAACACCTCCACAGATTTAACAGAGTAGCTTATGCTAAAGGCCAGCATTGCTCCCAGCCAAATAAAGCAGCAAGAATATATGCAGGTTATTTATTCTTTTGCTTTAGCACTTTTTTTCTCTCACACCCACACAATAACATGGTAGAAGACACTGAACATTCCTACTCTTCCAGAGACAAAATATGAGTAATTCCTTACACATTTCTTTCTCTCTATAAATGTTAAGAAAAGGTTAGTAAATGGGAATTATCTCCTTCCCCATGTTGACTATACTTCATTTTCAAAGCAAGGGGCTCGGATATCACCGAGAACAAAAACTTGCTTAATATACCCGTTTGTTCAGTGTATAGAAGCATATTACTTAAAAGGTTGTCCTCTAGAAAACTTTTTTTTTTCATAAATAAAGCTCCATTGGTGAATTGTTGAAATCATGCCACGTTCTCCTGTGCTTTTCTTAGCCGCTCGGCTGTTGCGCAAGGCCGGGAGCACCGACGCCGTGTCCGTGTCTCCCCTTTCCGAAAGGCAGCGCCAGTTTTTGCGCCGTGGGGCCGGGGGCCGCGCGGGTGCCCGGCGCTGCGGGGAGCGCGTTGCTGGCGGGGCCGTGCGCGCGAGCGACGCGGGGCTTCCGTCCGGAGCGCCCGGCAGAGCCGCTGCGGGAGCGGGGATCCTCCTCCCGGCAGTGCCTGCTGCCTGGAGGGAGCTCGTCCTCAACGGCGAGCGAGGCTTGGGCGAGCACGCGCAGGGGAACAAACTGCTCAGAAAAGTGCACGTATTCCAATATTACCTTTTTTTTTTTCCGGTATTTCTGAAGTGATTCCTGAGAAATAGGAAAGTCGTATAAATTATAGTGCTCTTTCCAAAGTAAATCCACCTACATGGAATTTTGTTTTTCAAGTATAAATTTACTTTTTTGGTGTTCCAGACTGGGCACCTGAAGAAGTGAATTAACTTTTTATCATTCAACTCCTTTTATCTCATTTCCCTTAACACCATCACGTTGCCCCACATGACACCAGTTATTATCTATTTCAGGTTACCTGTACCCTATTCACTGGTAATGTAGGCAATGGCGATAAATCTAAACCCAAGACAAGTATGGAAAGGTCAGCATTTCAGATCATAGTTTTTCTAATTGTTCCTAGAGGCGCTGACTTAAAACTTCCTGAATCAGAAAGATAACCAAGAGTTGGGATTGGTTTCTTTTAATTTTCTTCCCTTGTTGTGAGGGGAAAACTTATACCTGTATCCTGTCAAGCATTTGGTGTGTGGCTCTCAAAAGTCAGATGAAGTATTACAAATAAATTTCAAAGATCAGGGCTAACGAGAAGACTTGCAATAAAAAGTATCTTATCGTCAAATGATTATTTTATATTCTGGGGTTAAATACCTCAGCTATTTAAGAGTTTTATTTGAAAGAGAATATGTTTCATAGACTTAAAAGCTTGCTAATGCCTTCTGCTGTCCTTGAAAAGAAATTATGCCCTATTCATCACTGGGCTGAATGTCTCAACAGGCAAAAAAGAAAAAAAAATGAAAAAGAAACAGTCTCAAATGTCTAAAACCTGAATTACTAGATCAGTTGTTAACTGATTAAGAGTTGCATTCTCCATTCAGAATGGAAAAATCAACAGAATATCATGGTGCAGCAGGACAAAGCTCATTGCTAGCACTGTCCTGTAGCACTTGAGAAAAAAAATATTTAGAAATATTTTTTTGTATTATACTAATTTACCGATAAAACAGGAAAATTTGCTAGTCCTACTTATTGCTGTTTAGAAAAAAAAAGAGAAAATACAGCAGGTCAGTAATAGCTTATCTTTTGGAAAGATAATGTGTGCACTCCCCAAATTCAAGTAAATCTTGTATTACTTAGTTTATAGAAAAGGTGCCGTTCATACCACTCATTTTTTTCAGAAATGAGGAAATTGACTTTATTCAGAATCATAATAGAAAGTTTCTACAGATATTTGCATTTATATTCTTGCAAGAAAAGAGCACATGTTCCCCAAGGAATGTATTACAACTAGTAAACTGTGTACCTGATTTTCTCTTAATTAATCTCTATTTATAAATATGGATCAAATGGTGCATGCATGGTGATTTAAAGAGCATTGTAACCTTTAGACTTAATCACAGATAACCAATTCATTGTGTTGAGTGACAAAAGATAAAGAAAATAATGAAAAACACCCCCCAAGACATTCAAATAAAATACATTCCAGTTTAAAACAAAACAACAACAAAAAGTAGAATTTGAATTAGAAACTTATGTGCCTCAACTGTACTTATTTTAAGCCTAAATTGAATTATACAGCACATGTGGCAGAACAAAAGAAGTGGTTGTACTTCGATAAGGCACAAGGAGTTACCCTTGCTGACTACATTTCGAAGTGTGACCAAAGCCAACTAAAGTAAATGTTTCTGTTCTGACAACAGAGAGCTTCTCCACAGAGCTGCCCGTTTTTCTCTCATTGACCACTTAATGTGTATTATCCATATCAAGGCATTTGCATAAGCGATTAGAGTTACTGCGTAACCATAATGGAGATGATCAGTGTACTCACTTGTTAAGATGCACAAGGACCTGTTTTTGGAAAGTTTCATCATTTGTGTTCTTAACTCCTTAGGAGTTCAAAGATCCACATGATAAGTGAGTAGCACAGGATAAATGAATTATACCCATCTTTCTTCTTGTACCCTATGTGATACGTTTTGGTAACCAATTGCATTATGAGTTAGAAGTATATATATATATATATATATATATAGGCTATACATCATTCTATAATTGAAGATGGAGTTTCAATGAAGCACAAAGTCACAAAGTGTTACTCCAGCTACTGTACAGGATTTGGGTTTTCAGTTCATGTGCATTTGGGATCAGTATGTAAAACAACAAGGTTGGATGTAAAGTAGTTGCCAGTTCAAGCTCTTATGGCTAAGCTGTTAATGACAGCTTTTTTTTTTTTTTTTTTTTTTTTTTGTTATTTAGCTTAAGACACCAGCTCCATTTTGTTATGCATGTTCTGAGCTATATTTTGTACTGTTAAACATTAGCTCATTTGGGATTCTGTTATTATATAAATTTCTGTGTAAACACCAATCTCAGTGGACACAGGTACATTAAAATGCCTAAGCATCATGTGTCAGGGCCTGCATCAAAGCAAGAATGTGCTCTACCCAGTTTTCTCACACAGTGCCAAGCTTAAAATCAGGAGGTCAAATTATCTCTATAAAGAAAGGCTCTTCTACCTAAGTCAGGAAGGTCTCAACAATATGGACCAGCAACTGGAGCTGGCACTAGAACCTGTTAAAAGAGCTGAATTAAATTGAGTCTCCAGAAATGCCAAAGTTTTGTAAAAAATTCTGAGCTGCCTTGACTTTTTAAGACCAGACATCAGAGCACCTGGACCGAACCTTGACTTTCTGGTCAACAAAAAGTTGATCCACTAGAGGCTGTGTCGTGTGATTGCTCTTTTGTCACGAACAGAGCTCAAAGCTTAAAGAGCATACAGAGATGCTACTCATTTGTACCTATCCCCCTTGTGTTTCAAGGAGAAAAAAAGAGCATTCCCTTGCAGTATTGCTATGCTTGTGGAGCTTAAACCAGAGCTATTTTGATAGAGAAGTGTCACAGAATCACAGAATGGTGGAGGTTGGAAGGGACCTCTAGAGATCATCCAGTCCAACCCACCCTGCTCCAGCAGGGACATCTAGAGCACATGGCACAGGGTGGCATCCAGGCGGGTTTTGAAGATCTCCAGGGAAGGAAATTCCACAACCTCTCTGGGCAGCCTGTTCTAGGGCTCTGTCACTCTCACAGGAAAGAAGTTCTTCCTCACATGGAGGTGGAACTTCCTGTGTTTCAACTTGTACCCATGACCCTATTGTCCTATCAGTGGCCACCACCAAGAAGAGGTTGGCCCCATCCTCCCTACATCCTCTCCTCAGGTATTTGTACATGTCGATCAGATCTCCTCTCAGGCTTCTCTTCTCTAGGCTAAACAGGCCCAGCTCGCTTAGTCTTTGCTCATAAGGTAGATGTTTCAGTGTCACCTGCTTACAACGTGTTTTCCAAGTACCATGCTGCGTTTGTGACGTGAGCAATTATGGCTGTTAGAAATATTTGTCTACCTAATTTTTGCAGTAGCATTTCATGTGCAATTATGCCTGGATGTAATTACAGCTCCCTGACTACAACAATTACTCTATGTCCCAGACCCTGCTCTGACACTGATGTGAAAAGGAATAGCCTGCGGCTGCTGAATCTTATGCCTCTGGTCCCTAAATATGTGCTAGTGGAGAATCAGTGTCATTACTAGGAGTTTTTAGTATTGAAATGAGGCCCCAGCTAAGATTCGAGCCTCACTGTACACATGTGGCAAAAGACACCTCCGCCCCAGAGCTTACAGTGTAAACACAAAACCAGGACAAAGGGCACGAAGCAGATCAGAGAGTGACATAACCCTAGCTGGTAAGTTGTTTAGTAGTTTAACCCTGCAGCCCTCATTCGTGTGTCTTAATGGTCTCCCAACAGTACTGAACCTTCTTTTCCCTTGTGCAGAGAAAGCCAGAGGACAGCAGGAGCTGCTCTGCGCCGTACCCAGAGCTGGTGTAGGCAGAGCTGCACCCCCGGCCCTGAGGTGACTCACAGAGACAAGCTCTGAGGTACGGCGTACGCAGAGGCAGGAATTCCGGCCTCTGGGAATTCCAGAGATTTCTCCCCGGGGAGGAGGGGAGCACAGAGAGGAAAGAGCCTTCCCCCTTTTACACCACGTCAGAGCTTCCTTCTAGACTGGGAAACCCTTAGATAACAAATCAAAGCCAGAATGCAGTTTAGTCTCACAGGCAGGGCTGGTAGCTCTGCCTGGTAAGATTGCCCAACACTTAGGATTATTAGTAATTTTATGGCAAAGTAAAAGCACTATGTTTGGGAGAAAAAAAAATCCTATACACAAGGGTTATCTCTAGTGGATGGTCTTAGAAATCAGCCTTAAGACGGAACGTAAATTGTGCCTTCCATCACCTTATAGTTCCCCAATGCTGTACGACATTCAGGATAAAATCAGTACATGTTTGCACATGTAACCGTGGGCAGGAGTTAGCCCAGGAGCGCGTATGAAAACCAGACTTCTTCCCATGGTGTTAAACAAGAAAGATGAGACTTCTGTGTTCAGGGGCAGACACTTCACATATACTTCAGCAAGAGCTGTGCTGTAGCAACAGGATTTCCTGTTTTAAATAATAAAGATAATGAAAGACTGTAGCCCCATCTGCTTTTCCTCTTTACCTTGATTAATAGTTATGATATGAAACAAGATTCTGAGGCGGATACCCTGATATCTCCTAAAATGGTGAGGAAATGCAAGTATCTAAACATTCTTAACTTTGAAGTGATACACAGCTCTGCCTGCTCTATAAGCAGAATTCCAGTATTCAGCTATACCTATTGTAACATTATTTGCTCCACATAGCATCTTTAAAGAGGGCTGCTTCAGTTATGCAACAGAATTGGGAACATAAAGACAGTTAATGCAATTATAAATCACAGTCAAGGCTTATGTTGCAGATGAGAATTTGAGAACACCAGCACCATTACCACAAATCCTGTGTTTATTCTTTCTAATGATTCTTGCATCTGATTAGAATTGTGCAATGAAGCACGTTACACATTTTACAATGGGGCACATTATACATTTATCTTAATAAAAATCAGACATCCAAAATTGATGTATTGTCAGCACAGTCATAAAATGACTGAGTTCTACCTATGGTGGTGCTGACTGTTTTAATCAGGTTTGTTTCATTCCCTCCACCCCCCACCCCTTCTGTAGCAGATTTAAGCTGCTTTCTGCCACTATCAGCAGCCAGCAAAGTGGTTGTGTGTACTGATAACTTCCTGTTTTAGCTCAGTGATGCTTGATGCTTTACTCTATTATGGCAAGCTCAAATCACAGGCAGGACTAAGAAGCAAACCTAACAATTTATATTAAAAGCAATCCTGTGAGCACCAATTGTCATATATAAAAGCATAGAAGAGCAGACTATAAAATTTTGCACTGACCATTAATATATCTTCAACTAATGACCTTGAAATATGTGGCTG
Source organism: Tinamus guttatus (assembly GCF_059628265.1). Classification (NCBI taxonomy): domain Eukaryota; kingdom Metazoa; phylum Chordata; class Aves; order Tinamiformes; family Tinamidae; genus Tinamus; species Tinamus guttatus. The sequence continues at coordinate 4,556,757 of NW_028288861.1, forward strand.
CATTAGAGAAGGGCACTAAGAATTCTAGTAACTCGTGGCCATAAAGATAACTAGAGACAAGAATGGAATCAAATATTTGGATCAATTGTACTAATAGAAATGATGCAAGTCAAAATAACTTTCAATACCATTTCTCAAACGTTTCAATATTGTATGGTATTTTCTTCCAGGGTGAACCTCTACTGGTAAAATTGTGACTGTCACAGTCACTCTTAAGACCAGTCTTGCCTGATAAAATACACTTTCTCCTGTGTCCAATGACGTCACATATGGAGCCTCCCTGGGACTGCGGCCTCGGCCTTGCCCAGTGCTCCCTTGAAAGAGCCTCGCAATCCTCTCTGTGAAAATAGCTCTTACCAAGACTGCAACCCTCTCTTACAAGCAGACACTTGACAGGAATTTGAAAGATTTTTAAGGAGATATATCTTGGTTTCTCCAATGCTTTAAAGAGTTCTCCAAAAAATAGCTCCTTAGGTTTTCCATCCCTCTCTCTCACGATTCTTCAAATGACAAACTCCTCCTGCCTGTAAACTTCTTTATTAAGACCCAACAGAAATGAGAGCAATAAACCAGGAATGTATTTATTAAAGCTGCACTCACTTCTCAGACAGGACCTCTATTTCTATATCAGGTAACAGGAGTATTTCACTAGTGTCTCCTGAAACTCATGAACTTCTCAGCAACCAGAGGACCCTTTCCACCTCTCAGGTACTCTAAGCACAAGTTTGCATCTGCCACACAAACCACAGGTTTTTGCTGCTGCTACCCCTGCTCTACCAGTGGGAAAATCGCTTGGTTCTGTCTGGAGGCTTCAGCACTGGGAGAAGTGCTGCTGCCTGTGGTTGCCTGATAAGACATTGCAAGCATTAAAAAAAAAAAAAGAAAATCTAAATTCTTAGGTATCTGTGGTGCAAGACTTCTGAAAATTAGACCCTTTCATATTATTTTTTTCTCAGAAACGATGCCATACCTGACTACAATTAGCTATACACGTTTGATATTTGCCTTTGCACCATATCAAATCTTCCCCCCTGCCTTTCTCTCAGGCAAACATTTACATGCTAGGTAACTTGAGAGGAAAAACATGCTCATGCAGGAGATTCCTGTATTTTAGATTATGATTTTACTACCTAAATGTTTCATTTTTATTTCAACCCCATTTAACCATGGCTCAGGTCATAGTTTTCATAATTTTCAAAACCATTACATTCAAGTGTTTTTTTTAAGATATGCTTACGTCTGACATCACAGTAGCGTTCAGACCAGCCCAGAAGATGTCTGAAGAAAGCCATAACTTGTGGACCTATATGAAAAAACCAAAAGTAATATTTTTCTATTTTTCAGTGTTTAAACTAGCACTAAAAGCTCCAGCTTGGAAACCAATCAGTATCAGACTGATCAAAAACGACAAATACATGAAAAAAAAATGTAAAAAGATTAATTATGCTCAAATTTATTCTTTCACTAACTTGCTATCTTCTGATAATCTATCTTTTTGTCTTTTTGACCTAAGGTATTTTAAACATTGAATGGAATGATGTAATTTTAGACTCAGAACAACAAAGGAGAGAGAAAAAAAAAGGCAAAGCAAAGCAAAATACTTGCCCTACACAAACATTTTGTCACTTTGGTACAGACAGTGAGGATGTTTCAGAAAAAGGGCAATTCAGACTCACACACAGCCCAGTGTCTCCTTTTATGAAACGCCCGCATGAAGCAGGTGCTATCACTCACTAGCTAAGTAACTGGCAAGAATATATCCAGTTGTGACCTTACTTAAAGAGAGAGCCAATGGGAGTCACAAGCCTCTAATGGGGGATGTATCTGTCTGACAAACGCATGCTCTATGTTATTTTCTGCCATTACACTTTCTTTTATTTTCTTATTTTATTCCTTTGTGTCTGGTGTAATTCTGCAGCGTAATTCCTAATTTTACTGCTTCTATCATTTCTCAGAACATTGTCTCCCTTGTTATGATGTTAATTACATACTAAGAAAGAGTTTATTTGCCTGTTTTACTGATCAAGTTAGTAAGCAGGGTGTCAACGGTGACTCAATTATAGTTCACTCCAGAAATTAAATAAATGAATAATCTTGATTTTTTAAATGATAAGAAGCTTAAAGGATCAAAATCACAATCATTCAATGGTAGGGTGATTCTGTTATCAAAGTCAGTTCCCCAATATTAGTGCAAATAAAATTAATTCAGAGGCTCTAATTTCTAGAAATTATTTCCTAGTTAACAATCATTATCTTATTACCTAGTAACAACTATCGGCAGCTTCTTAAGCAGTTAATCCACATGACTATCTGTTTGTAGGACAGCGATCCAGCTGCCATGGGCAGAGATGCTTTGCCAATAATTCACTCCCTCTCAAATTGCAGGGGGAGAGATAGGGGGTCGGAGAAAATTCAGTCTTTTTAGAACATTTCTTCTTTCATTTCCATGATTTGTTTCAATTTCCCCTCCTTCCTGAAAAGAGAGATATGCACATTTTCTTGTGCTTTGGAAAATCATTCTCTCTCTTAGGTCTTCTTTGCAGACTGTGTTATCAGCAGTTTAAATCTCTTCCAAAGAGGGGAACAAGTTCTAATTAAAGGCTACAGATATTTACACTGTCTTCCCTGCCCTAAGGAACTGAGCTGCTGCCAGCAATTAAAGGTGGTTGGAAATACCCTGGCATTACCATCACCAGGAACCAGTAAGTGCACTCAGTTCTCGTCTACCTGCCCCAGAAAAACTCCCCTGCTACTGAACAATTAAAACACTTCACAATCCTCTTTAGACACTCCAAGGAATAATCTTCCTCTCCAAAGAAAACCTCCCATTTTAGGTTGAAATCCTAATCTAATAAGGGACCGGTGGCAAAATTTTGCAGCTCATACAACTCCTTATAGCTAATTTCAAAATCTTTTGATGGAAACATACAAAGTGTGCAGGCATGGGTGTTGTAAGACTCAATATAAATAAAACACAGCAAAAACTGGAGTGGGTGGCTGCTATTGCAGTTGTTTGTTACTTCCTTTCAGATGTGGCTTCCTACCTTGCACACTATTTAGCTATTCAGTAATTCTTTTTTTTTTTTTTTGTGGAGCAGTGACAGACACTGCAGTCTGACAAAGTTCCCATTATTGCAGTGACAGTTTTCATGGTTTCCATAGAGAGCATATAGTTTATGATCAATTTATGGCTGCTTTACTACATATATTGTCAATGGATATAGATTCCCAATATTAGATGCTAGTAACTTTCTATTACTTTATTTATAACGATGTCATTAACTTGTCTTGTAACATGCTGCCTAATATAGATCATTTTGCTTTGATTTACAAGGGTGGTCGGCACTCTCTCTCTCTGTCCTAATGGTGAGTAATGGGCACTACAAGCATAGTGGACAGAACAGGAAAGCTAATGAATCCTATAATTATAGGAACTGTACAATATTGTACAAATTTCATTTGTAAAATATTTTATGGGGTTGTAGTCAACTGTTGAGCCATGAAAGAGACTAGAGCAGTAATTCTGGGATGGAGCAGTAGCCCGATCCCTCCCATGTTCTGGGAGAACCACGTAGAACTTCCGCCTGTGAGTCATGAAGAAACAAATAAGATTGTGTGAAATATTTTAACATGAGATCACAAATGGCTCCATGTCAGCTTAAACAAATCCATTGGTTAAACTAGTTTTGTGCCACCTAATCCTACAGTAGCACCTGCCAGTTTTGGTACTGTGGGTGGCACTAGAATATGTTGAATGGAGTAGCAGAATGCAGGTGAATGGCCCCTGCCTCTGGGTCCTCACTGCAGTTATGCGAGAGCAGCACTTTGTGGTGAGAACCAGCTGGCAGCAGCCTCTGCCATAGTCACCTCAGTGAGTGGGAGACCTGCCTGACACAGGCCATTCTGAAGCAGTGAGTGAAGCACATAACTGATCTAAATACTATTTTCTCTTCTTACCACCCATGCCCTAATAGCATTTATATTCTTTTCCTCTGACCCGGCCTCCTTCCTCCCTCTCTGTCCTCGAGCATTTGTTTGACCTGGGAAAGGCCCCCTCCGGGGTCCACAGTGTTGCCTGCTCTGCACTCTGGCAGGCTGCCCCTCAGCTGCTGCTCTTGCCCAGGCCTGCCCGGTGTCCCCGCAGTCTCTGCTGCTGCGCGAGCTGCATCGCGCTGGCACCGCGCACGGGGCACCCAGCCGCCTGGGGGGCGAGGAAGGCGGCCAGCAAGGAGCTCCGACAGGGAGCTTTACACAGCCCTGGGGGGCTTGCTTCAGCAGAACTGCATTTTAAAGGCTTTCCTTCAGTTCTTGCACTAGCTAGAAATACGTTCCCTTGTTTTGGGGGCACTGCTGTGTAAGCTAGATACAGTTTTGTAATCCCAGGAAGTCAGGAGACAGAATCTCTTACAGGGAACTTGCTCCAGGACAAGCAAGTGAAGGCTTCACAGAAGCAAATTATTCCCAGATTTCTTGGCCTCCAAACGGTCCTAGGAGGAATACAGCACAGAAGGGTCAGTTTATCCTTCCACCCTCCTCCAATCACATTATGGTGCCATTTGACTCGCTAGCAGTTAAACACTTCACTGCTTTGACAAGTCACCATCTGTATTTTCTGCAAAGCAGCACCGACCTTTGCTGTACCAGCTTAGTGAGTCTGTTCCAAAACTTCCTCTGCTCGCACTCGAGGAAAACACAGGCACACTGAGCGTGAGCGCTGCTCGGGCAGTTACGCATCAGGCTGAACAGTTCCCAAGAGGAACAGACAAAAAAAATCTTTGGATACAGTTTGGACAATCTGACTATTTTAAAATCAATTTCAAGTTTCAATTAGTAATCAGTACTACCACCCTAGTAAATAAAACCAAGATGAGCACTTTTGTTCCTGGAAGTAGATAGTGAGATTTCGTGACACTGGAAGCGAAAACCTTTTCCTTGCATTTATCTCCTCTATTACCCTTCTTCTCCCTCCATTCCTTTCTCCCTTCTCTTGCTCATTAGATGTACAGTTGTAAAGGAAAATCAGATTTTTTCCTTAGGGGCAGATTCTTTTATTCCTCTAACTCAATTTCAAGAAACTTGGTAGCAACAACTTGAACCAGTTATTCTTGTATCTGTGTTTCCTGTAAAACATGCATACATCTGGTGGTTTTCTGCTCGTGTTTGCCATGAAGCTTACGTGAGAAGGGATGAGGTTAAGAGCATTTGCCTTCATAATGATAGGTTGTATTTTCCAATTATAGAGTATTTATATTTTTAGGTATAAATCAGAATTGTTTCCAGAACCTCCGAGGCATGCACTTTTACTGAAAACAACTGTCTCATTCAAAACCTTCTCCTTTTTGGCAGGAAAGCATAAAAAGACACTAGGTAAAGAAAATGCTTACAGAGAATTCCATAATCAAAATCTTCTCCACAGAGGATTTAAATAAAAAGTTAAGAGTATTTCACAGTGGTAGCAACAGGGAATCTTTTTCCAGATTGCATTTTGCTCGTTTCCAGATTTGCATATATAAATATCAGTTTTTTCTGTGCATTTTTCTGGTCAAATTGGCACACGTAAATAATACAGATAATGAAAAGCGTCCAGCTGAACCCAGTAATCATCATACCGATTTGTTTTCTCCCGAGTGCTGCTGTTAAGCAGCTAGAGCACAACACAGATAAAGGGAGCGGATGCCCCATTCAACACTAGACTCCAATTCTGCACTACAGATAATTGGGACTGCAAAAGTGGGAGCGGGACCATCAAGGAACCTTTCTATTCAACTGCAAAGTGAATGATTTTGGGCTAACCTACCATAGACAGAAAATTTTTGGAACCCTGTTTGGGCTTTGACCTGTTTCTCAGAGAAATCTTCAGCTCTACTTTCACTATATTTAGAAGTCACTTCCCCTTTCACTGTTGTGTGCAATAAACAATTTATTCTCCAGAGAACATTTGAAGAAAAAAAATCAACTGCCCCTCAAAAAAAAAAGAGAAATACCCAACGTTTCAGAGAGGCTGTAGACACAGCAGCAGCATCTTCAGTATTGTTTTACACTGAAAACAGTGCATTAAGTGCATCTTTCTTTATTCTACATAAGTAATTTTCAGTATTACAACCCTTAAAATACATAAGACGCAGGTAAAATATGTAATACCTGGTGAAACATGTTTTCTTTTGATTGCTTTCTTTTTATCCTTGAAGCTATATGCAGCTGTCATTAAATAGCTGGTGCAGCATGTGTAAAAAGCTGTCTGTTATAGGCATTAGCCAGCTGAATTGCAGTCCCGGGTGAAAAATCATCTGCAGCAACAGTTGAGAACATTGATAAGGACACAGAGGTGCCGTCAAATCCTCACCTGTCTTTTAAGACTTGGCTGCCTAATTTTATTTATTTGCTATTTTTAAAGGTCAGAGGTTGTAATTCAATAACTATTGTCATTATTTCTAAATTTTAAGACAATCTGTACTTGGCAAAATGAGTAATCAGGCCGTACGATTTACTCATGTAAAAAGCAGTGTCTATGGAAGCCCACAGCATCAAGGCCTCTGGGCAGAGGCAGAGAGAGCAGCTCTTCCTGACCCTGCTGAACACAAAAGCAAGGCAATAAGCAAACAAACATCCCCCCAAACTACCTTGCTCTATGTTCTTTTGTCCAAAACTGAACACTGAACAAATTGGGTTATTTTTCTCCTTACTTTCTTGCTTCACTTGAAGTATCACTGGCCAAATTGTCCACTGGAAGAAAACAGAAGCAGTTTATTACAAATTTAAAGAGGCATTGCCAGATTTAGACCACTGCTAGATAAGAAACAGATACATTTTTACAGAATAAACCTTCTAACTTTTTATGTACTAATAAAATAGTTTCATTTCAAGAAGCTGAAAACATTCTTATCCAAACAAGTCTGTACCTAGCCCTGGGATTAGGGATGAACTTTTGGAGGATGCTGCGGCTGACCTAAGTTGGCCATTCACAGTGACTTTTCATACACAGCTGTTACCACAAGTATGTCAAACTTGACTCAGTGTGAAACTGGATGAAAATTCCGTGGAATTAGCTGCCTCATCCCTGCTCAGCAGTATTGCTATTACTTTGGACGAGTTACCGAGCTGACTGCCTAGCCCAGATCCACCTTCCTGCAATTGCAGTGACTGCCATCGTTACTGTGACTGGGACAGCTTTGGAAAAACATCCCTTGACAAATTACAAGTAACTGACTTTTATATATAAAAAGAAAAGGGTCATGCTTCTTGCACATTTGTTAATCCTGTTTTCTGGTGTTATCTGCACCACTTGCCTGGTGCTCCTCTCAGTCTGAAGGTGACCGCTACACCTCAGAACGTACCAGGTCAGAGGCTGAGTTTTCGCGACGAAATAAATGCTGCTTATTCAGATGGTGCTACAAACTTTGGATGCAGTTAACAACAACTGCACTCCCAGCGCGTAATGCTTTTGCAACATTTGGTTGATCCTATTTTGTTTTAATAAACAAAGGCTGCCTACAAGTGATTTCTGCGTAGCAGTTAAGTATTACCTCCTGTGAGATACTCCTTTCTCTAGTTACAGTTAGGCATAATCAGGGCCTTTTGTTACAGTAGAGCATCAAACTTTTTGAGGAAACAGTGAGAACAGCATATAAAATAAAAATGCACGCAGGCCACATGCTTTACTGCAAAGAGGAATTTGCTGAAAGGGTTATTTATATGCTTTTGAGAAAAGGCTAAGAAAAAGCACTCAGCAAGGAGGCCTGGGACACAAGAGCAGTAGTGGTAATAAGGAGACTCTGCTGCATTGGCAGAGGGGAGAAGTCAAACACGAGCTTATGTGCCAAGTGCTGGCTACAGGACGAGTGGATTAAAACCAAAAGCACTTTGTGCTCCCACTTGTTTCTTCAGGTAAAAAGGGACATTTATCCGAGTGCTTTTTTTTTTTTTTTTGTTAATGAACACGACTGCACCAAAGATATCTCATACCCTGTAACCAAATTCTTCTTATAAATGCAACATGGCCATTCCTGTAACAGATTCATTTATACAATCATAAACAAGTGGATTTACTTGCACTACCAAGTTTGTGGTTTTAAGTAAATAACCAAGCACAAAATCAGGACAAAGGTATTTTTAGTAGTTATGTGGTTAAATTACTTAATGAATTAAGGCCATGCATATAACCTAATTTTCAGACATTAAGAATTATCAAAGTTCTCTATTTACAGAATCTTGGTTTTGTTTCTGCATTTAGAACATACAGATTTGTTGAAAATGAGCCTTCTCCTCCTGTGGCTACAAGATTTGATGAAGAACTGTCAATCACCCAAGTATGGTACTTCTCAATTAGATTCATTTAGATACTACCTACTGCAGAGAAATTCTTTGCGAAATCTAGGGCTTCTCACTTGGGCTGTGGGCTTTTAGCAGCTTTACTTGCTGCTCGTGCAACATGAACGTGTTTCTGAAATGCTTTTGAGCAAAGTAAGATACTTGGATCAAATCAACATTAAAAAAAACAGTGGGAAAAATGATAAATGCTGTTCTTATAAAATTACATGAATTATCACATGCACTACCTACAGTAGCAGCTAACTTTCACAGCAACTTTTTTGGCTACTTTGATAGTAACACGGTACTAGTTTTACTTAAAAGTTCCGAGTTTTCTATTTTCCAGAAATAGCCTAGATAAGCTCTTCTCTTAAAGAACATACTCAGTACAACATACAACTTTGAGGGGGAAGTAATGAGTGGAGAAAGGAGTAATGAGATTGAGATCACTAATTGCCACAGATAGGGGAATTCCTGTTTGACACAGCCAACAATTGCTGTAATCTTTGCTGGTTGTTGTAAAAGGGTGTCATGAACAGGTTTGGGTTCTCCAGAGAAAGATGAGGGCACCTAGGCCATCTAACATGTTTACACTAGACAGCATTTGGCACAGAACGGATATTTAAATATATAAAGCATATCTCCTTGATACTTACTTCTCCCATTGTGCTTTATAGAATAGAGATCTTGATCCATCATGCCCAAATCCCACATTCCTTAAGGGCTTCCTCATCGCAGCCTACTAACTTTTCCCTTCTGTTACAGACGTCCCTAGAACTCCTCTGTTATTGGGTAAAACAACTAAGACGAACCTTAAGTGGAGAAAATTAGCTTTATTTATGCAAATTAGAAAAAGGGATTGTTAGAACTTTGGTCAGATGGTTAATTCTGTACAATTTACAATTATATTTATATACAAAACATAATAAAATACAGTACATCACACTTCCTGAGTCACAGTGTGTTTCTCAGTTCTGCAAATGCCTTTTTTTTTTTTTTTTCTGTTTCCTCCCCACTAGTTTCAACAAAGAAATACTATCCTCAGTTTGACAGTGTTTGGGTTAGGTAACACTGGCATTAAGAAAGAAGTCAATACACTATATGTAGAAAATACTTCATAGTCATAGCAATTTTAATAATTATTTTTCTATATTAAAATGTTCCTTGATAAAAAAAGATAATTTAATACTCCTTAATATGAGTTTGTTGTACTTCATTTAACACAAGACAAGCTGACATCAAATATTTCCTTCTCTAGTTGCAGAGATATGTATATTAAGGAGAGTTACATGTATATATAACTGATCATCTAAAGATCAGGAAACATACATCCAGATATAATAGATGTCTGAATCAGAGGCACAGTATATTAAAATTGCTGTCCTATCTTGGACAAGATATGTGAGCTTCAATGGCCTGGCGAGCACAACACAAGGTGAGCACAGCTATCCACCCGGGCGAGTGACGAGGTCCAGCAGCAAGGCCCCAAGCCTGCAAACCCCTGCGTGGCCACAACAGTCCTGCTGCAGAAAGCTGCTGCGCCTCACGGAGGAAGCATTACAAAGGTCTATTTAACAGCATTTGTTAAATTGTGGCCAGCTCAACAAGTTCTTGGAATTAAAGCTATCAATACTTATTGAGCTGAGGTTTTTCTTTTTTTCTTTTTTTTTTTGAGATCAAACAGTAATTTATAGTAAGGCTTACAATCTGTTTACTTAATGCAGAATGTTACATTATTAACTAGGATGGAGTACGGCCTGCAAGTAAATTTATATCCCAGTTAAATCTAAAGCCCAGACTAACTTATTTTCGATATACGCTGATTTAAAACAAAAATAATTTTACTTAATGAACAAATGTGGGCTGCTCTTAAATTGATCTACCATTATTATAGTTTTTTTTTTTTTTTTTTTTTTTTTTTTTTTTTTTTTTAAAACTGGCATGTATTTCTGGTATTTTAATACAAAATAATCCAAAAATACAGATTGGATAACCTCTGATAACTTCCCATGGTGATTCAGCGCAAACTTAACTATATGTGAGGTCAACTGTTCCTACTCTGATTAGAAATTAAAAGGGACAATTTTTTTTTTTTTTGCCATCAATATCAAAGTGCATAAAATTACAGTATGAGACTTTAAAGAAAGTTGGTCTTCAGCTGGATACTTGAACTTTTCCCAGGATTCTTTCCATGTTTAGCAGTCTTCACTTTGATGCTTTCCTGATTGCCTTTTACAGCTGATTCCAGCCTGGCTTTCATAGTTGGAGAGGAAGCGATTAGTTTTTTGAAGACTAACGAGTACTGTGGACCAATCTGCATCAGATTTTGCAAAGCAAACTCATGTAAGTATTTTGCTGAGTTTGTAGCAGACACCAGAGCATTTTCATCCAAAAGAAAGGAAATAAGGATCGGCAGAAGGCAGGCCACCAAATGAGCACCTAGAAACAAACAAACAACAACAACAAAAGAAGACACATTTTTGAAGAGCAGCTTCAAGTACTAGCTAGAAGTATTTCTCTCATGGACCAAATGAAGATTTAACACAAAGTAGCAACTTTACAGTTATTTGAGCTAGACAGTAAAATAATATATTTTTATTAATAATTTTGTTAGCTATTTACCCTTAAGGACTCGATTTCCTAGGGGTATTTTTTTCATTGATTTATCTGTGGCAAATTTCAGCGTGCCTAATGCTCTCCATACTAGCAAGGGGAGTACTTACGGTGCTCTTCCTCAGCTGCAGCCGTGAGAGCTACGATCACCTTGATTCCTTCCTGGACAACTTGAAGTTCAGCAGCATTCTCAGGTTTTGCTTTTTCTGTTTCCTGCAATTTTCCCACAATGGATGGTGCTAAAGAATGGATGTAAGGATATGACACAGTTTTGTTTGGATGCTGAAAGATGGAGTGCAGCAGCTGGTAGCATTTATGCTGTACCTAAAAGGAAATTCAAACTTGCAGTTACGAAGAGTTACACATAAAAATACAAGTCGGTGTGTTTTAAAACCTACAGCTTGTCCGCTAAAATTTTAGAGGAAAAATGTGCCTCAACTTGAAAGCTCATCAGGTCACAGGCTACTAATGAATTATAGCTAGTAATCAAGTCATTAACAGAAACTAGAACAGAAACATACTTCCATACTTCTTTCGACTGAGTCCTACATCTTCCTAGATGTTCCAGTTAACAGTTAAGTCTTTTTTTTGTGTGCGAAGATTGCACCTTAATACTATTTTGAAAAATAAATCCATTTTTGAAAAAAATACAATTGACTGTGCTTAGAATGCAATTGGTACCTTTGTCAAACTAGAGGCAAAATTTTAAAAAGCCTCAAGTCACTTAAGCAGCTTATGTGTTATTGGAAGTTAACAGCTAAGTGCCTGCAGCATTTTTGAAAGACAGATGCATTAGATAACATTTGCAAATGCATGATGTATGCTACTAGCATTTTCTTGCAGTCATATTTGGCATTCTGTGCTTCCTGTCAGTGGAAACCAACATTTATAATACCAGACATACTAATATGTTTAAAGGTATCTTTTACAGATGATTTATCAAGTTAAAGGTAACATTTTTATCTTTTTTTTTCTTTGCTACTACATGAATATATAAAGATGAAAAAAAAAAGTTCACAGTGAATTTTCATATTATCAAAACAGAAAATCTAATGCATATTATTTGCACAGTTGGCCTTTGACTTTTGTAAACACTGTATTTACAGTAACAATAAACAAAAAGGTTTTTTGTTTATTTTCTGATATGCAGCTTTTTTAGGTGAAGAATAACAATATACAACCTGTGGTACTACAGTCTAAAGTTACTACATAAAAATACTTGTATTGGGTTATAACAAACATTAATCCAGTTATATACTTGTCCAGCAGCATCCAGCAGCTGATGCCTAAGACACAAGTTCTGCAGTGCTGCTTCCTCGATACACTCCCTGGCTCCCAAAGAAGCAGTTCCTGCAGCTTAGGGAGTTCCCAAGAGAGAGAGAAAAAAAAAAAAAAAAAAGGTATCTCTTTTTGGAAGATAAAATGAACAGATAAAATGAAACAGGTGCCTGAAAAAAAAAAAAAAAAAAAAAAAGATATCACTGCTGAATATGTTCTTGCTAAGTTGTTTAAACTGTACCTTAAATGGAGTAGGTCTATACGGGATGAAATTAACTGGGCTCAACACACAGAGCCAACGAAATAACTGAGCAGAAAATGAGCTAACACACACTTAACATGTTGTTAAAAGAAATACTCTTGTAATTGGACGAGTACTTACAAAAGGATCTTTCGAGTGAAGCATTAACTGAAACTTCTCAAGGCAGCGGCTGTGCAAGCAGCCCCCGGCGGCCACCTCCGGGCTGGCAGACACCACGAACACCGTCAGGGCCGTGAGCAGGCTCACTTCATCCAGCGGGAGCTCAGCTGCTGTCAACAGAGCAGGCCGTCTGTTAGACTGGCATTAGAAGGTAAAGCTGTAGACTCAAATGTTACAAAGAGGGGAAAAAGAAATATCTTCATCTCTGCGAATCCCTTTTCTCAAACACTTGCATGTCCATGCGCTGTACAGCAGCCTATTTTGGCAATTACATAACATTTGTGTTAAGAACATGAGTTATTTTGATATGACTGAGGTCACTGTTTCTCAGTTTGCAATAACAACACTCCAGTAACAAACTGGAACTTAGAAATTAAAGAAATCATAAAGGCAATACAAATCATCAAGGAGGAAACTAATTGCTTTTATTTTATTAAAAACAAAACTCAAGAGAAATATGACCAACAGCGTACTTTTTAAAAACAGTTACACCTGTGGTAAAAGAACAGTTATACCTGTGGTCAGATGTAGGCAACAGAAGGCAAATTTAGACAGGCTACATGGACAAATTCAGTGACAGCAAGCTGTGTGTCGTAGCAGGACGACAACAAATGTTCAAAGTCCAGAGAGTTACTGTGTGCCAGAAAAGTTGCTTGCACAAGATGTGGCAAGCAAGTTCAGGGAAATCCGAGGAGGTAGAAAGCTTGCCACATATTCTAAGAAATCCTGATTTTACGATTTGTGGTTACAGGGCTTTCTATTGACAATTGCTTTAGATAAAGCTCCCAGATTGCCTTAGAGAAAAACAAACAAACAAACAACAAACCCAGCAATAATAATTCTTATCCTCCTTATAGTCCTGTATCATGGTCAGCCATGAGGCAGAGGTTTAAACACAATCAAGACTTCAAGCAGCAACATACAGGAAACAAACATAGAAGTATTTTTCTTAAAAAAATCCTTTACTTTTAAAACAGACCTTAATCCTCTGTACAGAGCTTAGATATTTAATGCTTGTCTATACACTGAAACCTTAAGTCCTGCTTTCATCACACCATGCAACTCTGCACTGTGGCAGCATCACAGAATATAAGAGGGAAGCTGCAATCCCACATTTATCCTTTACAGATACTAATTCATCATATGAACTGTAAGGAAAGACAGCAGCAGTTTTGCAGCAGTTTAATTTTAAGCTTACTACTCTAGAAACACAGTAGTTAAGAGAGAATGTTATTCTTAGAGCCATGCTGACATGATTAATGTTTAACTGGGGCTAGGAGAGAGCTATTACAACAAAACAATATAAAATGTAAGACTGCCAAAGGGACTTGGTTCTCTCAGAATAAATATACATCACAATATATCTTTAACTACTTTGGACATAGACAAAATAATTACAAGAAAGGCTACGGTTTCATGCATACAGAATGCTTTAAAAAGGACTTTACAGACTTGACACTTTGAAATTTATGTGGATTAGCACTTTTTAAAATGTGTTTCATCATCACTTTGTCACATAATATATCAATTAGTTTCAAAAACCAAATATCATTTTATACAGCATATTCACATGTATACACTTGTGTATTTTTGCATAATTATCTTCAACCCAAGCTGAAAGTGATTAATTTGGAAAAAGATTTTTTAAATCAAATTTTCCTGTACACATGAAAGCTGTATAAAATATTTAATTCTGCTCAGTATGGTTATTGCAGGGAAGAGATATGTTTTTGGAAAATGAAAAGGGAGAATCAGGAAAAGAAATGCTAGTGTGTGAAGACACGAGCATTGCTAGTGTGTCGACAGTCTCCCATAACATCCTCATGGGAAAACTCCGGAAACGTGGACTGGACGAGAGGACAGTGAAGTGGATTGAGGACTGGCTGAATGGCAGAGCCCAGAGGGTGGTGATAAATGAGGCCGAGTCTACCTGGAGACCTGTGGCCTTGTGTCCCACAAGGGTCAGTGCTGGGACCGGTGCTCTTCAACTTGTTCATCAATGACTAGGACAAGGGCACAGAGTGCACCCTCAGCAAGTTTGCAGATGACACCAAACAAGGAGGAGCGGCCAACACTCCCGAGGGCTGTGCTGCCAATCAGAGGGACCTAGACAGGATGGAGAGCTGGGCAGAGAGGAACCTCATGAGGTTCAACAAGGACAAGTGCAGGGTCCTGCACCTGGGGAGGAATTACCCCAGGCACCAGGAGATATCAGGGGTTGACCTGCTGGAAAGCAGCTCTGCAGAGAGGGATTTGGGAGTCCTGGTTGACAACAGGTTAACCATGAGTCAGCAATGTGCCCTCATGGCCAAGAAGGCCAATGGGATCCTGGCCTGCATCAGGAGGAGCGTTGCCAGCAGGTTGAGGGAGGGGATCCTGCCCCTCTCCTCAGCTCTGGTGAGGCTGCACCTGGAGTATTGGGTGCAGTTCTGGGCTCCCCAGTACAAGAAGGACTTTGAGCTTCTCGAGAGGGTGCCGCGTAGAGCGACAAAGATGATTAAGGGACTGGAGCATCTATCGTATGAGGAAAGACTACGTGAGACTAAGTGCATTTTAAAGCCACATTGTTTCACTGATAAAGCTTTAGAAAATGGTCTCACAAACCATATTTTCAGTTGTCATAGAATCAGATCTTCAAACCAGCTGATATCAAACAAACTACAAGGAATTGTCATCCATGAAAGAACTATAAAATCTTCATTTGTGCTGCAAACGACAAAGAAACTGGTTCCTACTACAACTAGCATGTAGACTGAGGACAAAGCAACAACAGCTGTTGTGCTGAGTAATACTATGTTTGGACCAAGGAATAAAACAAATTTATTCTACAGACATTAAGAAGTTTTAAGCATTCATCTGATTTTTCTGTGACTGAGATATTAGTCTTTTAGATTCGCATGGAATTGGTCCAAATGAACCACCTTTCACTGCTCGTTTTTTTGAGCACATAGGCACAACCAAATCTGTGCTTACTTTGATCCCAGCAGTCGAGCACTGTGACCAGAGCGCTGCGCAGAAGCTCCGTCCAAGCAGCCCGACTCTTCTCCGCTCGAGCCATGGGCGAAGACACGAGCCCTCTGAGCGCCTGCAGAGCCGCAGCCACGGCCAGAGGTAACTGGCCCCCATGCAACTTCACAGCAGTTTCCTTGAGTACTCCAATTATTAGGTACAAGATAGTGGGAAGAACTGAAACGCTTCCTGCAAAACAAAGCAAATGAGTATCACAGCAGTGAGAAACATGCAGGCACCTTTGACGCTAAAAAAAATTGAAGTGCTTTGCTTGGGGTTCTCTTTTTTATTTATAATTTATCATTTTAATTACTAGTGTGAACATAAACACTAGTAACTTGAAAAAAGGTTTCAAATATCATGTGACTTACAATACCAAACTTGCAGCCAGACTGCTTAAGTGATGTTAAACTTTTTTTCTCTTTTATATTAAAAAAAACAATATTTTTACCTTGTAGGTTGTATTACATGAAGTGAGTATTTACTTAAGATTCAGAGAAAGACAACAAGAGAAGAACCACTGAGAAGCACTAAGAGCTGAGAAATTATTAAAGTATATGAACTATTGAACGGTGGAGAAAAAAAATATGAGCATCTGAGTACCTTTTGCAAGGAAAACAATATCGTGAACCAAATTAACAGGTAGCACTTTCAAAACCAGTAAGAAGAAATAGTTCTCCCACATAAAGTGTAGTTAGGCGAGGATCTCACTGCTCCAGGAAATCATTAATGTAAAGAATTTAGCAAGACTACCAAGAAGCTCTCACAATGCAAACAGGTATAAGGAATATCCAGGATTATAATAGCAAAGTCTAACAAATATTCTGGAAGAGCGGAGACCTAAGAGGACAAGTAGGTGATCCCACTTTTTAACGAGCCTTCATCTGTCCTTGAACATCTGCTGGCTGAGAAGCCCGAACAGATACTGTGTACAAATCCCAGGAATAAGTAGGTATAGCAATTTTGCATAGTGTCTTTGGGCACTATAGGAATACAGAATCCTGCACATGTTGGAGACATTCTAAAATCCTGCATACATATATACTTCTTTCAACTTAAATTTTGATTCAGCAAAGTACAAAGTCCTTCCTTATTCAGCAAAATGCTCGTGTTCGAGATTTAATATATTTGTATTATATTTTTAGAGATCTTTTGAATAATAAGGACCTCTGACCTACGTGTAAATCTCTCTTGAGCCTCAGATCATTATCTTCTATTTTAAACATTCAAATATCTAAAAATTGACTGTTTGAATACAGTAGGAAATACAGTTTATGAACATCATTTATTAATATATTTTACTATGTATAGCATCATGACATGTGTCTGTAGTAAGAGAAATGCTATTCACAGGACTATGACTTCAGTTTCCTATTAAAGGAAAAAAGATGCAATTCTCTATAAGCAATATAGGCATATAAGTACATCTCTTGTTTTTGATCACTTGAGTCACCTTTGGAGATGTTTCCTTATGCAACTGACTATACAGCAAGCTTACGTTCATTTTAGTCACCTAATGCTTAGGTTCTCCAGTGTAAACATTGCATCTGGTCTGATCCTAAAAGCTGTATGTTGGTGGAATAACTTGAACTGTTGAAGTACTACAGGAGAAAAAAATCTCACAGATTATTTTTCTTACAAGAGAGCTGCCCTCAGAACCAAATTATGCTAGGTCTGATTCCTTTTGCTTTGAACCGATAAATAATGGTCTACAGGTGGAAAAAAAAGAAATCATATAATCACCCTGCAATGACAGTAAGAGCTGTCAACTATTTCACTTGGAGTATACTGTCTCCTGAAGCTGAAAGCTTGCCAAACATGACAGAAAAATAGTGTACTACAGCATGAATGAAAGAGAGGGAGAAAAAAAAAAAAAGAGAGAGAAAGGAATTGCCATAGCTTGTAAGTGATTTGCCTAAGATATAACATAGATACTTAACAAGGAAAAAAGGAAGAAAGAAGAGTAAGACAGAAAAGTTCTATATGGTATGGCTATTATGAATACTAAAGGATCATTCATATGAATTTATCAAAAAAATAAAAACAAATGACAACAACATCAAATAAACCCCAAAACAACAGCATCAAAACCCTTAACAGAATTTGGAGTGCACCAAAATGCTGCATGTAAGTAAAGTAATTGAGAAATTAGCCCTCTACAATGTTTCAAATGATCAAATATTCAAATGATGGGTTTTACTGAAAGGCACCTTTGCCTTTTGATTTCAATTGACAGCTGCATGATAAACTCCCAGAGAGCAGATTCAAGTAGAATAGATACATATTGTATACTGTATAGCATACTTGGCAGCACAAAATTAATCTGTTGATTGCATGTGGGAAGAAAAGGAAAACTACTTTCAACCGCTTCAGTAATTTGTTTTATAATCTGACAGTAGCAAAAGTAATTAGAAAACTGGCACAAGTAAATTAATAAAACTTGGTCAGATTTCTCCAGCTAAGAAAATTAGTTAATAACGATGGGTTCAGAACAGTCCCATATTTTTTACTTTTAGTCTTTCCTTGTGATGAAATAGCATACCTTCAGGAGAACAGATTGCAGGAACATCGGAGAGGATAACTAATGCTGCTGCTACCAGTCTGCTTCCATCCTCTGACAATAACAGATGTTTTCCAGATTGAACTGCAGGGCTGCAAGTTAACTTAGGGTTGAGCTGGGGAAGCTGTCTGACAAGAATACACACACACAGCTCTAGTGTTGCAAAGACTAATGATTTCCCAGGCACTAGTCCTCCTGTATCTTTGCCTTCTCCAAATTCTGGCAACGTTTCCTTTTCTGCAGCACCATCATCAACTATAACAAAAAAGATGAAACATGACAGAAATCGGCAAATTGTACTTTGCTTCCAAAAAGTTTTCTTCCTAGAACTGTTTCACCATCAAATGATCATGTTGACAAATATAGACGTGCGCATGCCCACAAACACAGAATGTCCCCAGTTCTACTGCGACATCCCTCCTTCTGAACGACCAAACTATGCACTGCCACAGGGCAGAAGTGTTTGCAATATGCTTAGAATTAAAACTTGCTGAGCTACCATGCCAATATAATTTCTCTCCATGTAAGGATTATTTCCACACCTCCCCTTGCCTTTTTTTTTCAGAGGAATTAGTGGAGTCTGTCTTGCAACAACTGTGGGTGCCAGAACTCTTTTTTTGCACTATTGATATTGATCCCTTCTTTTTTTTCCCCTCCCAGGATTCCTCCCTTTTTTTCCCTGTGCAAGACTCTCCCCACACTGCAGTTTCCAGTGTTCACTGCAGTTTTCCTGCATTCACTTTCTTCTCTGTTCATCCCATCCAGTCACCTCCAAAACCATGTGCTATCATATTGCCCCAATTTCTTAAGTCAGGCACCTGTAAAATACGTAAACCACAACTCATGACCAGCTGTGAAACACTTAGGTTAAGCAGTACGTTGGAATATGGCTTTCGAAATGCAGTTTTCCCAACAGAGAATTGCCTTAACCCTAATAAGATACATTTAGCATCTTGTACATTATTGTACCTTCTGCACTTCTGCGTTTTTCTTTCACATGTTCCTGAGCTGCAAAAAGAATCAGTCGAACCACTTCAAGGGCAGCAAGCTGAATATCAGGTGATTCTCTGGTCAGTATCAGTCGATGCAAAACATTCAACAGTTCTACACCCAGCTCCTAAAGCAAGAAAAATGCTTTATATACCCACTTGGCGATGCAAAAATTTTAGAAACAGGTACTCTCAGCCAAACAATTAATATTCATTAAAACCAACACTATGATTCAGTCTCACTAAGGAGCACAGTACTATTGACACAATCGCAACAGTATTTTCCTTAGATACCTAGCTTCCAGAAAGAGGAGCTCTTCCTCAAATTTCTCTACAAAAAAATAATAAGAGTAATGCATTAAAAACCAAAAAAGTAGAATCTTCTCAAAAAAGTAGAATCTTCTCAAAAAAGTAGAATCTTCTCAAAAAAGTAGAATCTTCTCAAAAAAGTAGAATCTTCTCAAAAAAGTAGAATCTTCTCAAAAAAGTAGAATCTTCTCAAAAAAGTAGAATCTTCTCAAAAAAGTAGAATCTTCTCAAAAAAGTAGAATCTTCTCAAAAAAGTAGAATCTTCTCAAAAAAGTAGAATCTTCTCAAAAAAGTAGAATCTTCTCAAAAAAGTAGAATCTTCTCAAAAAAGTAGAATCTTCTCAAAAAAGTAGAATCTTCTCAAAAAAGTAGAATCTTCTCAAAAAAGTAGAATCTTCTCAAAAAAGTAGAATCTTCTCAAAAAAGTAGAATCTTCTCAAAAAAGTAGAATCTTCTCAAAAAAGTAGAATCTTCTCAAAAAAGTAGAATCTTCTCAAAAACAAAAGATACAGAGAGGAAAAAATACCAGGAACGTGCATTTGCCTTCTCCTCACTGCTGTGAAGCCACATCATAGAGCTTTTCCTAACGGCTCTCGTCCTTTCCCGTACGTCAGGTTGGGAAGTGTTAACAACATGGCACTGTGGCCCTCTTTCCCTTATGGTCACTCTCTTAAACTTCACTTCTACTTCAGCCTCTCCCTAGAGCAGCTTCCCTTGCAACCAACAAACCTGCTCTCACTGAGGTCCCTTGCAATCTTGTTTCCACTGAATCTGGCACCACCGACTCCGAATTGCCAGCCATTCCACCCCAACTAATGATATATTTCTTGAAATTGTCACCTCTGCATTCTGGGATTGTGTCTTTGCCTGGCTCTCAGGTGACTAGTCCTTTCTGAACAATCTCCTTCGCTTCTCTACTCCTCACCATCAACACAGGTTCTGTGTTGTGCTCTTCTCTCTCCTCCCTCTACAACTTTGGGTCTTGGTAAAGCACGTAAGCCACCTACTGCTCCTCTC
Source organism: Tinamus guttatus (assembly GCF_059628265.1). Lineage (NCBI taxonomy): Eukaryota > Metazoa > Chordata > Aves > Tinamiformes > Tinamidae > Tinamus > Tinamus guttatus. The sequence continues at coordinate 4,577,260 of NW_028288861.1, forward strand.
CTGCAGACTCCTGGCTGCACAGCAGACAGCGGGGATAGTGTCCACATTAAAATTATTCCTTCATTCTGACTTCTAGGGATGTCAGGCTCAAAGTAAGAAAAAGAGCCTTTTCTACCTAATTCTTCAAAACAGAGAGAGTACTGACAGAAATGTATACTTTAGCATACTGGAAGATGTTTCCTCATTGAAGATATTTGCCCAGGAAAAACTTTAAATTATTAAAGATTCCCTCACTTTTTATACATTTATTGAATTTCTCATTTTCAGATAAGCAAGTACTCAATGCTGCAAAACAACTTTTCTATTGATTGTATGTGGTAGAATAGCAAATTAAGAATATATATATTTGCTGTCACTCTCTTGGAAAGTCTCTCCCCTTCACCTAACCTCAAAAGCTAAAGAATCTTATTTATTTATGCACAAAGGCATTGTGAGCTTTCACATGCACTGAAGATTTAATTTGAAAACCAAATTATCTGTTTCTGAATTTTCTGAATAACTCTTAAAAGTTTTTCAAGAAAAGAGGTTGTGTCAACAACATTCTTTTCCTCATGATATTAAATTTCTGAGCTGTTGAATTTTAACCATAGGAACAGAAAGAAAATAAAAATGTAATGTAAATATTCCATTAAACATGATTTGACTAATGAAACAAAACATTACTGAAAATAATGAATGAGTGAAACAAACGTTATTGAAACAGACATTATTTAAACACAGGTATACACATAATACATATTGCACAATGCATATACAAATTCTGATTGATTACAATGAAGAAAAAGAAGAGCAAGACAGCTCTGCATATGAAATATGATTCTGAATCTAAAATTCACACAATTCCTTGTTTTAAATGAGGAATTGGAAAGTAGAAGACTTTAGTTATGCCAGAAAAGTCTTAGTTCTCTCTTGATTTATATACACTTAAGTTCCCTTTTCAAAAAAATTTTCATAGAGTTGTAAGTCAATTCTGTCTAAAAATCATAAATATCACCAAATATGCATAAAAATATTTTCTTTTGATATGGAGCACGCATAAAGCACACATGCTACAAGTAAGCAAAGATTACACTGAAGACAAATTGACAACAGAATGGAATGTACTTAAGACTTTCCATGCCATGAACAGACTACATAATGTTCCTCTGTAATAAATAGGACTGTTTTAGATGAAGAGAAACTGATAATCAGATATTACACTCATTACCAAACAATAAATCGCATTCACTTCCTCTAAACCAGTTATCACAGCAGCATACTGTTTAGTCATTGAATGGAGAAGGTGATTTAGGGAAAATTGGCCTTGTCCAGTGCCATAGGGCAGCAAGCCCTTATGGACTTTGAGGGGTTTAAGAGACAGAAAGCCTCTTCCCAAATCCCTGAACTTCTGTTTGGGATTTTGATTACTGTTACCTGATCACCCCCTATTTTAGACCTCGGCCATGGAACATCAAAGAGTGCTTGTAGAGCATGTAAGCAGGCCACAATGTTCTCCATCGCTGCATCTGATCGAGGGGAGCAAAGAAATTCCACGCTAATTCCTGTAAACAACAGAAAAAAAAATCTTGAAAAATTAAAAAGTAGTTTTGTAAATTAAGCTAAGTAGTCTGTGGTGAACAGACATAGGAAATAACATTTGCACCAGTGAACTGATCTCCTATTGCAAAAATTTGGAGCAAAAACCCTATTTCCAACACAACATGAAAGGACTTCTGCTTCTAGGCAATACAAAAAAATGATTATAACCAGCTATTGCCAAAAAAACAAACAAACAATATAAACAAAATAAATGAACAACCCCACAAACAATTTCTGAGTAAAACAGGGAGTTCTAGGTCCAAAAAATTGGTGGCAATTCATAACAGCAGCATAGCAGAATACTTGCCTAACCATACTGGCTTCTGTAATAGAACGAAACGACAGAGAAAGCAGTAACAGCTCACAAAGTCAAAGGCTGAGACTTACTCTTCCCATTTCGCAAAAATTCCAAGATTGCAGCTAACCATATGCTTACCACAACTGGACTACCAACTAAAAATACACTACATGAACAAAATGCTTGCAAATCCTAGATCAGAAAAAACAACTGCTTCTTTCTGAACACTCTTCAAATTATATTCTATGGCACTGAAGAGAAACTTGATGTTCTGAGAGCCATACTCTCAATTTTGTTATACAAATCTAATTCCATAAATGTGTGATGACCTGGAACACTAATCAATGTACATTTAAAAAAAACTGCTGCACTACAAAAAAGATGTCTCTATTTAAAGGACTTCAGGTTTCTCTGTACAAAGAGAAAAATGAACAAGAGCATCAACTTCAGAAACAGACTAAAAGTGGCATGTGTCCTTAGTAAAGTACATAAAATGTAAAGCACTAACAAGGAGGGAAAATAAGTGCTTTATGTCTTAGAAGTCCACTTTTCACTGAAAGCAACAAAGTTAAAGGGAAGCAGGAACAAAGTTAAAATGGAAAACTGGCTGTATATAAGGAGAAGAAAATTCTGTGACTGAAAAGGGAAGTCATATGTGTCAGGGTCATATAAATTCATTTCAAGAAGAACAAAACAAGAGCACAAAAGAGAGACCAAAAAGAAACAATATAACTAGGAATGTCTACAGTGTGTAAATTTAGAGAATTGGGACCAAACGAAACTGCCTGAACAGCCTGAAAGTAGCAGTTAGGAAGCTTGAACAGAGCTTTATGTGAAACAGTGTAACTTCAGTGAAACACTCTGTAATTGCAGTGCTACAACAAAGATTAGATCTATGCTTAAACCTGAACTTGCACGCTTACAGGCCAAGCAGTAAACTGAAACTCAGCTCACACTGTGTATTTTACTTTTTTTAAGCACAATTGGGGAAACATACAATTTTGTCATTAGGGCTTAAAATTCTTCTGATCACACGTTTTGCAGAGAGATTCAATATTCAATAATGCAGTCAGGCATGGGCAATTAAGTATTTCTTCACCAACAGGTTTATAGCTATTAAAATGACTTTTGGTTTACAGCATCAAGACAAATTATGCGCTCACTAACCCAAGATAAGATGAAATCTGTCAGTATTGATATCCTCAGGAGATTTCACCAAGGGTCTGGAAGAAGAATCTTGACACATTGTAGTTGGGGTGACAGGTCTGGAAAGGTTTGTTACTCCTTCATCTGGATCAGCAACGATAAAACCTGTGCTAGTAAGCCATAATGCTGCAGCATAAAGTATTAGCGCCCAGGAGTTGTAGTAATGAGGTCTGGCATTTTCAATTGTCTCTGCTGTATAAAACGTACCACCTACAAGAGAAGAATTTACAGTTTCCAAGGATGTGATTTATTTTCAGTTACAATAATTTCTCATTCTTAGATAGCTGAGATTCATCATCTTATTGAAATGATGTTTACTGTATTTTGTCTTTTTCTAAAAAGCATGCAATATTGAAATTCAGGATAATGAGGACACTTTATACAGACAGAATGCAATACAATTATCTCATCCTTTTTTAAACCATAGAAATCTAAAACAAACAAAAAAACAAACAAATACTATTTTCCTACCAGTGAAAACTGTTCTCAAAAGCAGTCATTATCTTTTGATAGGTACACAAATATGTGCCCTATTCACTGTATAATTTACATCCTCAAGTTAGCTAGGATATTGTGACATGTATTTGCAAAGGATCCATGAAAATACAATTCATTTGCCTTCCTACCTTCAGCAGGTAATTGAGATGCATATTCTGAAGGCAAAGTTAAGAGAGCAAAGTCCTGGAGTGCAGCAAGCCAGAGCTTGCTCAGGGTTCCCAGATCTGCCTGAACTAGTTCCAGGAGCCCGCTGACTGAAGATCCTGTCTCTCTGTAGCTTTCTTCTGTAGAGCTGGCAATTTTCAAAGAGTGATTGTGTGCATCGCTTAGATTTTTCTGCTTTTCAACTGCAACTATGTAAACCTGTTTAAATATTTGGAGGAAAAGAGAAAGATTCACAAACTCTGGAAATACTTGGAAAGCTACCATGATCACAAACACAGCTGCTTGTTTAGCAGGCCTATGGTTTCCTAGAACTAATTCTTATGTCAAGTAGGCATGGTTAAATCAGCACTTATTTTCTAAGCCTTCAGAATTCCCTCATCCATCTAATCCTGATGCAAGCATATGGGAAAAAAAAAAAAAAAAAAAGGAAAATCTGCTAAAAACCTTAAATGCAGTTTCAGTTTATCTCCTCACTCTTAAAACTCCTAGAAAAAAAAGTATGTATTGCTTGTCAAGCTTCAGCTCCCAACTACCAAAACCTACTAGTTTTAATCACTGCAGCTAAAGAACCTATTATCCTATACCTGTGATCATGATCCTGATGATTCTAATATACCTACAATCATGAAACCATTGTAAAAATAATTGCGTAGTCTCATTTCAGTGAAATTACACATCACAACTGTAACCAACTTTTCAAACGTCTGTTATTACTCTCTGTTAACAGCAAATGATGAAAAGGACAATCTTGCATCACTTCAGACTTTGAGTGTTATCATCAAAAGGTTAGCTTCAGCCCGAGAAGGCTAATTTCCCTAGTTAATTTAGTTAATTGAACCTCTTAGCCTCTTTAGTTAATTGAAAAAGAGGTTAGAGAAGATTTCAGACCAACAGCTTAGTTGAGCCTCTGAGCAATGTCCTGGAGGGAAGCTCTCCTCCTCAGCCAGAGAGGAGACATAGGAGACCAGTTCAGCTAAGCTCAGCTTTGCTTTGTTAGTCTCCCTTTCCTGCAGGAAGGATTTCTCTGTCCTTTTCCAGGTTACTCCTAAAAATGTTAAACTCTTTAGTGTTAAGAACAAGTCTGACAGATGCACATCCTTCAATTTTTATAGTTGCAGTCAGAGAACTATGAGATGCCTGGTAGAACTTATTGAGACCAGTTTCAATCATTTTTTCATATTTTATTATGCAGGCTCAAGTGATCTCACTCAAATCTAAGTATTTAACAAACACTGCCTGTACTCCTGAAAGCTACTTTGGCGAGATCTACTTTCTTTAAGTATATGCAAACCTGTATTTGTATAATCCTATAGTTCTTTCTTTATCAAGTCCTTTAATCAATGGTTCCACTATTATTTTTCCAAAGATATCATTCATATTATACCTGTGAATTAGCAAGGGCACCTTATTTATATCTTTTCTTTTTAATACTGCAAAAACATAAATTTTATTCCAGTCTGGACTAAAATAGGACTGACTCTGATGAGGGGAAGAGGCAGGAGAAAGGCCTGTAGCGGTTTCATTGTCAGCTACTTCAGACAGGGATACTGGGAAGAGATTGAGACAACAGACATTCAGGTTTATCTGCATTTACTTCAATTTAGTTCAATATGTTCAAGAAATTTAAACGCAGCGATGATCACGCTCATAACTACACTCAGAAGCCTGCAGTATTCCCCAGTCTGCATTGGAGGGAGCCATTTCTTGGTTAAAACTTTACAAAAGTAGTGCGTCCAAAGAAAACCTTTACTTCACATGTGAAAATGACACAAATTTGGATACCACAGACTGAAACTGGGTTGTATTAACAAAGTGTTCTTTGCATGTTACATCTTTACAAATGCTATTTTGTTTTGTTATCTCAGTAATTTTAACTCTATTCCTTTATCGATTCTTATTCCACTTGCACGAAACCTGACCGAGGCTCACTCTCCCAAACTAATTTGCTTAAGAAAAAAATACCCGTAAGTGTATAACATGTCAAATTCTAGAAACAAGAAACGTGTAAGAATTTAAGTCAGGAAATAGGATCACACTTCATCTAGGCATTACATTGCTAATTCTTAATATTTAATGTCACATTTACACATATTAAAACAGGCATCCATGGGAGCTGCCAATGCCAATAAACAATGACAGGATACGATGAACACTTAAAATGGGTAGGTTCAGTGGAACGTCTCCGTAACTCTCTATACCTTCCCAATTTAAAATAGAATGTAACCAATTTAACCAGCTGTGCCATTTTCAAGATCACAAAGCATCTCTTTTATCACATTTATTTTTTAACCTAGGCAGGAATGGTATTCATGCAGTGCTTGGAGAAATCAAGGCAAAGAAAAGCACAAGCAACTATTTAATGGAGCATATTTCCTGAAAACACTCTGTCTGAAAGGTTCTCACTCCCCTAGAAAGCAAGACTATCTTTTACAGAGCATTACACTAACCTCTGCCCAAGCCTTAAGCACGGCCAGGATCTCCATAGTTGAGGTGCTTTCATTATACTGTTGACTTTGTGCTTCTTTCCCAGCCTGGGCTTTGACCAAGGAGGATACTAGCAACTGGTGAACCCTTCGAAGGTCACTAAGGTCACTTACTACCCCACTTGCTACCCAGGCACTGCACACCTAGTGTCATAAAACAGGAATAGTTAGGAAAAACAGCCAAAAAACAAGTGATTACTCCTTTCTCCAACTATAAAATGATGTGAAACACATTTCATCTCTACTCAATATATCCCAGATTACAACCAATGTTAAATGGCATTACAGTTCAGTATGCATAAGTGATAAAGCCAAAATCATTAGAGAGATGCCATAAATATTTAACAACTGAAGTATCACCTGCTACAAAGTTTCTCAAAAGATTCTAAAGTACATAAAATCTCAGATGTTACCCAATCCAGGCAACATGGTTGACATCATGTTGTGTGCATTAATGACTTAGGACTTGATGATTTATTATTCCATGTGACCTAACAAGGAAAAATAAAATTTCAGAGGGTTAACTACTTAGGAATAGTGACTTTGAACACTTGCCTGACATGCTTTTGCTGTGACATCAGGGGGCGTTTCTGGGGCAAAGGCAGGCCTAAGTGCTGCTCCAACCTAAAGAAAAGTTATAAACCATTTAATATATAATGAGTATAAGCAAGTAACCACAAGCAGACTATATTGCACTTTTCCTTTATTTTTGTCAGACTGTTTTGGTGAGATTGTTTTCTTTTGTTTACTCAGAAGATTTTGTTATCTTTGAGAGGCATCTTCAAAGGAATTTCTATTCTTTCTACACACTGAACATGAAACACAAACCTCTTCTTACCTGATGTCTTGATTTAATAAGTAGTCCTCAAGATAAAATAAAAACATTGTTCAAAACCGTGAAGGGCTTACAAGACACCTAATGAGTGACATTTCCTTAAGAATAGAGCTTTACAGAAACAAATGGCTGAGGCTGGTCAACTTGGCTAAGTGAGAGAGGGGGAGAAGAAAATTCCCATTCACCCAGCAAAGAACACTCAACCCCTACTGAGCACTTCTCCAAGATTTCAGCTGCTCTCTTGGTTAAAGGCTATTTTTGCTAAAGGCTGAAGAAAATTCCCTTGGCTGCTTTAAGTCTGAGTTTTCAGACATCATTTAACTCTGATATTCTTTGGGATGAAAATACAAAGTACTTGGTATTTTCTATGTATAGGCATATATCCTATGTATAGAATGTCCAGTGCAATGGCACCATCCTCCCTGAGACTGTCAGTATCCACAATAACAATTATTCAATACATGTGATAACTGTGTGTGCAAAAGCTACTTATTATTAAGCAGAGTTCGAAGTGTCTGTTGTTCCTAAGTACTTTTGCAACACTCCCACACTTTGAAATCAATGTTTTCTAGAAAAAAAGCACCATGTTCTGTTTAGTCTTAGCTGTATTCAAATAAGGAAGTGGGAAAAATTCTTGGGCTTCAAAAACTTTGGTTCTAAAGTTGACTAACTGAAAACATGCCTTCGAAGTGAGTTAAAATTGAAAGTAATCCCAGTTACAGTAACAACTAGCTGGAACCCAACAGCAGCACTGGATACTGCAAAAAGAAAATTTCTTTTAGTAACTGCCGCTTTACATTTTTCTAACTTATTAGCAGTGGTGCTTACATTGGCTTGGTACTGCTCCAGAATTACATGCCCTGGAAACTCAGGTTCAGGAACAGCTGCAAATTTCCGAACAACAACTAGCAACATTTGAAGTCCAGAAAGACGGAGCTGATTGCTGTGATCTGTGGCAGCCATAAAAGCCATACGTATCAAGTCAGCTAAATGCAACACCAAGAAGTCATCTGAAGAGAAATAAAAATAGTAAAAAAAAAAAAAAAAAAAAAAAAAAAAAAGGTTGTTAAATTTGAAATAGATATCATAATATATTTTATACTATTGCTCCCAATACTCTCAAAATAGGTATTTCACGTTTTGAAAGATTTCCCTTTCAGGGAAAAGATTCCCTGAAAGCAGTTTACACACACAGTGATCTCTCTTGTACCTCCTATACCAGCTGATATAGGCATCTTTCCCTTTGAATGTAAAAACTAATAAAGAAAAAAAAAATCAATAACTTTACATATAAAGCAGATAAACACAGAGAGAGAAGTATGCAGAAGTGGCACTGTGTTTCTACTGGTAATTACGCAAATTATGGAGAGATAAAAAAAATAGAAAGCTTTTTTTGTCAAAGGTCCAGATGATGAGCTGTGTTGTTGCAGGCAGGTGCCAGCAATCACTTCTGGCTGCCAATGCTTATGCAGAAACAATGTCTCATGCATATGACACACCCAGGAAAGTGAGTGCAACTGCTGTAGTGATATGCCAATATTTTGCCTAATTAAAATTGCTCTACACCTTAATAAATACACATTTCTAATCACAACATTTCAGTGGTTGCAAAGAAACAAATTTAAGAAGAAATTTCATTAAGAGAACAACATTTATTTTAAGCACACTGTGTTTTCTGTGAATGTCTTACGAAGTCTCACCCACACCTCTTGAATCACGTTGTTTTCTTTCCTGAGCCAAAGTTATGTCAAAATGAGCAGTGTCTGCATTTTCACACTGGCTGATAATTTTACAAACACACTCTGCAGCAAAAACTCTTGTAGACCAACGTGGATTACTGAAAGGGTGGGACCTCTCATCACTTGCAGAGGTTAATACAGATGCATCGTCTGCTTTAGCAGTCTCCTCTTCTTGAGTAGTATCCAGTGAAGCTACTGTATTGAAATCTATACAGGAAAAAATGAAGAGATGTATATATATAATTTTTTTTTTTTTACTGAGACTAAGAAACTACAGCAGGACTTGTAAGAAACAAGCTTTGAAGTGCTCTTTACACTCCCACTATTACTCTCTTCAGCTGTCGCATCTTAAAAACACTGCTAGAATTAAACATAAGATATAGCATGCACTGTCTGCATTTCTTAGATAGGACTTGCTGGAAAACAAGATCAACACCATGAAAGTAAGTCGAGAAGAAAGAATGCAAAGAAAGAGGAAACAAACAAACAAACCAAAAACACACCCTGCCTACATAAGTGTGATCGAAGAGAAGCTATTAGCTTTTCAAATCATTTTCCTTTTGCATACCAAGTCAAAAAAACTGTCACAATATTCAGCACAGTAATTAATTTCACCTGCTCAGAAGATTCACTATGATATAACAGGTCTACATCTTTCCTATCACTAACAGCAGAGAAGGTCTGGATACTTTTCTTGTTGGCACTCATGCAGGGCCTACAAGCTCTAATCTAGTTTGCATGTCCATTTCTGATATGCAAATAAGCTAACATAAGACCTACAAATCAACTAGAACATGAATAGGAAATTTCTTTTGTTGTTGTTGTTTGTTTGTTGTTTTCTTTTTTCACAAAATGAACACAATAAGGAAAAGGCTTTCAAAAGAGAAAAAAGTCATATTTTTTCTGAAGGAAGTTAGTTACCAGTGTTTCCACATGCAAGTGTGATATACTTCATAAATACCTAACATCCAAGAAAGAAGACTACCTCACTGACATATCGTGCTGTTGCAGGCCCTACTTTCAGTGCATTCAACTAGAGTCTCTAGCACTTACCAGCTGATGCAGCAAGAACATCTTTACACAGCTTCAGCCAAAAGGAGAGCTTTTCAACTGCCATTGAAGTCAGCATATGAGTCAGAGTCTCTTTGATATCTTGGCACAATCTTGGATCCAGTTCCTTGTCCAGCAAGCCCAGCAATGCTCCTTCCAGGCCTATTTCTCTGATGTTAACATCTGCTAAGAACAAAGCCTCTGAGTTGAGATCCCTACATCACAAACCTGCATAAATCACTACAGAGACCCCATTAAAGACTGTGCATATTGTATGTTGCAAACAGCAAGTACAGAGCCCTGGAATATTTTTGGATCGATAAAATTAATTGCTTTAATGCCTTGTCTAAAGCATCTGGGTACACAAGCTTTTCATTTCTGAACGAGCCACCACGAAGGTAATTTCACCAGAACAAAAAAAAAACAGGAATGCTACTCTGATTTTTACAACACTATCAGTGCCACAGCACCCGAGCCCCTGAAAGAGGTTCACTGATTCGCAACATAATTCTGAAGCATCTTTTAACTTGAAAGGGAAGTTGAAATTATTCTCCATGTAGGACAGAAACAGACACACAGAAATAATCAGTTAAATGAAGATGATCAATTTTTGTTTGCTAAATATTAACAATTTTAAAATCACCATTTTTACAGAATGGCTATAATCCATCTTCTCTGAAAAATTCTGAATGAGTTTGAACTGAAATTCAAAGTGAAATCAGGTGGTACCACCATCATCTCACAAAAGGACACATAAGGATGAACTAGCAAATATAATCAGGCCTCATAGCTAAAAAGAAGCAAACTCCCTCCACAACTTCAGGAAGTTTAAAATGCCAGGGACCCACCTCAGGGACTCTCCCCTTAACTGAGTCTCCAAAGAGATCAATAGAAACTTTCTTTAGCAAGTTTTGTGCACCTTCCCTCAAAGCACAGATTTTTTATCTTAAGAGGAAATTTATGTGTGAAAATAAAATTAATTATGAACCTAAGATGCAAAATCCAGTACTATGAAGCAGTAACCATAATAGCTAGTGGTTAAATAGATCCAGGTTACTCTAGAGCTACATCTAAATTTTCCGATTTGGAGACTTTTACTATCTATACTATAGGAAAAAGAGTGAAAAAAGGATTCGGTACTTCCAAATTTGGTATAATATCTTTCTGAGCTAAAGACTCTTAAAAAACAAACAGATAAACAAAAAGCCCCAAAGTTACTTTCATACCAGTAGGAGAGAGCAAAGCATGTTTAGAAATCACTAGCAATTTGCCAGATTCCTGGATCTCAAAATTCCCATGTTACCTGGAGTAAAATCTTCTCGGCTCTCTTTCACTAAAGCAACAGCATATTCTGATACCTCAGCAGCTTCTCTTTGCACGAGCTGACGCAGACAAGCTACCACCGCACGTCTCAGTAACAAGTAAGAGCTACAGAGGTTCACCTGAAACACGCAAGCGCAAAGAATAAGTTGGCTGACAAACCTTTCTAGGAGTAACTTGGTACAGCTGTTGTTTTCTGACCAATTAGTTATTAAATAATCCATGAAGTCAAGAAGCATGTAATTGATTTTTACTCAGCTTTTTTGGTTTAAGCCCCAAATGAAAGGTTTGACAACCATCATCATCAACTTTATGGTATCAGTACTTCTAATATTTTCCTCCTCAAGGTAAATTACAAAACTGGTCCAAGGCCAGATCCAACTCCCTCTGGTGTCAGCACAAAGACCCCCATTAGCTCCAATGACAGCTGAATCATGGTCTCAGTGAACAACTGTTAAGTTTACTGTTGCACTACGGGTTATACATAACAGTTTGGAAAACTCAGTGCATGAAAATATATTCATATCATCATGTGCAACTATGAAAATGCTGATGTAGCCAAGGATGAAACAGATAACCAGGCATTAGTAATTCTGAACTCCATGCACGAAAGGAAGCTTGCAAGAAAGGGCCAAAAGAACACTGCTGTTATTACTTCCAAAAAGTATTTTTACACTAAATTATGTTTTAGAGAATGTAGCAGGGAGTTACTGATGAATATGTTACATGGAGATAATTCCCATGAGCAGTTTTCAGCAAAAAGAAGTTTACGGCACCATGATTTTTTTTTTAAATCATCAGGCCAGGATCTGGCTTTTATATTAGTAAGAAGAAGAAATGCATTATCATGTTTTTTTCATTACAGGCAGAAAAACAGAAAACTCAAAAAACAACCCCCCCACAAACATTGCCTCAATATTTTTTTATTAGGGTGGAGGTATTGGATTTGCCTTTTTTTTTTTTTTTTGAGCATGGGGGAAAGGAAGGCTTTAATTCTCAGTCTATTCTGAAGGGGATCCACAGATACAATGAATCAGCTGTGTGGGCAAGTAGCATAACTACACCAATATTTATCATCGGTTTGGATTAAACAACCAAACAGATGTATAATATAGATGCATGCAACTGAGAAAGAATATCCTTGACAGCTGATTAATTCTGTACCCATAGCTATTGCCATCAAAACTAAGATAGAGCTGAGTGCCTGCTGCAGCAAAAACTTTCAGTTAGATCATGCTCCTCATTCATCAGTGATAGGTCAATATATGTTAGTCAAAATGAGATTCCAAATACCAAGTCAAGGACATAGAGAGCAAGTGCCACGGAATTTCAGCTTTGATACATTAATAGAACTAAGCTGTGCCTTCTGAATTTTTATACATGCACGTGAATCTGCAAGACTTAGAATTATACATTTCACACACACAAGGATGCGCTCTCTGCATAACACTGTAGAAAACCTGACTCAGTCAGTATATCTGCAAGATACTTTAAGGGAATTTTAAAAACAGCCAGTAAGGCTTTTAATGTAACACCTATTCAAGCAGGCTACACATTCTCCTGCAGGTCGGACATGCATAAATTGCATGCTCATTTTTAATAGGGGAAAACCAGAGGACCGCATTCAGGCTACTGGAAAATACATGATACACGTTTCATTTCTCATTCTCCCACACTTAAACTAGGGGACAGGAACAAGAAACAAACACAAAATGCAAGCATCACATACAAACTTAAACAAACAAGTAGTTCCCTTCTTCAATGCACATGTCGAAATCAAAACTGATGTCACAAATGATATATATGCGTGCCAGCTGCAGAAAGTTAGGAAGGGTCTGGTTAGAATGAGAATCAAATGAATGTCACTTCACATGCTTAAAAGAATTTACATGAAAAATGGTTAAAAAGAAGAGATAAAAGTTGAGGGAAAAAACAAAAAAAAAAAAACAAAAAAAACCAACACTGCAAAGTGCTGAAGTTTTTAGGATTAACAAGGCACGGGGACCTACCAACACAGAATTATCCAACAAGATCTCCTGCACAAAAACAAATGACAAACCAGTCATGACAAAACCAAAATATAAATACCACAGTGATACCAACCACACAAGGAGACTATTAAATGTAAATTCAGTGTATATAAAATTCAGAATCTTATCTCAAACAAACCAAAAATCTGATTTGCTTAGTTCAATTGTCTTATATTTAACATCAAATATTTTTAAGCTGCAAGCCCCTAAAATGAGAACTTAAAATAAACAGTATCAACAAGACAACAGTTTAGTGTAGTCATAGACAATATATAGAGTACTGTTTTTCAAAAATGTCTTTAATGTCTTGCAGACAGAAACTAAAGGATTCACCACATTGTAAACTTACACAGATAAATGTTTAGAAGTCTGCATTCATAGAAATTAGCTTTAGAGTTCATATTAGACACAAGTGAAAGCCTCTGATTTCTATTCTTCTGGTGCCAAGAGTTTAATTGACAGACAGGTTGACCACTACTCTGTGGGGGAAAAAAAAAAAAAAAAAAAAAAAAAACCCACAAGACCCAACTGACAAAAAAGGAATACTGTAAGAACCTGAAGAATGGAGCCTACATAGTAACAGGCACATGTAAGCATCTATATAAATATATGGAACCAGGGAGGCTGTCTACACAGTCAGACTTTTACTTAAAAGTACTAACATAGCATATGAAGAGTCCAAAAACCTTGGGGACCTGAGCCAAATCATGCTGGAAGGCAGGTACAAGTGGCACACTACTGCCTGCAGCAGGGTTAGCTTGCCTCATTTCAGATTTACAAAGAGCATTCTAAAAGCAAGTTCAAAGCTGTAGATATTTTCCAGAAACCTCTGGGAGAAATGGAAAGAGGACTTGCATCAAAAAAAACCGGGCACATTTGCATTGAAGTTTTTATCTCACTCGTATGGAAAGACGTCAAGCTCCAAAGATTCCTGTTTTCCTTAAACAAAGAACATAGGGGTGAATACTAAAAGGACTTGGTATCTAGCTTTCAAATGCATTTCCTCCTAAAATTTCAAGGTGCCTTATGCAAAGGACAGTCGCACCTTGTGAAACTGCAGATGCTGACACTGAGTTTTTTGAAAGCAGAGGTCTGCCTGAGCCACGATCTTCTCACTGGCCTGCAAAGCACACACTCAGAGCTTATTCATCGGCGACACTCCTGAGTGATGTATTGACGCTTACGGAATTGAAAGCATCTGAAACACCTTCCTTAGTTCTGTAACAAGCTGGGCAGAATTAGAGGAGCTCATCCATGTGAGGCTGCTAACTTTGACAGGATAGAGGTGAGCATGCACACACCCAAGCCATGAACCATGCTTCTCTTTAATTTAGTAATTTCATCATTATTATAATAATAAAGTACATAAGTATGTTATGAAATACTTTGACTTTTAAAAATGATAAAAATCTCTAATATCCTATAGACAAAAGACCTTGTCAAGACTTGCTGTTTATTAACTACTTGTAACAAGTTAGAGAAATCACACTGCACATGGAAACAAAGTGTAATCTCCAGGGAACTACAGTGATCCAAATGCTAATGTAACGACTGAGCAAAAGGGTGAGTCATACCATCTGTGGTGATTAAATCAATGTATGGAAAACTTTCTGTTACCGTAAGATAAAATCATGTCTGGAACATGGTAAAAGGAAGAAGACTCCAGCCAAGTTCTTCCACAACTAATCTGCGCATGTCTTCCACAATGTGTGGCGTGAGCTTCTCTTTTGATATTTCCTGGCTTGGTCAGTCAATTTAACAGGAAAATTGAATTAAGAAAAAGGGAAGGAACCTGAACTCTCTAAAATCAGTATGTTGCTACTATTGATATTCAGGTGCTACCCAGGTAAATCTGTGCAAAAGAATTGTATCAAGACAGACTTGACAGTCTTTCTCAGACCTTCTCGGAAAGGCAGTCTTTCTCCCCTCCCTGATTTGTGAGGAGAATGAACAGTCATCATTAAAAATAAACAAACAAACTAGCCACACAATTATGTGTTGATGAACAGGAGCTAGCACAAGACCAAGTTACTTTGAAAACAAACCCTATTTTTCAAGGCCTATTATTTACAGCAGCGCCAGATATTTTTATACTGACTAAGAAGTCGGTACATTGAAGCGTTCACAATTAAAATTGGAAAGTCAGAGGTGTTTTCCCCCACTATTTAATACAAAACAAAAAAAACCAACAAAAACAAAACAAAAAAAACCCACCACACACAACCAAAAAATGAAAATCAGGAATTTGCAGACTTTTTAAATCAATCTTTCCAGTTGAGATATAAAAGCAGTGGAGGAAAATACTGGCCATTAAAATAGCTCCCCTACACCAGAATTAGTTTCACTAAAAATTTGTCTACCTTTTTTAAATGTCTCTGGATGAAATATTTTCATATACAAGAGATCAGTAAACATATACTCACACACAGGCAGCTTACAAGGCTAGACAAGTTGACGTGTCGAGGAGCAAACATGTGAAGCTGCTGAAGGCAAGAGATGGCTTGAGCCTGGACAAGGCAGTCAGGATTATCTTGCATCACTGCACAGCCCAGAAGACAAGAAGTTCTTAAGGCTGAAACTGTTTTACTGCTGCCTATATCCCGATGGAAACAAACAAACAGAACAAAACAAATAAAACCTTTGTAGCATAAATTTTCTTTCTAAATCTAAGAGCCCCCCCAGTTTCCCCTTGCCCCAAGTCAGCCATATCTCATCCTCTTAAAGGCTACTACACTGCCAGTGTCTGCATTGTACTCTGATATCAATACACAAAGGTCATACTGCTCTGTGAAAATTTCAGTATCCAGGTATCTAAAGTTTAATTTAGACGCATGATTTCAGGTGGCCACATATTAAATGTCTATATCATTAATCAAACATACATTGGTTCCTAACTCTTGAAATATAACTTTTGTTTTCAGGATAAAAATAAAAACTGACTGGCCAAATGAGGGTTTGGGGAACTTGTTTAAACAACAAGGAAAAAGATTTCAAAAAGAAAGGCTTTTTTTGAAAAGTAGCGGTCATGCCATCTTGACTGCACGAACTCATGTCCCATAACCTGGTTTAGAAGAAGGGCACACATGAACACACATTTATTTTAAAATTTCAATTATACATTCAGACAACATTTAGTAATTTTGTTTCTAAATCTAAAAAAACCCCAATACTGCTGTATAATACTGTACCTTGCAACTCGGGGCCCAAGGCAGTAATAAGTGCATTTAAACAGCGACCCAGACTTTGATGAACTTCAGTGTAAGCAGGAGGCACAGTCAACAACAACATGAGAACCAGGGATAAGGTAGGTTCCACGTGCATATGGAACAAGGGACCTGCTAAATCTACGATCAGTGACAGGGAATGTAGCGCCCAAGCCTGTAAAATAAGAGAAGCAGCCAAAGAAATAGAATATTTCTCAAAGAAATAGAACATACACAGAATCATTTAAATCATTTAAAATTTGCTAACTCAAATAGAACTCAGCAAGTAAAACCAAGAGCCTGAGATTCCAAAGAGACATACACAGAACTGTAGAGAAGATGGCGCTTGATAAGTCATTTTAAGAAGTCGTCTAGGTTCTGCAATAAGAGAACTATTCTAATCTTGACCCTGTTGATTTCCAGAAAAAGGAATAGTGTAGGAGTATTCTTCAAATACTGTTCCTAAAATTTCTTATATTTCCATGTGAAAGGACAATAGAACAGCAAAAATATGAGTGGCTGAAGCAACCTTTTATTTTAGAACTGTAATGTATTTAATTTTTCACCAGTACCCATGCCAAAGACACAGTAGATAAAGCTTAGAAAAAAAATCCTTTAATTAAGATTTAAACAAATACATGAACTATACTCAATGTCTGTTAAAGCTTCTCTTATACATAACAGTTTCAGGCAAGGAGAAATCATTTGAATTACTCTTCAAAACATCTTGCTTCATTCAGGGAACCACTGACCAAGTTCTACAGCATTCAGACTATAAACCACTGTTATTTACTGGCAGGCAGATTTTGAGCTGAGGCTGCGCTTTCCAGTAAAGAGATGCTGCTCCAGCCATCGACCGTGAGTTATGGCTAAAAGGTTATGAAGTGTTATTTTTAGAGGAAAGAACAGCTTTTAATCCTGAAAACAAAGTTTACAGATAACTTGTAATATAACACTTTGAGATAAGTAATGGCTACCTGTACATCAGGAGAAGTACTGTCCTGAGATAAGGTATAAAGGATTCCAACACATGCATTCAGGTGCTGAGTGGAACCTATTCCTCCGAGGTACCTGTACAGACATCCCAAAGCCAAAGAATGACCTGTTCTTGATACCACATCCCTAGCTGATTTTAGCCTATGAGTTATAATGAAAAAAAGAAGAAAAAAAAGAAAAAAAAATGTTAGTGTAATCAACAATATTGGTACTGTGCAATAAGCATATTTATAAATGGAATTTCTGGTATGTGATGAACAAAATACTTTATTAGACATTCCTATATTGTCAAAAATACAGTTTCATTTATCATCACTGAAAGAAACACGAACATATATTTAAAAGACATAGCTAGAACAGCAGCCACTTTAATTTATTCAAATGTCTATGTGCTTACTTAAACAGTCTTCTTAAACAGAAGCCAAAGCATGATCTACATGCAAAAGTCTGGCAGGGCTTTTTCATGTTAATTTAACTGACAAAAATTCATCAAAGAAACTACCTTTTATGACCTTTCTTAAAATTGTTATAATTCTGGCAATCAGGTAGATTACCCAAGCATTTTTATAAACTGATTGCTTTATTTTTTGAACTTACTTGTCAAAACTAACTTGTGCTAATCCAGCAGTGAAGGCACTGTCAGAAACCACCTGTGCCAGCCTGGCCAAACACTCTGCAGCAGCACATCTCAACAGCGGGTTATTGCTTTCCAAGGCACCCATTACTAACGTCAGGGCAGATCTTCTAACTTCTTCTGGACCTAAATTTCCCTTGCAGCTAGCCAAGTGCTAAAAACAGATATTGAACAGCAAGACAGTGCAATAGTCAGGATATTTTTTCATTCACTTATACAGAACTCTAAAACCTGCAGAAGGAATTTGATTTTTGCCCCCTTTTATCTGAAGAATGTCTCTGCTTTCATATTTCAAAATCTCCAAACATTGAATAACTCTAGATGAATGGATATTATTTCAGAACCTTATAATACCAGCATTATGGTTTAAAAAAAAAAAAAAAAAAAAAAAAAAAAAAAAGAGATAGAGATAGATTGTGGTAACAGTAGTAGCAGTAGTAGACAATAAACCAAGACCTCAATTCAGGAGGTAATATCAAGGAGAAACCCAATGAAAATAGAATAATGTCACAAACAAAAGTTCCAGTCAGAAAAAAACAGCATGAGCAAGACCTAGAGCAGTCACCTGAACTGCATGTTAAACATGCTACAGATGCAAATACATCTAGTGCTATACAGAGGCACCCAGTGCCTCCTAGGATTATTGCTCAGGTGTGAAGCCCTGCAAACCTGCCTGCAAAGCCTTCAAGGTGAGCTCCAATCCAGGCACTCAGCAGGCATCCTTATAGGGAACAGGGCTACCAAACTTCACAGATAACACCCTCCTTGTTTAGATATCTTAAAACCATACTCGGGTGCAGCAGTGCTGGAACACCAGGGTTCTGGAGCTGCGAGCAAGGAACACCCCAGTATGTAGAATCTAAAAGCAATGCTCGCACTACACAGAAAAAATGGCACTCCAACGCAGTAAATTAACTACAATATAACATTAAAACATCACAAAGAGCAATCTGGTTCTCTCCTCTCTATACTTTAAAATCCTCTTTTGGTAATGGAAAGTGCATTACATAGGCCAGCAATTGGACAATACTGTTTTCAAATTCAGGGCATTACGGCAACATTTGCAGTATTTTGTTCTACTTAATTGAATTTCAAGCTTTGTTTTATCACAAGAGCCCCTCCGTTTTAGAGGCAGACAATAGGTGTGCAGAGACTTAAGTGATATCTGAATATGGCCTTGAGTGTCATTGACAAATTAAGCGTATGCATCAAAAATAAAATAGTAAGATGAAGTTATTTCAGATAACTAGAATTTCCATATTCAAGTGTCTCTGAATGCCACTTGAAAGTCAACTATAGTGAGGCACCAAAAAGAGTACTTTTCTCCTGCAATATAAAGCCAAAATGGGATTAGGGGAGGGATAAAAAAAACCACAACAAAAAGCTCTTCTGTTAGGAAAACATTTTAATCTTAGTCTGAAGACAACCAAAGAGGGGAAGGGTGAAAACTACAGGTGAGCAAAATGAAAAAAAGAATAAAATATCAGGCTAAAGCAAGAAGTGGTAAATAATTATGAGATTACTTTAAAAGAAATCATTGCTTTTATTTCAGAATCAGCCTTTTATGGAGAGTAAGGCAGACCGCACAGGAGCGTGAGAGTTCAGAGCACGAAGGAGCAGAGCACAGCGAGCACATGAGTGAGGGGCAGGAGATATACCTTTAAGGAAGTAGAAAAGGCTGACACAACGTTTAGTTGCACTATTTGTTGCCGTGATCCTTTTGTTTGTTTTATAGAATCCAACAACTGTTCCAACACCTGAAGTCTTAAAATAAAAAACAGAACAAAACAAAATTAAAAACAGAGAAACTAATCAAGCTTTTTGCCCTGTATTAAAACACACAACAAAGCCCAGATATTACAGAAACAGAGGTGGAACAAATACATTATCCTAAGGCTCAAGCATATTCCTTCATTCCTTGTCTAACCCTCTCTTTTTTTTGGTATTCCATAGTAGAACAGGTTACGTTATGAATATACACTGATACTCTTTTAGCAATTACAAATACACTGATAATCTTTTAGCATGTCCAAATCCCCAACAGTTGAAGCTACTCCTTTACCTCTGAGATTCTGCTACATGGGAAAATATAACTCCAAACAGACGAGTTGCTGCACTGATCACAGACAACATGGGAGGTAGAGGTTTAGGCACTGAATCCCCTTTTGCAGCTTTCTCATAAACTGAGTAAGGGTCATATTCCAGGCTGCCTCCAGCTATGTTGTTACCTAAGAGGAGCTGTAAGAGGGATTAAAAAAAAAAATAGTTTGACCAAGTCTAAACAAACACTAGCCCAAATAATGAGAATTGTATGAAAATATAGACCAGAAAGTACCTGCTCTTCAATAAATCGGTGGTCAGTCTCCTGCAGTAAGGGGCCAAGCAGAAGGAGATCGTTCTCATGACAAAGAGGTGGAAGCAAAAATGTAGAGGCATCAATCTGGCTATCTGGAACAGTCAAGTCAGCCACTAGCTCTTTTAGAACAACAGAGAAGCTTCCTTTAAATTAAACAGGAAAATATTCACAATTTTCAGTTAGTTATTTGCCCTGTGCAAATTTGTTGCTTAAAAAGGACATTTAAACTAAAATTGCGACATCCATCTAACATTATTCTAAGGTCCTCGACTAAGGTCTTCAAAGTTAACTGGAAAAGAACACTCTCTCCTTGCAAGGAACCAGTGAAGCATCATGGCAAGTTAAGCAAA